>NW_027532203.1:21069431-21137467 GCF_008692635.1 Crocuta crocuta | reverse complement strand
CTTCTCCAGGTGGGTTTTTTTTTTTTTTTTTTTTTTTTAACGAAGACCCCAATTTTTTCTCCTAAATGTAAAAGTAAATAAAGAGAATATGTTTTGTTCATTGTTTCTTTTAACGTACATACATGGAATATTTACTCTGCTCAAGGCACTGGCCTCTGTGCTATACTAAAAATCAATGTAACTATTGTGCCCTAAAATGTTTATATACTAATTCAAAGGGAAGACCACACTATACATACAAATCTTGAGACAGAGGCATGCTTTGTTTTTTGTTTTTGTTTTTGTTTTTTTCTCACCATGGCCAATGAGTTTCACCAACATTCTTAGCTTGAAGTTTGAACATCTGTCTCAGCGCTTATACTGTGGATTTGCTCTGGGTGATATAACAAATGAGGCTATGAAAGATGTTGAGGAAATAAAATGCTGAATAATACAGTCTTTCCCATGGACCACTAGGAAACTCTTTCTTTCTGGTAAATGTGGTCATAATCAGTAGTTCATGGTCATCTTCATTCAGACCCTCTCTTGTGATTGTGTGTGCCCCTAAGTCTTTCACCTTAAGCTGGATCATTCTCCGGAAATTAAAACAAAATTGGCCTTTCAGTTCTATAGCAGGAAGAAGATGTGCTACAAAGAAATTACATTATATGCTCCAAAGACAAAGATGACCTTTGGATTATCTGTTATTTAGGATTCTTAATGCTCATGGTTCTATTCCTGCCTGTGATAATTAAGAGAAGATATCATTTGTTTTATTTAACCTTTCCTTCTTTAGCAATATTTTAAAAACATGTGAGTCCATTTATTCTAGGATCTTAGCTACATCTAGCCAAGCACTAGCAACATATATCCATATGAAACAATTCCAAAGATTGAAATAATTACAAACATTTGTTTCCTGGATCATTTGTCACTCCATAGGTATTACCTCCTGATAATTTTAGTGATACTTATGGTTAGTCAGGTCACAGAATACTTCTACCTATCGCATCACATGCAAACACAATATTTTAAGAAATACCTACTTTCCAAGCTACCACGATATCCATCACTTTGTAATTGTTAGAGGACACAGACACAGAGTCTTTGGTCTTAAGATGCACATGCAGAGAGAAGCCGGCAAGATGGCAGAGAACTAGGGAGCTCCGTGCATTTTCCTTGCACCCATCTCTCAAAAAGAGAAGGCCTGAAGTCATAGGACCCCGAGCCATAGGAGTTTGGGAAGAGAAGGAGACAGAATACACTGGGAAAGAAACCTCATAAGTGCTTTGCATGTTTATTGGTTTTGTTTGTACGTTTGTGTACCTTTGTTCCTTGTGTGGTTGTCTGTTTTCTTTCTCCAGGGCTACCTCAAGAAACAAGCAAAAGTACACATGGTGGAGAGTCCCAAATACTACTACCAGTAGGGAAACAAAATAACCAAACGCTCAATAAGAGAAACCAAGAGACACCATTCAAAGAAGACTTCCTGTATGGACAGGCCCTGGACACTCAAAGAGCCCTCTTTAATACAGCAGAACCCACAGGGGCAGAGTGTACAACAAGCTTTAAAATTAACAAGATATAGAAAGCTAACCAAAATGATGAAACAGAAAAACTCTCCTCCAAAGAAATTCCAGGAAGAAATGACAGCTAAAGAACTGCTCAAAACAGATATAAACAACATAACTGAACAAGAATTTAGAACAATAGTAATAAAATTATTCACTGGGCTTGAAAAAAGCATGGAAGACATTAGGGAAACTATTGCTACAAAAGACTATGGAGCTCCAAAATAGTTGTGATGAATTAAAAAAATGCTATAAATGAGATACATCATAAAATGGAGGCATCCAATGAATGGATTGAAGAGGCAGAAAGGATAATAAGTGATTTAGAAGACACAATTATAGAAAAAGAGGAAGCGGAGAAAAATAGAGATAAACTGAAACAGAAACATGAAAGAAGAGTCTGAGAGCTCAGAGATACAATCAAACAGAACAATATCCGTATCAGAGGAATTCCAGAAGAGGAAGAGAGAGGAAAAGGTGCTGGAGAAGTCCTTGAACAAATTACAGCAGAGAACTTCCCCATCTTGNAAAGTAAGGGGATGGAGAAATATCTATCATGCTACTGGAAGTCAAAAGAAGGCTGGAGTAGCTATACTTCCATCAGACAAACCGGACTTTAAAGTAAAGGCAGTAACAAGGGATGAAGAAGGGCATTATATAATAATTACAGGGTCTATCCATCAGGAGGAAATAACAATTATGAATGTCTACAAACCGAATATGGAAGCACCTAAATATATAATACAACGAATCGCAAACAGGAACAATCTTATAGATAAGAATGTGCTAATAGCTGGGGACTTTAATACTCACAGCAACGGATTGATCAACTAGACAGAAAATCAGTAAAGACACAATAGACTTGAATGACATATTGGATCAGATGGATTTGACAGATATATTTTGAAGTCTACATCCTGAGGCCATGGAATTCACGTTCTTCTCAAGTGCGCATGGCACATTCTCCAAGATACATCACACATAGGGATATAAAGCAGCCCTCAATAAATATAAAAGAATTGAGATCATACCATCCACACTTTCAGATCACAATGCTACAAAATTTGAAATCAATCACAGGAAGAAGTCTGGAAAACCTCCAAAAACATGGAAGTTAACACCCTACTAAAGAACAAATGGGAAAATGAGGCAATTAGAGAAGAAATTCAAAAATATATGGAAACAAATGAAAATGAAAATACAACAATCCAAACTCTATGGGATGCGGCAAAGGCAGTCCTAAGAGGAAAGTTCATTGCACTCCAGGCCTATTTCAAAAAATTAGAAAAAGCGCAAGTGCAAAATCTAACAGCACACCTAAAGGAGCTAGAGGGAGAGCAACAAGAGTACCCCAAAGCCAGTAGGAGAAGAGAAATAATAAAAATCAGGGAAGAAATAAACAATACAGAAACCAAAGAAACCGTTCAACAGATCAATGAAAGCAAGAGTTGGTTTTTTGAAAAAATAAACAAAATTGACAAACCTTTAGCCAGGCTTCTCTAAAAGAAAGGAGAAAGCACTCAAATAGACAAAATCATGAATAAAAATGGACTTATTACAACCAACCCCTCAGAAATACAAGCAATTATCAGGGAATACTATGAAAAATTATATGCCAACAAATTGGACAACTTAGAAGAAATAGACAAATTCCTAAACACACACTCACTACCAAAATTCACATAGGAAGAGATAGAAAACCTGAACAGACCCATTAGTAGTGAAGAAATTGAAGCAGTTATCAAAAATCTCCCAACAAATAAGAGCCTTGGACCAGATGGCTTCCCTGGGGAATTCTACTAGACATTTAAAACAGAATCAATACCCATTCTTCTCAAACTATTCCAAAAAATAGAAATTGAAGGAGAACTTCCGGACTCATTTTATGAAGCCAGCATCACTCTGATTTCCAAGCCAGACAGAGCCCAGCAAAAATAGAGAACTACAGACCAATATCCTTGATGAATATGGATGCAAAAATTCTCAACAAGATACTTGCAAATCGAATTCAACAGCACATAAAAGGAATTATCCACCATGATCGAGTGGAACTCATTCCTGGGTTATAGGGCTGGTTCAATATTCGCAAATCAATCAATGTGATACATCACATTAACAAAAGAAAAGATAAAAACCGTATGATCCTGTTGACAGATGCAGAAAAAGCGTTTAACAAAATATAGCATTCTTTCTTAATAAAGACCCTTGAGAAAGTTGAGATAGAAGGAACTTACTTAAACATCATCAAAGCCATCTATGAGAAGCCCTCAGCTAACATCATCCTCGATGGGGAAAAACTCAGAGCTTTCCCCCTGAGATCAGGAACATGACAGGGATGTCCATTCTCTCCACTGTGGTTTAACATAGTGCTGGAAGTCCTAGCATCAGCCATCAGACAACAAATGGAAATAAAAGGCATTAGAACTGGCAAAGAAGAAGTCAAACTCTCACTTTTCACAGACAACATGATACTCTACATAGAAAACCCGACAGACTCCACCAGAAGCAAACTAGAGCTGATCCATGAATTCAGCAAAGTTGCAGGATACAAAATCAACATACAGAAATCGGTTGCAGCTTTATACACCAACAATGAAGCAACAGAAAGAGAAATCAAGAAACTGATCCCATTCACAATTGCATAAAAAACCATAAAATACCTCGGAATAAACCTAACCAAGGATACAAGAGATCTTTATGATGAAAACTATAGAAAACTTATGAAGGAAACTGAAGAAGACACAAAGAAATGGAAAAACATTCCATGCTCATGGATTGAAAGAATAAATATAGTTAAAATGTCATTACTACCCAAAGCAATCTACATTTTCAATTCAATCCCAATAAAAATTGCACCAGCATTCTTCGCAAAACTAGAACAAACAATCCTAAAATTTGTACGGAGCCACAAAAGACCAAAGTAATATTGAAGAAGAAAACCAATATGGGAGACATCACCATCCCAGACTTTAGCCTCTACTACAAAGCTGTCATCATCAAGATAGTATGGTATTGGCAAAAAAGCAGACACATAGACCAATGGAATAGAATTGAGTACACAGATTTGGAACCAAAAGTGTGCAGCCAACTAATCTTTGACAAAGCAGGAAAGAATATCCAATGGAAAAAAGACAGCCTCTTTAACAGATGGTGTTGGCAGAACTGGACAGCAACATGCAGAAGAATGAAACTAGATAATTTTCTCACACCATACACAAAAATAAACTCAAAATGGATCAAGGACCTGAATGTGAGACAGGAAACCATCAAAACCCTAGAAGAGAAAGCCAGAAAACCTCCTTGGCCTCAACAGCAGCCATTTCTTACTTGACACATCCCAAAGGCAAGGGAATCAAGAGCACAAATAAATGATTGGGACCTCATCAACATTAAAAGCTTCTGCATGGCAAAGGAAACAATCCATAAAACTAATAGGCAACTGACAGAATGGGAAAAGATAGTTGCAAATGACATATCTGATAAAGGGCTAGTATCCAAAATCTATAAGGAACTCCCCAAACTCCACACCCGAAAATCAAATAAGCCAATGAAGAAATGGGCAGAAGACATGAACAGACACTTCTCCAAAGAGGACATCCTGATGGCCAACAGACACATGAAATGATGCTCAGTGTCCCTCATCATCAGGGAAATACAAATCAAAACCACATTGAGATACCACCTCACGCTGGTCAGAATGGCTAAAATGAGCAGATCATAGGACTCTAGATGCTGGCGAGGATGTGGAGAAATAGGCACCTTCCTACACTGTTGGTGGGAATGTAAACTCGTGCAGCCCCTCTGGAAAACAGTGTGGAGGTTCCTCAAAAAGTTAACACTAGAACTCCCCTATGACCCAGCAATAACACTGCTAGGAATTTACCCAAGGGATACAGGAGTGCTGATGCATAGAGGCACATATACCCAATGTTCATAGCAGCACTCTCAGCAATAGCCAAAACATGGAAAGAGCCTAAGTGTCCAAGATCCCTTCTTGACAAATGGATCAAGAAGATGTGGTTTATCTATACAATGGAATACTACATGACAATGAGAAAGAATGAAATCTGGCCGTGTGTAGCAAAATGGATAGAACTTGAGTTGTTATGCTGAGCGAAATAAGTCAGGCAGAGAAGGACAAATACCATATTTTGCACATAGAGGAGGATTAGGAGGAACTTAACGGAGGACCAATGGGGTGAAGAAGGGGAAAACTAGTGGGGGAGAGGGAGGGAGGCAAACCATGATAGACTTTTGAATACTGAGAACAAACCGAGGGCTGATGGGGGTGGGGTGTGGGGAAAGGGGGTGATGGGCATGGAGGAGGGCACTTGTGGGGATGAGCACTGGGTGTTATACGGAAACCAGCTTGACAATAAACTATTTAAAAAAAAGATGCACATGCAGTTACCACTTCCTAGGAGATATATGCTTTTTTAGGAGGGGCTCCATAGAAATCTAAATCATTAATCCCCCAAATTAAGACTCCTGAATTTAGAAGACTCCGGGTCCCAACTATTTTCAAGAACCACAATTCAAAACCTATTTTTATGCTTAAAATCAAGAAATCATACCTGTCTCACAATGTTGTGAGATTTGAATGAGATGCCTTGAGATACTGTGTATAAAAGTGCTCTTACTCTCTGAAATCTATTTAATTAAAATTAAATGTTTGTATCTCATCACATGCAAATGGTATCACACTGAATATGGAGTGTACATTTGAGTTTCTGTAACTTAAATATAGTCTCAAGATTAACTCTGGTCATTCTGGGAGTATTTTAGACATCCTTGTGGATGAGAGACCAATGTGATTGTAACCTGGATGGATAATGGTTTCAAATATAATAAGCCCATATTAACTCGTAAGGACAGAAGCTCAGTGGGCAAGAAACATTTTGTGCTCAAACAGGTTATTATCAAGTACATGCCCGAGAACTGAATGTGAGATAAGATGGCATTATATAATTGCAAATAATATAGTATTATTAAAGCAAGGAACTATGGTTGGAACTTAGGTCTTATGACATAGGTCTTATTTTGCCTGGAATTTCAGTCTGGAATGGCAAGGGGAAGTTTCAATCTTTCTGTTAGTGAAAGAGACCGTTTGAAGGATGTGATTTTCAGCACCAAACATTAGCTAATGTAAGCTTTGACCAATACATCGTGTATTTTTATATGGAAGTAGAGTTATTTCTACACAATTTCTATACAATGGCTCTCATAATTTTAACAAAGAATGAAATTACAGTGTAATCTTACCAACACTTATTTTATTAGCTTGAGTCAAGAGAAACTTCTTGAGGAATCGTGTGAGCAGGTGGGGAAATTTTTTTAAGTGCTGGAAAGCATCTTGAATTAAACTAATTTGGTGCTTTCATTTTTTAAATGAGAGAAGTGAGCCCCAAAGGATTGTAGGTTACTGTGGTAATTCTTATTACGTTGTGTCACTGTCAATCAAGGAAAAATGCTCATCTTCCTGAGTCCATCAGAGTCTGCTGTAATTCACTATCTACTAACAATGGCAAAGTCTAACAACTGGTTTTCATTGAGGAGATGAAAATGTGCTTTCCTGATTTTCTGTAGCAATAAATCAGCCTTACTTTGGCTATATCTCAGGGAAATGTGTTTCTTAAAATGTTTATTACCACCAACAATTTAGGGTCATAGACCCTGCTCTTGGACTGAAACACCCTCCCTCTGTTTCTACTGAGTACTGGTGGTGGGGGGAAGTGTTTCTCAGAAGCAGACACATATAAATACATGACAAGAATATCTTGCAGGTGATGGAACCATGGAGAAGGTAATGCTTTCTTCAGAACTGAAATTTTCAAAGAAGTCAGTTATGTGATTGCTCAGTGAAAAAGAAAAGGAAACTTGGTTTCTGCATGAGTTACTTCTAGACTTTGGTTAAGGAGAGAAATTGGAGACAGGGACATCTGTGGGAACTGATGAAGGCCACGCCAATTGTGGGGTTTAGTTGCCCCTCATGTCACTACTGCCCCTGTCTCTTGGAAAACTCCATTTTATTTTCATCATGCAATATTCATTTTTACACTACATTGATGAGCAAGATGAGCTATCACATTTGGGGCTACACAGAAAACAATGTATATGTGGAGCAAAATTAAAAGCCAAGATGGGAATAGGGTGAGGCAAGCCCAAAATTTAGGGGGAGCCAAAAAAGTCAGTAATAAAAAAATAATTTCAGTACAATATTTTAAAATTTAAAATTAATGCAAAAAATTCATCAAAGTCATTGCTAGTGTTTTGTTTTGTTTTGTTTTGCCTCAGGCACCAGTGTGGGTGGTATGACTCTGACGGAAAGTATGGAAGATCAAAGGAAGCTGGAGGGAAACTGAGAGATTGTATATTTTCATGGCATTGACTGTAATAACAGTGGAATTATAGAGGCTGAGTATTTACAGAATTTTGGTTGGAGCTGGATATGAAAGGCCTGCATGTAGGTTGGCTTTATATTTATCTCCCTGTGGCTTTCCAGTCATTCTATACTGTCTATGTATCAGTGGTCATATAATGTGTAATACATTTTCCCCTTACTGCTTCTTAATAGCACTATGAATTTTTAATTACTTTGGATTGAACTGAATGTCATTAGAAGAACTAAAGATGACATTCAGGACAACAGGGGTTTGATGACACAGAAAATAACAGCAAGTTTCACATGGAAATATGTTTCAGAAAACCTGTGTTGAGAACATGCATGCATGTTGGTATAAAAGCTTCACAATTAATTCATTAATTAATGTAGATATTTAGAAAGGCATATGGAGAGATAGTGTCAAGAAATTAGGGGTTAAAAAGTAAGTCAAAATAACAGTCATAAATTAACAAGCTGTTGTTCCCATCAATTAGAAAAGCTGAGATGGTACATCCAGTATGAAAACATAGACAAATACACAAATAAATTTAAAACTTACTACTTAGGAGAAAATGTATTCAAACTACCAGTTCATATGCAAAAAAGGCAAACTTCATTTAAAATTTAATGTAATCATATTATCCAAACCAAAATGGCATAAGTGAAATTATATCTCTAATATCTATTTATGTGTTTATCTGCACTATAACTTCATGCACTGGCTGATTTGGTAAATTGAGTAATACTTCAAAGATGCAGATTCTAAGTATTTAACTCAATTGCCAAGACAGTTTGATTGGACAAGATATTTAACATTATTATTTCTGGAAAAAAATGTATATGGAATTTGGATATTTTCTACTCTGTTTCTACTCTGAGTTTAAAATTAGGAGATGTTTGTTCTCTCAACTCTCAGTTAAAGATTCTGACTTACTAAGGCACAGTGAATATTTATACATAAGAACCTCTATATTTACAATAATCAAAACTGTGCAGAGGCATCAATAATCAGGAACATTCTCTTATAGGGAATATGTTCAAAAAATAGAGCTACCAGAGCAGGGGGAACATTTCACACTGGAGTAAAAGATGGTAGGAAGAAAATAAACACCAATTTGTTAACAAGTATGTACCTTCGGTGTATTAGGAGGTCTAGGAAAGAGCATTTTCTAAAGACAGTGTAGCTAAGCATCAGCCAAATAGACACAGAAGAATTGACTAGAACTGTAAAATTTGGCTGATTTGAATTTTCATGGTCCAGATATTAGTAATTCATAGAACTGAGCCACGGATCATGTCAGGTTATTAAACGCTATCCCTTGAGATTTAGAAAGGGACAGTCCTCCTTAAAGACCTAAACATGTATCCCCATTTTTAAGAAAAGCATGATAATCATATCATAGGATTGTAAAGATTATTTCATAACATGTCAAATTCCTGTTCAAGTAACAATAACATATACTCATATTTTTGTTCCATTCAAAGATACATATTCACAAGGAAACATGTATTTTGTTTTGATGACTGCTGGAGAGATACTCTTGCCTTTATGTCACTCTTTTGCCACACTATAATAATATCTAAAATGGTTTGAAAATCATGTTCATTTGGTAATTAAATATATTTAATGAATCAATAAAAACTGCCCATTTTAATTAACAAATATATGAGTGTCCAGTACATGCTTAGCCTTAGCAATACTGGGAGAGAAAGAAAGCAGTGTGGTAACATTTTTAACTGATACTAAGGAAATGCACAAAGAACAATCATCTGCCAACCAATGAGATGACCTAGAAGAAATGGATACATTCCTAGAAACACACCAACTACCAAGATTGAAATCAGGAAGAAATAGGAAAAATAAATGTGATACAGAGTACTGATTCCCAAATATAATCCTATGGGAAGCCTTGAAAACATCTCAATGCCCAGGTTGCACCCCAGACCAAGTAAAATCCAAATCACTGGGAATGGTATCCAGGTGTGAGTATTTTAAAAACCCTCCCAGGTGATTCCGATGTGCAGCCAAGTTTGAGGACAAGTTTGGCGTTCACATTTGAGTTTACATTAGTAATACCAAAACACCTTGTTAAAATACAAAGTGTTGAGTCCCAACCTCAGAGCTTCTAATTCTGTAGACCTGGGACAGGAGATAATTTGCATTTCTGTTTTATTATTTTATATTATTACTTTATAGAGACAGCATGAGCGAGGGTGGGGGTAGGGACAGTGGGAGAGACAGACAGACAGGCAGACAGAGAGAAAGAAAGAAAGAATCCCCAGCAGGCTCCACACTCCACAAAGAGCCCAAGGTGGAACTCAATCCCTTGCCCCTGGGATCATGACCTGAGCCAAAATCAAGAGTTGGACGTTCAGCTGAATGAGGCACCCAGGAGCCCCAAAGCTTTGCATTTCTAACAAATACCCATATACTGCAGTGGCTAAGGACCAGGGGATCACACTCCAAGAACTATTGGCATATGGGCACCTGGGTGGCTCAGTTGGTTAAGCCTCTGACTGTGGATTTCTGTTCAGGTCATGATCTCACAGTTTGTGACAATAATCATTGCCTTTGGCTTCACCCTGACAATCCAGAGCCTGCTTTGGCTTCTATCTCTCCCTTTCTTTCTCTGCCCCTCACCTGCACTTGCGCTCTCTCTCTCTCTCAAAATAAATAAGTTAACTTTAAAAAAAAGAACTATTGGTCTAGAGCATATTTAACTGGATTTAAAGTAAGTAATTTGTAGTATAGAGAATACATAGGACATACACAGAGAAAGTTAAATATATAAATTAGAATATGTTAGGTGTTAAATGAACAGTATAAAGTAAAACTAGATATATTGAAAGGAAGAATAAATTACAGTAGATTTGAATGTTCACCTCCTGGTTCTTCAAGAACAAATGAAATTTTAAAAGGCAGAGAAAATTCCATAAGGTCATTGAAACTGGATGGTCATTGAGTAGGACTACTTATGCCAAAATTAGGTAGGGATGATAAAGTTTGTTTAGGAGACAATTGGGTCCCATGAGCTGAAACAAAGCATTTGTGCAAAGAAACAGTAGTCCACACTGAGGACATCTTACTGGAATTTGGTGCTAAATGATCTACATAGAAGTCTGCATAACAAAACAAAACAAGTTTATCCACCAGGCAGTAGGGAAGTTCTCAAAGACCTGAAGAGCATCCCTTATTGGGCTCTTTCTTGCAATAATATCCCATGGCAAGCCTCCAGCTAGACTCCAGTGAACTCAATATTACATAAATCAAAACCAGAGCCCTATCCTTTGGAAGACAATTCATCACCTTCAAGAATGAGGCATTTTTAATATCAGCAAATTAAATGCAAATGGATATTAAAAACTCCAACAGATAATTAATCAATAAAGGTGGAAGCAGAGGACCTTATTAGTTAGATAGGGATTAGCTGGTGTAGCTCAAGTGCTAGCTATAAAATTTAAGAATTAAAAATAATTGCATAAGCCAGGAGTAATAGAAAGCGACCCAGAGAGATATAAAAGCTGTGACCTTCCATGATAAGCTCAAACTGAACAAACTACTGAAGCTATCCTGGATTCTCTAATTTTCCTTTGAATTCATTTGTTTCTAAAATCCCATTGCCTGTGGGGTTTTTCATTTTACATACTAGACCAAAGCCTACAGTGTTAGAAAAATATTAGAAAGTTCTTTGAGTGTTCAGGGTGATTCCAAGTAGTGACTTTTTATGGTCAAACAGAACTTTCAAAAAAGACAAAAACATGTCTCGTCCTTACTGAGAAAGACTGGATGCTTGGAAATGAGCTGGTTCCCTAGAAACTAGTTAGGAAAACTGGGCTTGGCTCCCCATCACTATAGCCCATTTGCTCAGGGCTACATAAATATTTTTACCCTAAGCCCCCAATAGCAGTTGTTGCAGTAGGAAAGTAAATGAATAATGCTTTTCTGAGAATAAGGAGAAAGGGAAGTCATCTTAGCATTGGACAAAATGCAGAAAACCTACTCTTCAAACTGAATAAGACTGAATAATGTTTTTAGAAAGACATAATAATAATGGTGACAATAGCAACCACAGTAACAACAACAGTTGCTAGCACTGCCAGGTACTATTCTAAGCACTTTATTCTCATTAATTCATTGGAAGCACATGCATTAATTCATTGCAAGACTAGTGTATCATCATCTTTATTTGACTGTGAAGGGAAGTGAGATACAGACACGCTGAGCAATACGCCCAAGATCACACCACTACTAAGTGAATGAACCAGCTTTAAATGTTGGAAACAGGATCCCAAAACTGTGCTCTTTAAGCACACTGAACTAAACAAACCCAGCCTTGGAGGAGTGAACAGTCACATGGGTGTTTAGGATGAAATAGAGAAGGTGAAAAAGGAAGAATAGAAGATAACATCTGGGCTGTGCACATGGGAGAAATATCCATGTTATTGGCAAAGACTGTGATGAGAAAGGATCAAATAAGGACAGCAGGGGATGGAGATTTCAGAGTTTTGGTTCTGTCTAAATCACATAAGGCACATTATGTGGAAAAGAGAAGCAGGAAAGTGATCACCAACAATAGCAGCTTTAAAGCTTTGGTGATGGTAATGTTCCCAGTCTCGCTTTACCATTGTGCCAGTTTTTGTGAAGGTGAGGTGAAAGCTAATTCAATGCTGTGTTTCTAAGTACCCAGAGCAATGGCTGGAAAGCAAGAGCTCAATACTTGTAAGCTGTATTTTAAATGCACGAATAGTTCGGTTAAAAATCTCCTTAATGGAGATTTCCAAGATTACTCATCTATAAATAAGTTTTATTTGCTCTCTTTTCCACTAGAATGGGTAAATATAAATTTGTACATTTATCTTATACCTATTAATGTTTCCCTTTCTTCTTCACATCAAGTATGAGCCATTTTATTAATATAAAGAAGAATTTCAAACATTTATCAAACACCTACTGTAATATGGCACTGCTTTATGTGGATTTAATCTTCATAACCTAACTGCAGTAGAAGTTCTATTTGAAAAAGTCTCAAACCCAACTGTATTATAAGCATCTAGTGACTATAAAATGGGTCTATGTTGTATCTCTTTACGATGTTAAGAGCTACATATGCTTTCTCTTGCTACATAAGATTAAGAGGATAAGTTTCTAGGTTTTTTAGTGCCAAGAACTTTATATATAATAATGCTATTTCAGTCAGTGCCAAAACCATCCTTCTGATTGGTTGGACCCGTAACGCTTTCCTATCCTATCAGTCCTTTCCTTTCTTTTTGGCATTTCTTTCAAAAACTACCTAGAATCTTATTTTTTGTCTTCACTGCTACTACCTCGAATCTTACAATCCACTGGCAAGGGTGGTGTTATTATTCATGCTCTAGAGATAATGGAAGCTTCTCAAATTTAGGTAATTGTATTTCGTTTATGCACTGGAAACTTGAGAGAATAAAGACATTCTAGTTGAGGAAAGCCAAGAATAACCAATAGCATAATAAATAATTAAGTTATACAATAATAGGTGGTATATTAAGAAAAAAAAGTTGTGGGGACACCTGGGTGGCTTAGTTAGTTAAGCATCCAACTTTGGCTCAGGTCATGATTTCATAGTTCCTGGGTTTGAGCCCCACGTTGGACTCTGTGCTGACAGCTCAGAGCCTGAAGGATGCTTCAGATTCTGTGTCTCCCTCTCTTTCTGCCCTTCGCCAGCTTGTGCTCTATCTCTCTGCCTCTCAGAAATGAATAAATGTTAAAAAAAAAATTAAGGATAAAAGTGGACCCGAGATAAGGATATTATAAGGAAGTTTTATAAGTAGGCAAGTTATTTTGAAATTGCTGTTAGCTTTTTAATTGGAGATGTCAAGTAGAGAGAGTTGAATACCTGACTGGAGTTCAGGAAGGAAGTCTGGAATGGAGATATAATGTTTTAGAACTTCCTAAACTTTTCTGTATGTGGAATTTAGTTTACTTTAAGAAAGTGCATGAAAGAAAATTTTACAATTTTATGGTTGATCACAAAGAGAACACTCCTGCTGCCATCACCTATATGGAAAAAAGAACATTTCCAGAACTCCAGAGTCCACAGTTCCTTCCCTCAACAGGTGGCTAACATCCAGATTTTATGCATTTTCCTTCTTTTGTGAGATATATATGTATATATCTTCAAATCCATGTATATATATATATATACTTTTAATTTTGGGATATTAGGAATAATAATACTGCAAACACTCTGGCCATGCCTCTTGGTCCATACATGTGTGAGTTTTTGTTGGATATATATAGTTAGGAATAGAATTGCTAGGTTTTACAGTCAATTTATGCATTTCCTCAGCTTAATACATAGCGCCAAATCATTTTCCACAGTTGTACTAATTTATACTCCTATTACATCGTGTCTCCATTTGGTATTGTTAGGCTCTAATTTTGGTCATTTTAATGACGTCTCCGGGGCGCCTGGGTGGCTTAGTTGGTTAAGCGGCCGACTTTCGCTTAGGTCATGATCTCACGGTTCGTGGGTTCGAGCCCCGCGTCGGGCTCTGTGCTGACTGCCAGCTCAGAGCCTGGAGCCTGCTTCAGTCTGTGACTCCCTCTCTCTCTGACCCTCCCCTGCTCACGCTGTCTCTCTCTCTCTCTCCTAGAAATAAATAAAACATTAAAAAAAAAATGACGTCTCCTTGTTTGAATCTACACATAAATTAAATTTCATTTCATCTAAAGGTACAAAGATATATAAATACAGCCATGGGGCTGGATGAAATATTCTAAGAAATTAAAGGTGAGGTAAATTTCAAGGAATAAGTCCTGGATCCTCCAACATGAAGAGATCAGGAAGAAGAAAAAAGAGCCAGCAAAGTCACTCCCTTATAAGTAGCAGAACTGAATTTCAATGCAAGACTATTCATCTTCAAAGTCCATACTGTTTCAGACATGCTGGGCTATCTCAGAATTATACCCAGGAAAATGCAAATAAGCTCAGAGAGGCAGATAACTGGTGTGCTTGTCACAGCAGAGTATTCTATGTAAAAATGTTTTCCATTTGCTTTTGTGTGATGAATGAAGCAAGTGGGACATACATTGTCAAAGGACAGAAAAATATGAAAAGTGTTTGTGGTGTGAGTCTCAAGAAATTATGAAAGCTGATATTGAATTGCTTAGCTCTTTCATTGTAACCAAGCATGTGGAAAGGAGTGAGTAGGTAAACAAAAGGAAGAAAAAGCTGTTAATACTAGCACAGAAAAATTTTTTTTTTTCATTTAATAGTAGCAACCATTTCACCTGTGATATGGATCTTGCCTTCTTGATTTTAGAGCTTCCTTAAATCAGAAAGTATATTACCTTGATTATAATCTGCTCCTGTGATTGTCTGCTATTCTAAGGGGGTCCTCTTTCCCTTCATTTTAGAATAGAGTAAATCATGATCCTGGATGGTTTTCACCCTCACAAGGAAAAAATATGTGGAAACTTCTGGTTGCTTTAGAATTCAGAGTTACAATCACAATCTCAGTTTTTCTCAGTATTAATCAAGAAATAATTTTTTTACTGAGATGTTCATAAGCATTTTGACTAAAAAAATGCAGGAGTAAGCAGAGTTCTACGGGCTATTTACTAAGGTTTCTCTAGAACATTTCATAAAATCCTTTTCTTCCATCTCTCCTTCCTCCCAGTGTCCAGGGGGAAATGGTTTGGTAAATAAAATGAGTTATTATTCAGCGCCAGATATCCTAGTCTTTTGCCTTTCAAGGAATGTGCACCATTCCCAATTCTACAGTGTCTGCCTGGCGTACAATCTCTTCTTATAACACGACATGTGCATCTTACTTATTCTTGCCTATCTGTCAAAGTTTGATCTACAATCTTAGTTTGACCTCTTTGTGTTACTGAGCATACTAAACACAGAGTGGAATTATTCATCTTCAAATCCATTGTCACCAAAAAGTATTCATGCTAGTCCGAGCCTAGATTCCTCCAAGCCATAGCCTCCCCCACACTCACACACCTGCTATACTTCTATTGGTTCCAATGTCTTTCTCTTATATTCATGGCTCTTTGTATTACAGAATTTTAGAATACTGCTTAGTTTTATTTCACTATATAAGTGTGGTGTCCCTGTCCTTTCTCAAAGATGAGAGAGGGGAATTGAATTAATAAACATTTTTTGAGAATTTACTACCAGGCATTTCATGGGAGAGAAAAGACAATATAAAATCTATTTCCTATCCTGCAGGAATTTGCATTCAAGACGGGAAGATAAAGTATAAAAAGGCTGCAAGTTACATGAAAATGCACCATTTAAATAATATTTTTAGGACCACAAACCAGATACTAGAAGAACCTGTGTAATTGTGAACAGTTGTGAAATGAACAGTCAGAAATAATTTCAAGTGTAAGAGGAAAACTGGTAGGCTAGAGTAGACTGGGAAGATATTTTTTTTTTTAATTTTATTTATTTCTAGGAGAGAGAGAGAGAGAGAGACAGCATGAGCAGGGGAGGGTCAGAGAGAGAGGGAGTCACAGACTCTGAAACAGGCTCCAGGCTCTGAGCTGGCAGTCAGCACAGAGCCCGATGCGGGGCTCGAACCCAAGAACCATGAGATCATGACCTAGGTGAAAGTCGGATGCTTAACCGACTAAGCCACCCAGGCGCCCCAGAGACTGGGAAGATATTAAGGAGAAGAAAATACTTGTGCGGAATCTGGAAGGAAATACAAAACTGGATAAATTGAGAGAAAGGAAAAGAGAGCTCATGTTGGGATAATTATGTGAATACTACAGGCAAGAAGCCTCAAGAATTTGAGGGACTAAAAGTAGAAGAATTTGTCTAGAAAACAGATCATTCTGGTATTTATGGGTCTTTTTAGATCAGAGCATAGCTCATACTGAGGAAGGGGGTAAGACAGAGAGAGACAGAGAAACTGAGACAGAAATGAGAGATACAGTGCAACAAACCATATGATACCAGGGCCAACATAAAATAACATTTTTTTCAGCACCCAGGCCTTTGAATCCTCAGTTCTGGATCTGAGGGCCTGGCTTATACTTCATCTGATTCCATTAACATAGTATGCTTGACTCCATTTCAACCCATCATTGACCCCTCCTGGCTTCTAACATTTGTTTCTATTCCATGGTTCCCAAATTTCTGCCCGTTCAGATGATTCCTCTGTGCTATCCAGTACAACAACCTTCCCTATGTGTGCAGCATTGGGGATGTCTCCTTGATGCTTAGTTGATGGATAGTCCCACATGGTCTCAAACATCAGGAGTCCTGTGGGCTTTGGATGTCAGCCTGTGGGCAATGGGCAAGCCACTGAAGACATTTGAGAAGAAGAAAGAAGCAAAATAGAATCTCAGACAATTGTCCTATGGTGATATGGGGAGCAAAAAGCAGTGGGATGTGGAGGGTTAAAAAATGATGGGAAGAGACCAATTAGTTAAAGTACAATTCAATTTCAAATAACAGATGTGCCCCTTGTGCTTCTAAATAAAGAGTCTGATTTCTTCCATTTTAAAAAAAAATCTATATATGTAGCTTATTATTAGCTCTTCCTACAACCATTAAATAGGACTCTCCATTTCATTTTTTTTTTTAATGTTTTATTTATTTCTAGGAGAGAGAGAGAGAGAGACAGCGTGAGCAGGGGAGGGTCAGAGAGAGAGGGAGTCACAGACTGAAATAGGCTCCAGGCTCCGAGCTGGCAGTCAGCACAGAGCCCGACGCGGGGCTCGAACCCACGAACCGCGAGATCATGACCTAAGTGAAAGTCGGAGGCTTAACCGACTGAGCCACCCAGGCGCCCCAGGACTCTCCATTTCAATGTAGCAATGCTGCTACTATGGAAAACAAAGGGAACATTTTATTATTCAAAATTTATTAAAACAACACATATATTAGAAAAATTAATTTCAGTCCAATTTCAGGCACAGGCATGCTCTTTTATAAAAGGTAGCCCTTACAAGCAGACCTTTTTTAGCTATTGTAGCAGGCAGGCAATTGTCCTCAAATCCTCAGTTCCTTTCCCTACAAGGCAGTGGTGTGTGTGTGTGTGTGTGTGTGTGTGTGTGTGTGTGATGGGTCAATTAGGATGAATAAAGGGATTGTTTACTAGGGTAACTAGCGAACCACCATTATTATTGTCACTGAAATTACTACTCAAGAGACTAAAGCTGAATCTAATCAATATAAGGATACAGAGAGCAAGAGTAGGCAGGGAGCAAGTGGATATACAATGACACATTTACAATATTCAACCCAAATTGCATTTTCCTACATCCCTCTGAAACATCTGCCATCTCTCTCCCCCACCCTGCTGAGGTAAACTGCCTTAGGTGGAGGCGTGTAAGATAGGAAGGAGGAAGGGAGGGGGGACAGCGTGCAACAAATTTAATAAGGATGGAATTTCTTGAGCACTATACTTCACAGTTTTACTTAATATTTTCTTTTTTTAAAGCATTTTTTAAATGTTTATTTCTGAGAGATAGAGAGAGACAGAGTTCAAGCCTGAGAGGGGCAGAGAGAGAGACATAGAATCCGAGGCAGGCTCCAGGCTCTGAGCTGTCAGCACAGAGCCTGATGCGGGGCTCAAACTCATGAGCTGTGAAATCATGACCTGAGCCAAAGTTAACCTACTGAGCCACCCAGGTGTCCCTATTTAATATTTTCTAATATCATCTATTTAGCCACTCTCTGAGGTAATTATAAATAATGCCATTTTTTTAGGATGGGGAAAATGGAGACTCAAAGGGCTTCCTTGGCCCATGTAAGGTCAGATGCTGGTCCATTTATGTTGCATGCATTATTCAGCACTTACAATGTTCCAGGTTTTGTTATAAATACCCAAGCATGAGTCATTGCAGTCAGGAAAGTCATTATCCCTATTTACAGATGAGAGAACACAAATCTGGGTTTCTGTATGCTCAAACCTACAGTTCACATTGTTCTGTTATGATTTCTATGTTGAGGCCTCAGACTGCAGATGAAGGGGAGATCAAGAACATGGATGGTGGGTGGTCTAGTGTACAATGGCTCTGAGCTCGGCATCTGGCAGAAGCTGACTCCTGCATGTCACCCCTCAGCCCGGGTCCCTTCACAAGCCTCACTTTTGTCATCTGTCAGCTAAGGATAATCACCATAGTGACACTGCAGTGTTTTGTGAGGATTCCATGAAATAATGTACAGAAAGCACTTAGAACAGAGTTGGGCCCATTGAAGACTCAGAAATGTGGGCTTTTATTTTCCCTGGGCCAAGAAGTTGAAAGACAGAGCAATAGTTTGGACAAAACAAAAATCATCCCTCCTTGTTAGTACACAGAGGCTTAAGCAATGAGCATATGCTGATATGTTTACCATTTTGTTTATTATTATGATTATTATTTTTATTTTAGAGGGGGAGAGAAAGTGTGCATGAACGGGGTAGAGGGGCAGAGGGAGACACACACACACACACACACACACACGCACATACACAGAGAGAAAGAGAGAGAGAGAGAAAGGAGAGAATCTTAAGCAGGCTTCACACTTAGCACGTGGGACTCGATCCCATGACCCTAGGATCATGACCTGAACTGAAATCAAGAGTTAGATGCTCAACTAACTGAGCCACCCAGTGGCCCCTGTTTCTCATTTTAAAGCATGTTAAGAGAAACTATGGAGTCATAAACTACGTAAGGTTTCCTTATCTATTTAATATGTAACTACTCAAACACCCCAGCAATGCCTCCTGTACAAGCAGTCTTCTGAACAAAGACCTTCCCCTACCACACAACTTACCTAACCAGTTAAAAATCCTCATCTGGTATCTTACTGTAAGACTACCAATTTTCTATACAATCTTATTTCAGTTCAAGTAAAGATATTTTTCCCTGGGATTCTAAACCTTGTGCATCCTCTGATTTCCTTCTCAATACAACATCTTCAGCTTCCTCCCACATCCTCCAGCACAATCCATGCTTCACGCATACTCCAGGGAGAATCTGGCACATACTACTATCTCTCCAGTACAATTGTCCAATTACCAATTGGCAGCAGCAGGATGCTCAAGGACCTGCGAGTGTGGAGACAGCAGCAGGTCACGTTCCAACGCTGATGTGACGGTGTTGGCAGAGCGGGGTCATGGCAGTCAGAAAGGGCAGGAGGGATTACCGGGCACAGTTGTCAGCAGTGACACTTAGCTGGTGCCTGCTCATGAACCAGAAGAGCAGATGGCACTGCTTGGTGATGGTTGTCAGAGAGCTGACATTTATGACCAAAACTTAAGTGACTGAGTTGAGAACATTGCTGGGCCTTGTAAATAACAGCCAAATTCAGTGATAAGAGAGTTTCAGGCATTCTTATTAGCAATGCAGAGGACTGCTTTCCATCAGTGTACATACAATCTTGTTGCTACTGCAGTGCAAAGACACACACACACACACACACACACACATCACTATCAGCAGCCCAAACTTTAGTTAAGAGAAGCAGATTTTATGCTGGTTTATAAGAGGCAGCATGATTCAATGGAAAAGTTCATCATCCAAGAAGCCAAGAAGTCAGGAGGCTTCTGGTTCCAGTGCTGTAGCTGAGCAGCTGAGCCACCTATGGGAAGTTCTTCTAACTTCCCAAGCCACAAAGTACATTGTTTTCAAAATACCACTAGTACATTTCTCCCTTTGTACTTCCCCCATTGCACTACAGTTCATCTCTTTCACCCCTCTAGGAGGGTGGGGGTTGTAATCCTGGTACTATTTCACGGCCTTTGACAGGCCTGGGCACACAGACACACACAGACATACACAGATATGCACACATGCACACAGATACACACATGCAAGACTCACAGAGACATGGACATACGCAAGACACAGATAGACACACACAAATATACACATGTGCACAGACACATACAGATATGCACATATGCCAGACGCAAACACATGCATACACACAAATACACACAAATAAACACATGTGCACATATGCACACAGATATGCACACACGTAAGACACACATACACACATGTATACACAGATATACACAGATATGTACATACACAGATATGCGTACTTGTGAACAGACATGCACATACACAGCCCATCTATTCTTATTAAATAAATGAACAAAGAAGGTTATTTCCCATTTGTGACCTGGAGTTACTTTCGATTACTCTGTGATACACACGTATAGAGAAAACATTCTCCCTATAACAGATCAGCACCTAAGAGACTACAAAAATCCACCTGATATATCAATTACCCATTTACTTCCTTCATTAGCATGATCCCAGGTTTTAAAAATTTCTTATTACTGAGTTACTTGATTTTGTCAAGTTGAGGGGCTTGTGATCCCTTCCCTATGTGGACAAAGCCCCTGAATACACCAGGATGAGAAATACTGCTGGTGTATACATCTTGTTTGGTCAGAACTTCCCATGCCTCCTCCTACTATACCTAATAAAGGTAACAGTCTTTGTTGTTTCTGTAGAAAATTAAAATTTGCCACATACTTTGGTATACATGATTTTGTCTGATGTCTGAAATATATCTATGAAGATTCAGCTGAAAGCAGAACTCACATTCAATGCGCCATCTCCTCAAGAAATACAGTGAAAACTCTCAGGGTGGAAAAATGAAAATAATGTAAATATTGAATTGATATATGTGTGGGTGCCTCGGGCTCATCATTTCATATCTCTGTGTTTCTGGGCACATTACTTTTTTCTGTGGACCTTGGTTTTCTCATGTATAAAGTGCACGTGCTAATGTCTACCTCACAAGATCAAGGTGAGGAGTAAATGGGGTCAGAAGAATGCAATAGGTCATTGACCACTGGGGCTCCAAAGTGAATGTGTAAATGTAAGAAGCCCAGCAGCGTATGGATAGTCAGGGGTCAATACAAGTTCATTCATCTCCTGATAAAGACACAGGAAGGTACTAAGTCTCTTTTATCAGTTTAAAATCTATAGAGTGCATATAATTGTGGAAATATTGTTCACCAACACCTTTTACCTAAATTACACGTTCAATCATTATTTGAGCAAGTGGAAACCAATTTACTTTTCTGCTAGCCTTACTTGGGCCTCTTGGCCAATTCTCGCTGACAGTATTGCAGTGAGTGATGATGTGCAGTATAATTAGGGTGGTGACAATGAAGGGTGAGAGCAGAGGGCCTCTGAGTCTTGAAATCCTTTCATTTTCCTCTTGTTTATTTTTCTTTGCCTTTGCATTTCAGAGGGTTCAAATAACACATGGTCATGATGTGACAATTATTCAGCTTTGTCAGATCCAAAGTTCTGCTAATGAGGTAAAACACAGAACCTTAGGGACTCGAATGATGCTCGGGTTGTTTGCCTTGATTTAATTCATCAGATAAAGGCTCAATTTTCTACCTGCTTATACCAATTCATTGCAGTTGAAGGAATTGGTTTTGCACGGCTTTCTGTTTACCTCAGAAAATATTGTTATTGCTTTCATTTTATAAAATCCTGCTTCACAAAACTCAATGTATAAAAGAGACAAAATGTAGAAGAGTGTGGGGCAGAGTATGATTGCCTATTTTATAAATGAGTTTCCTCTTTACAAAAAATTCACAGTGGATACATCCTAATAATTCTGAGTTCCTTAATACTTTTTATGTTTTCACCTTATTTGCTTTGTTTGGTTTTACTTTTCACAGTTCTCTAAGAGAGTTTTAAAGCACAACTCCAGGAGATTTTTCCAAATGCTCCCTTAGACACTAAGTTATCAAGATCCCTCTACGAAAAGTGATAGGCCTCACATTGCTTTTTATCTTTGCATGCCCTGTTCCTATTAAATTCTTTTCCTCTCCATCCCCTGCACTCTCTTTAGTTTTCCTTCTCAACTACAAGAAATCTTGCTCATCCCTTAACACACAACTCAAGTATCATCTCTGCTGAGATTCCTTCCTAGCTTTTGCATGCAAATTTAGCCACCACTTACCCTGAGCCCCCACAGTTCTTACGTCACAGGCCCAATATAAACTTATCACTTTGTGGTATACAATATATTCCCCCCACCACCACCATGAGATGGTGAGCTCCTGGGGGGCAGGGGTCATGTCTGCAGTAGCAGAGAGGAATATCACCCGGTCCCTTCCCAGTCACTTGCAAAATATTTCATATATATTTTACGCTTGACAAATTTCACACAAAATTTCAGCAAGGTAATTCCAAAATGTATCTTGGGGAGTAGAGAAGACCATGTAGACCTCATCTGATATTTGGATACTTTCTCTACGTTTCTCATGAAACTTGATAAAAAACAATTTTGAGTTAGAAAACATGAGTTACTTTCCTATTTCTTTTTTTTTTCTTATTTTTTTAAGCTTATTTATTTTGAGAGAGAGAGTGAGCTTGGGAGGGCAGAAAGAGAGGAAGAGAGAGAGAGAATCCCAAGCAGGGTCCAGCTGTGAGAGTACAGCCGGAAAAGGGGCTTGAATTCAGGAACCATGAGATCATGACCTGAGCCAAAATCAAGAGTTAGGCACTTAACTGACTGAGCACCCTATTTCTTATTCACTTCTGTGTGCTCTTGGACAAATCAGTACCTTTATGCCTCAGATGCCTCATCTGACTACAGGGAATAAATGACCCACTTGCCCCAAATTATTTTATCTTCAATTTAGAGCATAAAACAGAGTAGGAAAAAAACAAATCTTGGAAAGTAAGATCTCGTTACTGTTGGATAAGATCTGCTGAATAATTTGAGTCTGAACTGGAAGAACCAGATGCAAATGCAGAGGAAGAAAGCAGATACTTGCCATGCTCTCTCATGAAGGAAAAGACTTTATATTATCAAACTACAGAGACAGGGAAAGGTTAATGTTTAAAACAGCTACAAGAACTGTTTAGACTCCATTAAACTCTTAAGCCATAGCTGTGAGTTTTTATTATTTTCTGTTCTAAGGGAGGGGAAGGGATGGTAGGCAGTTGAACAAAAAGCAATGGAGGCTAGAATGTGCCTAATGTATACCAAATTCATTGCATAATGGGTCCAATTTTTATTTACGTTACCTTGTATAAAAACTTGGTCATGGAGTAAAAGTAGCTTTGAGGAGGTCAGGAGAACTGTGTTCTAGATGTGACTCTGACACAATTATAGCATGAATTTGGCATGTATGTTCAACTCCTGGGGCCTTGACTCCCCATATTTCTGTTTTGTTTTTTTAATAATTTTTACTTATTTTTGAGAGAGAGGGAGAGAGAAAGAGAAAGAGAGAGAGAGTAGGAGCAGGGGAGGGGCAGAGAGAGAGAGGGAGACACAGGATCTGAAGCAGGCCCTAGGCTCTGAGCTGTCAGCACAGAGCCCAATGTGGGGCTCAAACTGACAAACCATGAGATCATGACCTGAGCCAAAGTCAGACACTCAACTGACTGAGTCACTCATGTGTCCCAATTCCCCATCTTTTAAATAGGGTGAGTACTATTTCTTGTTTATCCTGTTTACTCAGTACTTATAGGGCTTTTAGCTAATATTAGGTATATCTTTCAATTATTATATATAAATGTTTTTATTTACAAATAATATAAATGTTATGTATGTTTACTTACTCATTTAAAAGATATAGATGTATAAATGAGAGTGTTAGTCTAGATGGTAGAAATCTCATATTTAAAAAAAGTTTTTAAATGTTTATTTTTGAGAAAGATAAAAAAAAAGACTGTGAGTGGGGGAGGGGCAGTGAGAGAAGGAGACAGAATCTAAAGGAGGCTCCAGGCTCTGAGCTGTGAGCACAGAGCCCGATGTAGGGCTTAAACCCACAAACCAAGAGATCATGATCTTAGCTGACGTAGGCTGCTTAACTGATTGAGCCACCCAGGTGCCCCAGAAATCTTTTTTAGAGGTAACATTCAAGAGGTAGAGAATGCATTACCAACAGGCCTATATTTATTTTGATAGTAAATGGTAAAACTCTTTGCAATTCCCTCCATGGCATTAAACATAATATAGAAGAGTCAGTTAAAACTTCACAGACTGCTAATATTACCTCTATGACCGAGCACAAGTGGTCACCCTGGGCTTCAGTTTTTCCATTTGCAAAATAGTGACAGCTAATTAGATTGTGGTTAAGACTAGATATAAGAATGAAAACCATGTATCTATATCTGCCACACAAATGTTCACTTCATTCTTGTTTCCTCTCTGTAGTAACTAGCACAGGGCCCGTGCATAGTATGTGCTCAAAAACCTGTTGATTGGTAGTTGGAGATTTCTCAAACTCAGTACATCTATTTACCCATACATTTAAAATCTTGTGGGAATTCCTGTTTCGGTAAGGTTGCAAATCCTCCCCAAAATCGCTACTCACTAAAGGATATCTTAGTAAAACAGGGATAGGGAGAAAAAGCTAATTTCACAGTAAGTATAGACAATCTCCAAGATTCTGTTCATTTAAAAATTATGGTTCCCGTAAATTTAGTTTCTCATTTATGTATAAGGCTGACTTGGAATGAGTCAGAATTAGAAACAGATGATAGCTTGATACATCTTCTTTAGTTTCTTCAAAACACAGACTACTCCTTGAAATCCCTTCATACAACCTACCTAAAATGGTTTGTACAATTCTTTAACATAAATCACTGAAACTGTGGGAAGGAAAGTAAATTTGGCCTCTGTTGACCCAGGTATTCAGCAATACAAAAAGTGGCCTTTTTATTAAAAAAATATTTTAGTTTATTTGAAAGCAAACATTCTAACCTTCAAAATAAGTTTCATAGGGAGAATCAGTGCTTGAACATTCACCTACTGTTAACACCAATGAATCACAGGGGCAAAACCCAAGAGCAAGATGTGATTCCATCACTCTGATTCCCAACATTCAGCCATAAGGACCGACTCTTTTGGACCTGGAATTGTATTATGAATTATATTTTCTCTAAAGTAACAGCTAAGTATACTATTTATAAAATCAGTACAGTGGAAGTATTTGCCCTCTTTTATCCTTAACCATCTCAGATGTGAGCTGGCTACTCTTGTCTTCTACTGAAGAAGTTTTGCTCAACTATTTAATGTAAACACTGAAGGTGAGAGCAACCGAGTATTTTGTTACATCAAAACTTTTGCCAATATTTTATTATGTCAAAAAATGCCTGGTTATTGGAAAGGTGACTACATTTAGTCAGTACAAATAAGATATGGGGAAGGTCAAAACAGTAGACATAATATCACCTCCAGGATAAGTACATTGCTGAAGGATGCCCCTCTCCCACCCTACACCTCCTGTCTCCAAGGTCCATTTCCATGGAATATATGACTAAAAACTAGTCACTCTATTCCCACATCCCCCAAGCTCCTGGTGAAACAGGAAAACAACAAGCCAGCAAACAAAGGTAATACATGGCCACATTATGGGACTATTGCAGCATCTCTTTGACCTCACACATCCTTAGGGGCATTTCTGTTGATCTGGCTCCTGCCTTTTTCTCAGATCTGTTTCTCTCCTATTTTATTCTCAAATTGTTCTACCTCATTGTATCTGACTGACTATATGCTTTAAAAATATAGTTTTATTTTGTATGGAGTATTTTCTCTTTATACTTCCCTTTCTTCCTTATTTTGATTCTCCCCCCTTCAAATCATCACATTAAAAAAAAGAAGAAAAGCTTATAGACAATTCCTCAATCCTACATAGTTGCAAAGTTTTTCACTTCACATTTCCTTACTACATGAGATGATTTATTTTTCTCACTTGGACAAGCATTTAACAATTGACCAAATCCAGATCCACCTATTTCTTTTCTTTTTATAATAATACCCTGTGGTGTTTGTAGGAGGGTGTTGGGGGTATTCAATTTTATGTCTCTGCCTATTTTTCTAACCTCCTTATCTTTGCTATCTGCTAGAATCTCACTCCCTGTTTTCTTTCCCTTACTAATCAAATTTCTTACCACTTGTGGACTCATTACCAAAGTTATCAGCCTTTTTTTTGGGGGGGGGGTGCTTTTTATGCCAAGAATGTTGCCTCAACTTTGAGTCTTTTTGTCAAGCACAAAACTATGGAGGTGTTTTTTGTTGATGTTACTTTTTGTCCACATTAACTCTAATATTTCTTCTGTCTTCCAGCATCCCCACAGATTTATCCCCCTATTGGGATCTTTTTGTATTTATAGAAAAAAGTTAATTTTACCTTTTTATTTTCTACTGATAACCATAGCCCCAAGATATTCTTTTACCGTTTGATCAGCCTCAAACACTACTATCTATTTATTGTTTAAATTTGTTCTATTTGGCCTTTTGAGCTCCTCAAGAAACCCAACCACTGACAACTTCTTCTTTTTTTTTTTTTTTTATGTAGCGTAACAAATTTACCAGCATCCCATATCCTTTTATGTTTGTAGGTTTCTTTTCTAAATCTGTTTAACCACAAAATTTGGTTTGATCACCCTGCTCAAGTCCACAAAGAATACCTTCTTTCAACCTCTGTCACTTTCTTCCTGACATTTAAAGACCACACTGTGCTAGATCAGACCAGAGATAAGGAAAGGGGACAGGAAGCTCCTAATCAAAGAAATAAACACAACAATCAGCACTAACAATCCTGCCTGTGTTTGCATATGTGTTTCATTGCATATTCATGGCACCTCTTTCTCTATGTGAGTATTTTTGAGAACAGGAGCATATTTTTTCCGATACCAGGGCTATTTCATAAATACGTTACTAATTAAAGGAAAAAAGGACATAGAAATTATGATCAAATATCACCTAGCAGAAATCAAAGAAACAAAAAGATCTTAAGTTCTACACATTTATCATTGGCTGTCTTTCCATTCTCCAGACTCCTCTACATCTTTTTAACAGTCCTTATTACTTTTAAACAGTCTGCCAGATACTTAGTGTTTAACTGTTATAGCTAGCTAGCCCCCGACGGCAGTATTATTACCATTATCATCATTATCCACTCTATAGAGTTGCCTCTCCAGAGCTCCCTCCTTCCCCAGCATTTGGTATTAAAACTTACCGCTTTTACCAACTCCCCCAGCTCCCAGCATTACCACCTTGTACTCTCTGGACCCGCCTGATGCGCGGCTGGGGGAGCAGCTGGCTTCGTTTTCTACCTCCATCTTACCCGAGAGACGGGAGGAGAAAAAAGAAAGAAAAAGTCGCCCGTGTCAGGTGCTCGCTCAGATATTAAGCAACTCTAAAACTGTGTCAAAAGAAAGGTTTAGTACGAGGTAAGAACCATCAGCGCCGGGCTGGCTGCTGGTCCTGTGCTGGAGCGGGTCTCATAGCAACCACGTCAATTGCTTCCAATAAAAATCTGGCTTTTATATTCCCCCTCCTTCCGATCCTTCACTCTCCCGTCTCCCACCATCTCATTCTCTGTCTCTGTCTGTTTAGGTCTCCCCCACCCCCCTTTCTTTCCTCTGTTTCTTTCTTCGTTCCCCTTCCTCACTCTCTCCTTTCTGTCTCCTGCCCCCTGCTTTGTGGCAGTTGTTAGAAGCACACATTTGGCTACTTTCCAGGCTGGGCTGCTAGAATAGAGTGAATCTGAGACTTGGAAGATGCTATGTCTCACAGGCTGACTTCAGTAGCTACAGCTTCAAAGACATTATTTTCTTGTAATCAGAGTCAATTAATGAAGGAAGATGTCTGTTGCTTATCTCCTTGCTTTTTATCACCATCTTCTTGCACAGTTTTCATTCAGGGGAAAAGCGTGTTACCAATTTAGAAGGGAGGAAAAACCCAGTAACTCAGGGCTCTTAAGGATGGGTCTTTAATGTTGTTGAAATAATAGCTGGCTAGCAGAAATCATTTCAGCTCGCTTGACAGCTGCAGTTCTCACATAAGGAAGTATATGAATCAGGTCATTGTCACGTTTGGGCATGGATCATCCTTGTTTATACGAGTTTATTAAGAATAATCTAAAACACAACAATTCTGTCAAACAAGAAAGAGATTCTTAATAAACATTTTTACTGATAATTATGGCAGTATTAAAGATCCTAGAAGACTCTGTCAAATGTCCAAACTCCTATCTCTTATCTGAATTCTTTCAAATTCTGCTTTTCTCTGCTTTGTCTCTGGTTTTCCTTGGAAAGCCTCTAAATTCTAGAGATCTTAGAATGCTTTCAATAATCCCTAATTGTCATAGTTAGAGCCCATTCTTCAAACAAGTGATGATGATGTTCTGCATGTTTATTGTCTACTTTCTGGTTGTGAAATTGGATCATGATTAGATGCAGTGAAGTGTTCGGTGCACACAGGCTTGTCTAGGAAAGGAAGGATTTTTAATCAGTTCCTTATGACTCTATAGTGTATGACCAAGCATTGAGCACAGAGGAAATATTCAATATATTTTTGTTGATAACTAGGGAGGTAGTATATAGTCCTGGCAAAGACCATAGGCTCTGGAGCCTCATTACTTATGTTCAAATCTGGACTTGGCCATTTACTAGCTGTGTGACTTTCAGTAAATGACTTCTCCTCTCTGTGCCTCAGACTATTCAGGTATAAAATCATTTATTAAATCCCTATTCTATTAATTCATTAAGTGAATTTAATGTTTGCACAGTGCTTAAAACAGTGTCTAGAAAATTATAAGCACTATTTAACTATTATGATGATGATTATTATTTTTGAGGTAATGGTGCTCCCAGCCCACTGTTTATACACAGTCACCCAAAGAGAAAATCATCTCTTCAAGTGTTTATTCCATCTGCATGCCTTCTTTGCTAAAATATCTGTTCAAAATTTCTGTCAAAATAGACAGAAATATTGAGGTGTTTGTTTCCTGATATTTGAGTTTTAACAGTTGTTTAAATATTCTATATAAGCCTTTTATCAGATATATGTTCTGAAAATATTTCCTCCAGTCTATGGCTCTTCTTTCAAAAAGCAAGAGTTTTCCAATTTGATAGACTCAAATTTGTGTTTTCCCTCTGAGCTTCAAAAGTGAATCTGCCTCCTGGATGCTCCCATCAGACACCCTGCATATATCACTCTAATCCTTAATAACAAGGTCAACATTGTTTTCTGTGCAGTGCAGAGAGCACTGTCCCCACCTAAGTCCTAGCTGTAATTCAGTCTCTTCTCATATCAGACCACCATGACTGAAGAGTTCTTCAACTTGTCCTCTCTGAGTACAGTCTACCTGCCTTTCCCCCTTTCACACTGCTGAGTTCATCCTGTACACTATGTCAGGGATATCTACCTAAACTGTCAACCTGACTGACCCTATTGTACACATATTCATAAATCAAATGCCTAAATAATACAATCCAATAGATCAGAGTAGCACATAGGGAAAAAAAGCTTTTACTCCAATCTTGTGTCCTCATACTCCATAGAATAGAGTCAGGCAGAGTGGGTTACTTGCCTCTCTTCCAACAAAACTGCCATTTCCATAATTGGATCTAATAAAGAACTGTAGCTTTAGTATAATTATTCTCTAATTGATTCATTGAAACTTTATTCCTCAATGAAAAGAGATATGTAAACAGTAACATTTTGCTTCAAAGTCTTTCTGGGTTTTGTTTCTACTTCTGGTACCAAATTCTTATGACCTTGAGCAAATCACTTGCCCCTCTGGCTATCTGTTCCACCATCTGTTACTCTGTTTTCCATGTCAGCCACTCTGATTTGGTGGTAAAACACAGCAATTGTCATGCCAGTTATGTCCTTGGTGTTCTCTTTTATAATTATTTTAATATTGGTTAAGAGAAAAGAGTACATGAAAATGTCTCTTAACAGTAAAAAGATGGGTGACTTGTCAAATATCAACAGACATTGTGAGAGGGAAACTTAGTAAATTAGCTTTCTCAACAATGTTTATGCATCTGTCCATATTCCTCAAATGGATGTCAGTAAGATTTTTCCCTCTTTACATAAAAGATGAAAAACATGAAGTACAGGGGGACTTTCCTAGTTATAAACCTCTCTTTGTCTACCTTGTCTTTGAAACTCAAAGGTAGTCTGCTCTAGTCCCTTCTTTTGAGTTACTAAGGGCCACAATACCTCCTGACTGATGTTTGAATTTTGGAGCATTCTAATGCTACTGATTTTCAGTTTAACTTAGTGACCTTTTGGGAAATTGCATGTCTGTTTCCTTGCCTAGTGCACCCAAAAGTCTAAGGGCATGTGTATATGTGTGTGTTTGCATGTCAGAGATGAAGGGGAAGAGGGCGTAAGAGAGAAAGGGAAAGAAGGGAGGGAGGGATGAAGAAAGAGAAAGGTATTTTCCAGGTATATAAATGATCATTGAAATGTAACTAAAGTTAGTACATGGAAGATTACTTTGCTATATAAAATTGTTAAATGGAAAGTTATTAAATGATTAAAGTCTATATTTCCTTCCTCTAACCCACCTTAGCACTTGCCATCCTTTTAGAATGTCGCATGATTTCCATTGAGTGCTCATGTCCTTTAGATGAAGACCCAGGTGTTCCATGTTGTTTCAGAGCCACTTGACTCCCTGAGCAAGATCCAATTATATGCCACCTCCTTTCTGTCAGTGGCTGGTCACCTTTCCAGTCCTTAGAGGACAAGCATATCCTTCTGAAGGACTGCATTAACCTATTTACATGGATATCTTTCAAAAGTCCTTTAGGGACAGCTAAGTCACTGTGGATAACATCCTACTTCTTTCTACGGGTAAGTGAGGCACATCCAGAGTTCTTTTCTTACTTATCTAGTCACTTAAAAGCAGAGCTCCTGATGCTCTTGTCAGCAAGGCCACTCTTCCGTTTGTTAGAGTATTTATGATATTTATTACAATGATTTATTTACATTCCATTTCACTTTACTCAAAAGCGGTGACCCTGCCACCATATTCATCTTTATGTTTTCAGAGTTTAGCACAGTGCCTGGTGTGGGCTACCTAAGAGATTTTTTTAATGAAGGAATTAATTGTGCCAAGTTGGTGACTGTCTATTGCACCATTAATTAAGTTAACCTTCCAAAGTATATTATTTACCATTTGTATCCTAATGAAAAGAGAAATCATGGATAAAAAAAATAGCAACTTAGTTGGTAACCTCTGAGTAAATTCATGTTTGGCAGGCACGTTCTCAATGTGAAATATAAGACTGTTGGAAACCAGAAGATAGCACAACTGCTCAGGACAGACAAACAAACAAAGCTGGCAACATTAATTGGAAAAGAGCTAATTTTGCAAATGGAAGGCAGAGTTCCATCTGCACAGCATAGACCTTTGTATCACATTGACCTTGTCATAATCATATTCAGTAAATTCACCTTAGGTGTTAATAAGTTAATAATTCAGTGCTTTTCCTGAAGGGTTATTAAGGTTAAACTATCTGAAAGTAGTGCTCTTATATGTGATTTAGATAACCTGCATTCATTCATTTATTCATTCTATCATGGAATCATTCTTTAAATATGGATTAATTTGCTTATTCTCAAAATTATTCATTCAACTGCATTAGGGTTTTTAGAAAAATAAGGAAAATTACAAGGCAGTCCATGAGTCCAATGTGTTTATATCCTTATGTGGGAGATACACCTGCATTCTAGTTTCTGGAATAAGCCAGAATGTGGCAGATAATTGAATAGATGAATGAAGGGTCTGATAAGAACATGGGGGAAGGAGAGAATGATTTAAAAAAAAAAGTGGGATGTCAAGGAAGGGGGAAGTAACTTGGACTAGATATAAAATAGGGCTTAAAATGGAAGAAATAACAAAAACAGGGTGATCAAAGATTAGAGAATGCAGTGTTTGTTGAATTGCATATTCATACTATATGGTTGATATGTAAGAACCTAAAAATATAATCCAATGGTTGGATGGTAGGTGAATCACTGCGAGCTTTAAATTACAGCAGAGTTTGGATTTCTTTTCTTTCTTTCCTTTTTAACCTTTATCTTTAAAGCAAAGCATGGTGCCAACTTTGAACAGTAAATAGTACAAGCTTCTGATTAGAGGAAAATCAAGGTCTTACTGGTTACTTTTTTTTATTAAGCTCTTGTGGCTTTGTCAAACCCCTGAGATCTGAAACTAAGCTAAATTTCTATATATTGATGATTGTTGTAGACACTCATTTCACTTAGCATCCCACAATTTGCTAAATTGTAATCTACTTGAGAGGCAGTCCCTTACCTTTTTCTTTATATTTCCCATAGTTCTGGGCCCAAGTGCTGACATATCAAAAAGGATCAATAAAAAAGTTAAGGTTTTTTGGAACACTACACTTCACTGTAAAATCTGATATGGTTACTACAGATTACATTTTTTACTATTCAGTCATCAGAACTGACTTTCACCTTGTAAAAGCAAAAAATTAGGGCTCAGCCTATTTAAATACATGGACAAGATAATGGAATGAATATTTATACCATAGAAAAACATAAAATTTTGTATACTAATACATTTCCAAGAAATATTCAATTTTTCTACCTTCATCTTATTGAAGATTTCAGTTATCTTTTACTTTTGTATGTCTGTGGCTTAATTATATTAATATATGCAATGATATTTCTGAGGCTATGTGATATAATATCATGTAGCATTCAAGAAATATTTAATTTTATTCAGTGTAATTTGATACATTCTACTTGTTATGATTTTATCTTAGATACTATCGGTTAGTTATCAGTTTAAATTATTAAGTATTCAGAATATATTGTATACAAATTCTGGGTAAATAAGAGGCTACTAAAACTACATTAATGTACAAAATGGTGCTATATAAAAAAAATGGTGCTATATCAGACTGAATAGATAATGAAGCTTTTTAATATTGCATTTAGATGATTTTATATTCTGTTGCAAATATGACCACAGAGCCTTGCTATTAACATTAAGTCAATAGTTTCCTGGCATTTAAATTTGAGATATTATTACAATTCTACCAAGAGTTGTGAGACTGCCTTAGTTTCCCCTGAGAGCTAAGAAATTAGAATTAGGGAGATACTTTGAATACATTTAGGAGAACATTCTATCTGGGGTAGATACCTCATACTCACTGATTACTGATCAATTCTCTGAATAATGAGTATCAAAAGAGTTTATTAGTTTACAAAGTAGTCCACTATGACCACCTAAGGTAATGGAAAAACACTCAGATTTTGGAGTAAGAGATGCCTCATTATTGATCTGACTTCTTTCACCAACTTACTAACCATGTGAAAGTGGACAAATCTCACCTCTCAGAGCTTTAGTTTCTCATCTGCAAAACAAAAACCTAATATACTTGGTTTTGTGAAGTTCAAATGAGATAATATAAATTCAGTGCCTGCAAACACTCAATCATGGTATAAAGTTGGAATATTAGAAAGTTTCACTCATTTATCAAACACCATCCAAGAAAGAGAAAAATGGTCTGAGGTTCTTGGTCATTTCAGTGCCATGCAAGGTGGATACTGAACTGAAGCAGGGAGAGACAGGTCAGTGAGAGAGGTGCAGTTTGTACAAAATCATAGAAGAAACAGCACTTAACTCTTGAGGCCATTGCTCTGTCTAGTGTGTGCTATGTGTGAGGGTATGTGTGTATTGTAGGAGGGTGGCAGAAGAGAAATCAGGAAACATAGTTTGGAAGTAGATTGATCGCTTTGTTTGTCTGCTTATGCAATTCTGAGTTTGGACTTACCCAGCAAGTGATGTGAAACCAGGGATAGTTTTTAAGTAGAAATAATATGAACAAGTGTGTGATTTGCAAAACTTGCAAAACTCTCACGTGGCAAGTGGGTTACAATGAGAATAAGCTAGAAACTAATAACATGGTTTATTGAATAGCATGACTGTCTCAGTCATCCAGCAGAGAGTAGATAATAATTTGAACTAGATGAATGGAGCCCATGGCTGAGAAACTGGGGGAGGGGAATGTGATCCACATCACATCACTAGAGGAAACAGACAGGAACCAAAACTGTCTGACATGTTTTGCTTGGATCACTGGTTACACCAGGAAGTTAACAGTACCACTGCTTGAGACAGAGATAGAGAAAGAATGGGCAGGGCTGAAGTGAAGGAGAAAGATGTGAATACTGAGTCAAATTCTGACGCATTAAATTTAAGGTAATTTTGGAATACCTGGTTAGATATATATGGAGAAGAGTTTCAAATGATAGGTTTGGAGTTCAGAGGAAAAGCAGAGGCTTAGAGATATAGATTACAGATTAGGAAATCTTTAGTTTATTAGTAGTAAATGAAAACACAGCAAGAGATGAGATTCTGTATGGAGTGCTTGCTACAAAGAGGAAAGAAAAAAAGGATGTCTTTATGAATGGACTATAATCAAACAAGATAACAATTGCTGAGTACTCTGTGCAAGGTACTTGGATAAGAAATTTTGGGTCACTTTCTTATTGAATCTGCACAATAATACTATGAGCCCTCTGTTCACATTGCCAAAAGGATAAAAAAGAAACATACAGAAACATAGAAAAGCCACCAGAAGAATAGAATCAAAGCAAGGAGAGCCTTCCTGAGGCAAGAGTTGATAAACCCTGTTGGTCATGTAAGGATAGAAGTGACAACATATCATTCCACTTAGAAAATGAGAGCTCATTTGTGGAGAGAGCAATCTTGGTAGAAAAGTGTGAAGAGAGCAATCTTGGTAGAAAAGTAAGCATGGAAGTGAGATGGTAAAAGATGAAGAAATGAGTAGGAGTTAAGGAGTTAAGCACAGATGATAGACTTCTCATTTCAAAAATTTGGTAGTGACAGAAAAGGATGTGATAAGATCATATATTGCCCTTGTTGAAGATATGACTTGAAATGGCTATAGTATTAGTAGGAAATCATTCTTCAAATATAGTGGGCACAATATTCATAGCTATCAATTAATGTTCTTATCAGTATGCACATTTAAAACTAGCTTGTCAAAGATGCTACAACTAGGGAATAGGAAATACCAAGACCTGATCTTAATTTTTATAATGAATTCTTAATAATCATTCATCTTTATTTTTTAAATACACATTTTTTTCTATTCTTGTAAATTTTTCTTAAACATTTTATTACAGGTCTGTGTAGAGCTTGACTTTTGTATGTTAGTTATATTGCTTGGTTTTGCTTTCAGCTAAAACTTTCTCTTTTTATAACCTATTATAAATGTTCCCTCACTTGACTCACGACAATCATTCTTGTCCTATTATCTTTTGTGACTGTAAATAATTTGCTTTGTTTATTTTGTTACCTTGACGATATTTATAGATCATGTCACAGAGATCCTCCCTTGGAGACCTCTCTTTTGTACACTGTGTAAATTTAGTCCCTTATGTCTAAACTCATATGTCTTGTCCTCTAATCCTGGGATATATTTTGTTGACCTTCTAAATTTTTTTCTCAACTCACCTGTAGAGCTTGCCAGTGTTGAAGAAAGAAATTATGATAGAAAGCAAGTAATTTGAAATAATATCTAGCAAAGAGCTACAATATAGCTTCTCTAAGATTCTAACTAAAATAGTTATGAAGATGTAGAAAATAGAAAAGCAGGGGCACCTGGTTGGCTCACTGGGTTAAGTGTCCAATGTCGGCTCAGGTCATGATCTCATGGTTCTTGAGTTCAAGTCCCACATCAGGCTCTGCGCTCACAGCTCAGAGCCTGGAGCCTGCTTCAGATTCTGTGTCTCCATCTCTCTCTGCTCCTCTCCCACTAGTGCTCTGTCTCTCTCTCTCTCTCAAAAATAAATAAGCATTTTTAAAATGTTTTAAAAAAAAGAAAATAAAAAAGCAAGTACACTGAAGACAAAATCAGGGAACACTATGCTAACTAGAGAAAACAGTATCACTGACATTTCTGGACTTGGCATGATGCAATCAATCAGTCTGTGGTCCCAACAATTAGTAGGGAAATTTGTGAAATTTATACACTCTGTGCAACCCCACCCCCACCTTAGGGATGAGGGTTTGCACCAAACATGAAACAAAACATGGATTATTCCACTTTCCAAATGCTGATTTTTGAGATGGTCAGAAACCCACTTTGCTACCACCTTTTAAGAAAATCTATTCATAACTGCAACTCACAGCAAATGGCATGGGGTCAGATACATTAGAGAGGTATGAATATTTAGCTATTGTGCCCTGGAAAATAAGATTCAACAAAACCAGATAAATGAATAGCCCTAGAAGGAAGGCATGCTAGATATTGTTGATTATTTAAGTACTCCTCTTCAAGAAAGTAAGAGTGAAGACCATTAGTCTGGTCAAACAGGTTTAGGTAGATCCACACATCTAAGCAAGGAAGAGTAACCAAAAAGAGATTTTTCTGAAAAATACTATAGCACCAAGAAAAAAAAGTTATCATTATGACAAAGAGAAAACTAATACCTGTGCAAATCTTAAAATTCTTTAATTTTTGCTTCAAATGAATATTTACAAAATTTTAAGACTATGCCAGAATATGGCCTCTTTAGAAAAGGAGGAGGCTCTAAAATGAGAAGAGTCTCTACACAGAAACAGAATGCTATCCAAACAGAAGAAACTCAGAACAAAGTAGAATAGTGGAAGATACAACCTATCAACCATAAAGTAATGCATGTTACTATAGTTTCAGCTACCAGTTTTGGCACATAGTAGGTCCTCATTAAATATCAGTTCCTATATGCTATGACAGCAGACTGATAAAAAATAATAATAGTAGAAAATATTATTGAAAATGCAAAGGAACTTCTATTTCAATAATGGAGTTTAAACCCAAACCAAAGGTGGTAAAATCAGACTTAAAACTTTAATCATTGAAGTGGAGGAGAAACTTAAGGACTCTTCCCAGGATGCAGAGGAACGGAAGTTGATGAGAATGATGACAGAAATAACAGAAATGGAGGACTTTGCACTGTCACCTACTCATTCTTCTTCTCCTCGTTCCTCTTAGAGCAGGAAGGGTGAGTGTACTAGACATATTTCTGGATTTCATTCAATGCACCAGTTAAACCATAAGGTCCAAAGCCAATTACTGCAGGAGCAGGTGTAAGGCAAGGAGGAAGTAGAATTTGTGTTTTCTCCACTAACTGCTATGTGTGTTCCTTAGGCAAGATAAATAAGGAAGAGCGTCATGGAAAGATACCAAAATGGAAGCTAAAAGAAGCTACTCTGAGAAGGATGTCCAATATCACACCAATGTGGAAACAATGAAATTCTAGTAAAAACAAAAGAACTAAATCACACACTGTGGGATCCAGACAGGAGAAAATTCCTGAACTGATGAATCCATGCTTTATTATGTGCCTTCATTTGTTTTATGGCAAATAGCTCTTCCAGGAGTGAACTTTGTTTAGAGAGGATCTGATTTCCAGAAAATATAAGTTAATTATTTGAATCCAAATAATTAATTCATGTGTCAGGTTTTGAGCCGCCATAAGAGGTCTTATTTTGTTACTGAGCATCGTTCATTAAGATGCATAAGAGTGTGTTGGTCTAAATGAAGATGGATGGCCAACAAGAAACCTAAAACATGAAAAGGAAGTCAATGGAGAACAAGGCCTCAACCCATGTACTTTATGTCAAATCAGGAGCCCCTGTCTGTGATCAGTAGAGTTCTAGGAGCCAAAGAAATTTGCTGCTGCCTTAAACACTGGATCACGTTTGTTTTGCATTTATCAAGCAGAACTGTTATTTAAATTTGCCCTTTGAAGAAGATAATCTGAATCCTGAATTTCAGACTTTGTCAATCACCTAGCCTACACCTACTTCTTCATCCTTGCGACATCTTTCATATCCCAGAGTGAAAGGTGCATTCATCCGGTTTGACACAGCTCAAGATGAACTAATTCAGTGTTTAATCATTGTGATTATTACAAATAATTGATTTATGCTGAGATGAAGTCTTTCTTATATTATCTTCTGCTTATCTAAATTCTGCCTTCAGCAGTAAGGTAGAAATAGTCTGGTCCCGTTTTGATGAGAAAGCTCTTTGGATCATTTAGTACAATTATTTTATCTTCTTTTGCTTTTCTGTCTAGGTACAACATTTCCATAACAGTTTTGTGGCACAGATTAAGACTTTTTAGTATCCTAATAACTCCCATATAAAAGTCCTCTTCTAAATTCTTCTTGTTGCTATAGCTTTGAAAATTCATATCTGCCTGTCCACCCAGTCAGCTAATCTAAACTCCTCACAGTGAGATGGGAGAAATTGATGAAAATCATTTGCTATTGTAGTATCCAAAAAACATCCTGCACATTTCCATGTGGCCCCCAAATCCAACTGAAGTAATTCTTGGGTTTAATTGCTGTGCTTTATATATGTATGAGAACACTTTCTATTTTTTTTTTCTAAATGTGGATTTGTGCTTGGATGCAGAAATGCCTCGACCAACTTCCATGACAGCAGAAGCCATGAAATATTCATGAGCTGTGCATTTCTCCTTGCTTGCTGATGCACTTAGTGCCTCTCATAAACACCCCAAAATAGACCAGGAATGTAAAGTATAGTGGATTTTGGTGGCTAATCTCAATCTCCAATGGGAGAAGACATTGGCAACTCCAAGGAAATAATGTGGACTGTTAGACAAATTAAAAAGGCTAAGCCCTTATTGAGATTGGTAGGTATTGATTCATTGTGAGACTAAGTACACACATTAAGCCTCTTAAAGCATCAAAAATGCTGTGATGCTGTGAACAGAAGGAAGTTGGTGAAGGACTGAGGCAGAAATATCATTAGATGTCTGTTAGATGCTTGAAGTAGAAAGTAAGAGTCTCCCAAACAGAAACCCAGCTGGGCTTTCTACATAGAGTAGCACTAGGAAACTTAGATTTTCAAATAAGAAAAGGATCGGTTGAAAATAACTTATCCAAGTCATTCTTAGCCATGAACAAGTTTAACAGAAATCGTCTTATGAATTTACTTTGAGGACTCCACAATGAATAATAAAAAAAAAAATAGTCTCAGAGCTGTAAACGTGCTGAGAGTTTGTCCCAGCAAAATTTGCCAGCTAATTAGGGACTCCCACAGATGGTCCCGCTGTGTCTTCTTGAATCCTTTCAGTGACAGACAGTAAACCAGTCTTCAGCATGAATCCAAGGTGCCAGTGATGGCTCAGTTAGAAACCCAGCACCGGAGGACATTATTTAAATCTCAGCTCTGCCATTTACTTCAAGGATGAAGCAAGATGCTTTGCACTTCCATTTCCATTATAGATAAAATGGAAACAAACCAAAAAACTTAAAATTAGGAATAACATCCATCATAGGGTACACAAATATTACTTGGGTTTTGTTTATTCCAAAAAGTAAAATAAACTTACGGTATACGGCTCTTTCATTATTAATTTGTTGAAGACTATATAATATTATTGAAGTAAAAGTGGTTTCTTTGTCGTTTCTTCCCATTTGCTTGAGTTTTACCATGTGCAGCTTCAAAGTACAAATATAATCCTTCTCAAAAATAAATATTCAAGGGACATCTGGGTGTCTCAGTTGGTTGAGCATCTGACTTCGGCTCAGGTCATGATCTCATGGTTCATGAGTTCGAGCCCCACGTTGGGCTCTGCTGACAGCTCAGAGTCTGGAGCCTGCTTCTGATTCTGTGTCTCCTTCTCTCTCTCCCCCTCCCCTCCTCATGTTCTGTCTTTGTCTCTCACAAAAGTAAAATAAACATTAAAATAAATAAATAAATATTCAAATGTTTGAAAGAACTTACTTTCTCCAGCATAGATTTGTCTTTTTGTAGGAAAGCACCCTAAGTTACAATGAGGATTCCTCTTTTAACACACTCTCCTTGTACCGCTTCCCTTCCTCTGAGCATATCATACCTGGTTTCTCAGTGCTGCTTACCATACTGGGCCGGAAGTGAGCGTAACACTTCCCGTGTCACAAAGTGCTCCTGGATACAGCGGGATAACTCGGAACCATAATTCTGCGCTTTTGTTTAGGCATCTTTTAGCCTAGTTATCTGTGCATTTGTTAAAATAATTTTTTGTTTGATTTTCGCATATGAATGCTCGTTCAAATCCTCTTCCCTTTACTGTGCATTTTGTGACTGTTACTTCACTAAATGGATGGTCAAACTTTTAAGAGTGGGGATTACTCCGTTGAAACCCTAATGCTACCAGGCATAGTTCTGCGCTCAGAGTAGGTCCTCAGAGAGATTATATGTTAAATTGAGTCTAATTAAACTGTACTTGAAACTTCAACAGACAGCAGCCTAGTTAACGTCCTAGCAGCCTCCTAAAGGAATATTCTTTAAATATTCTCCTCACACAAGGTAAAAAAATTAGAATCTCAGGAAAGAAAAAAAAAAGGAAGCTGGCAAAGACCACCTGCCTCCAATGCAATTAACCTATGTTCACTAAAAGCCTTCATTGTGAATATTCACAGTGTCCATATGTAAGCCACACAAGAGCATTTCTGTTGCATCATGTCAAGACTTAGGACAGGCTAGCTTCTTTAAAACAAATGGGTACACCTTGATCAGAACTTGCTAATCCTGTATGTTGGTATATGATAATTCCCTAATAACTGGGTTCTGAAACCAATATTACACTGTATGTTAACTAACTTGAATTCAAATACAATTTTTTTAAAAGTCCACTTTACATCCAAGTCTTTAGGCATCCCTGAATAGCATACCAGTCTCCCAGTACCTTTAATTATTTCCAGATCATTAAACATTTGATTGAGAGACCAAAGGGAATGGGGAGAAGAGGAAATGGAATTCAAAGCTAAAGGTTTGGAGCATCTCTTAACTGAAGGTCAGCCCAAAAACTATTGAGCATCTGGGAATGAAGATTTAAGGCAGAAGCAAGGACGGATTTTACTTCCAAAGGCTGTCTTTTCAGAGTGCTGCCCAAGGCACTGATTGCATGGGGTGGAGGTGCTGAGGCTTCACACAGACCTCCTCCACTGAGGAGAGCTGTTCCTTGGAAGTATCAGTGGACTCACTGTGCCTTGCCACTCAGCCTGCTCTATACTCTCGTGTGTGTGTGTGTGTGTGTGTGTGTGTGTGTGTGTTACATGAATTATAGCCCTCATTCCCATATTTTTCCTTCTTTTATAGTCCTCTCAGCATTCTTAAGTTAATGTATTCCAAATTGTGAGCATTTGGAGCATCTTCCTTTTCTTCTTTCTTTTTGCTTTTTTCTTCTTCTTTTTTAAGCCATTTTAGGAAAATACCCAACTTTTGTGTGACAGATTCTGACATTTTTCTCAGATCAGGGAAGTGTTTTTAGATAGTTGAAGACTTTCTTGTCACATCCCTTAGATTTGGAGGGTGTCCCAGAGGGAGGTTTGAGCAGGTCAGTTATAGGAAATCCAAGAAGTAAGCCAGTTGCCCCTGGCACTGGCAGTGGGGAGGACAGAACTTGGGATTTCCCCCTCAGTGGAGCATCCAGCTGCCTTTGCAGCTGAGGAAATATGGGGCTTTCAGAGGCAAAAGTTCAGGTTGGATTCTCCGGATTGTGATTTTGAGATTAATAAGCCCCCCAGGGAGCTCCACTAGAGAGGATTTTAGAGATATGAACATTTTAAAGTCGAGAAACCAGGCCTCTTTGAGAAAGGTGTCACCACACCAAGCTGTTAGTGTGAGAAAATAGCCTGTCATGCCAACTCGTGGCACTCTGCTTTGGGGAAAGATTCAGCACTAAAAAATGTTTATATTTTGCATTGAAAATGGTAGATTTTTATGAAATCACCAAAATATGCATGCAGCTCCTGCTAGACCTGTACTTATAAATGGTCTACCAATCAATCCATGATTGACTGGAGGTTTTCCTTCCCTGTCATTTTTCTCTCCGAATAAAAATATTAGCCCTTTAGGGCCTCATGGTGGCCCAATAGGTTGAGATCAGGCTCTTGATTTCAGCTCAGGTTGTGATCTTGCAGTTTGTGGGATCAAGTCCTGCTTCAGTTTCCTGCTGACCATGCAGAGCCTGCTTCAGATTCTCTCTCTTTCCCTCTCTCTCTAACCCTCCCCCATTCATACTCTCTCTCTCCAAAATAAAAAAAAAATATTTTAAAAATATGTTAGCTTGGGGAACCTGAGTGGCTCAGTATCTCAGGTCATGATCTCACAGTTCATGAGTGTGAGCTCTGCATCCGGCTCCGTGCTGACAGCTCAGAGCCTGGAGCCTGTTTCAGATTCTGTGTCTCCTTCTCTACCCCTCCCCCACTCATACTCTGTCTCTTTCTCTCAAAAATAAACATTAACAAAAATTTCTAAATAAAAATATGTTAGCTCTTTAAAAAGGAATCAAAGTTAGACTTGTGCACAGTTTACAGATACAGATAAGCCTAGGAAGGTTAGAATAAAAATTAAAACTCAAAGAAATACTTACATTTTGAAGAGGCATTTGAGAATTAACACCACCAGAGATGGCCTCATTTTTCATGAAGGTATACATGAGGTAAGCTGACAATGAGACTGGAAAAAGTCCACCTCACACTTTATAGTAGTGTATTCTACAGGTGAATGATCCGTTTTTAATTTAGATGCTTGATTACCACTCCTGAATAACAACCTGATGAAATGTGCATTTTAATTTGAATGGGAAATAGGGAATTTTAAAGGGAAAATCAAATTTTACTGTGATGTACAAAATATGCTAAATTTTGATTATCAATTTGCAGATGGAAAATAATTCAGGTACTTTTTAAAAATCTTATTAAAAAATCATCTTAAAGACACTTCTCAAGTACTTAGAATGTATACAGCAGAACTTTCTATGGTATTGCTTTAGATATCAACCTGTGTCCCATCATTTATTCACTCGTGTATCTGTGTATGAGTTTGTGTAGTTGGCTCAGGACTATCTGTGAGCTGAGATTGTGTGGGAATCTTGTATAGCTTGATACTACAGGTAAGCAAGTATATGGTCACCTTTATGAGGGATTGGGAATTTTACCTTCAAATGTCTACATCACAGAAATGTTCTTGTATAATGAAGTGTAGTGATTTAGATAAAACATATTTGAGCTGAGAGGGATTTTTAGAAATGGCTTATTTACATCTCCTCATTTTAAACATTAAAAACCCAAAATCTAAAGAGAATCAGTGATTTAACCAGGCTCATCATCTCTCTTGTTAGTAGTTGGGTTAAGACCTTAAACCCAGGTACGTTGATTTCCAGTCTGATGGCTGCACTGCTTCCCTTCTTCCTAAGTTCTACTTTTAAAATCTGAGTTTTCCTAAGACAAGTTAGGTTCAGATGCCAATCCAGAATTTTTCTCTTTGTTACTTTCCTAAATGTGGGTTTGCTGTTGGAGCCATGACAGGCAGAGGTAGGGTGGGAATTACAAGATGGCCCAGTTGGAAGAGGAAAGGTGAAAAGACACCCATACAAATTGAGTTGAACTATCTAAACATATTGTTTTAGAGCAACTGCAGCTTATGAGAAATATTAAATCAAACCACAGTAGCTCTCTCAAGATAGGATTCTCTGATGATGCCCTTTCTATTTGATCCTCCCTATCCCATTCCTAACTCCTCAGTCTCTAGGGGGAAGAAAATGCTGTAATGAATATGAATGTCAAGGTGCAGAAGCCAGTCCCATTCACATGCCAGTTCTGGTGTGGAAGTGAGTTTCCTGTGTGCTGAAGAGTAGTCCGGAGGGATATGGCACAGGCAGGCCCTGGAGGCTTCCTATCAGGGGTGGAAGTGCTTACACTTCCCTCTTTTTTTTTTTTTTTTTTAAATGAAGAGATCCCCCCCACCACTGTCTAATTGTATGAAGTGCCTCTTTTAGTATTTAATATAAAACATCACATTCCTGGTCAATGCAAATGGAAACAAGAACCAGCTCATTTTTGATGGATCAGGAGTGGACTGATTAGAGACAGAGTGATAAGCTGGCTGCCAAATGCACTGGATGTGTCCACAGGGCAAAAGTCTAAAAATGGCAAGAAGGACTGAGGAACTCAGCTGGAAAATGGAAAAAGAAAAACACCAGAGGGAATTTAAATAAATTGGACAGGAGCTAGCTTTTGCCTCTATTAATATGCACTTTTTCAACCTTCTCATTTCTCCACAGAGGGACCCTGGCTGGCTGGAGAAGGGACTGGAGACCAGCTGCATGTGTGTTATTGAGGGAGTGAGTACATGTGAGTGCATGTAACATGCACTGGTCCTGTTGCCTAGTCATTAACGCCTTACAGGGAAAATGGCTAAATAGATGACTCAAAGGAAAGTAAACACAGACAATGCTATGAAGAGACCATTGATTGGATTCCTAAGACAGAACCCCTTGGACTTTGAGGAAAGAAAGAATGCCCTCATTGAGGAGGATGAATTTGATTAGGGACATGCACACTAAGAGAAACTCAAAGAAAGTTAGTTCAGATGTAGAACTTCAAAATGGTGATATGATGTATACCTGGCTCTTAGGCAGATACTACATCTACACTCTATTTAATCCTCAATTTAGTGAGCATGAGGTAAGGATTAATATCACCATTTGTCAATGAGGAAGGAGAGGTCCACAGATGTTAGTAACACTTCCAGGACCACCCTCGCAGGATGAGAATTCAAAACTTGGTTTGTAGCCTTTCCATTATGCCTCAAGGGTCCTCATTCCTTTCTACATAGCCATATCATAAACAGCAAATAAAAAATATAAAAACATTGTCTGAAGTTTTCTACTATCTGCTATGGAATAGTGAGAGTAGATACCACATTATAGGGGTAAAATCCTGTGGGCAACTTACCCAGAACAGGAGGGAGAAATTCCTGGGATCTATCTACTCACTAGGACACAATCTTTCCCATGAGTCTGGCACTGGTTCCTGTAGGTAAAAGGGACCCTCATCTCTTTAACCACTAGAAAATCTATGTTTGAATTCTTCAATACACTTGTTCTTCTATAACAGACAGTCTACTTTTTCATAATATTTCTCACTGATTCTAATTAAAATGCATATAAATTCAAAAGCTATATATCATGTCAGTGTACTAAGGGAAAAAATTTGCTGTACATGATCTATAGTTTGTCAGGAATTTAGAAATCCCTAGTTCAGAAATCCTATGATGATTGCTTTCAAGTTGGCCAAAAAAATGTCAGTGTTGAAACTGAAAAGTAACACAAAGAAAGAATATCCATGTTCTCTGTAAGCATAGGGAGCCTCAGGATCAAATTCCATCCCATTTTGCCATATCCATTCTTTATTGCCCTGTTGATAGAGACAAAAGTGATAATTACTGAATTTTAAACATGTCTATAGACCAAAGTGAAGGGCACATAATCCTTGTGATACCCCATAGTTTTTCCATTCCCAGCTTCACCCTCCTCTTCCATCAGAATGGTTTAGTGTAGCACTCTGTGGGAGTTTTCCAGAGACCATTTCTATTGGATAGAATTGTGAAATGTAGATGTTGCAACCAAAGTTTAAATCATTCAACTTTTCNTGGGGAGAGGGAGGGAGGCAAACCATGAGAGACTCGAATGCTGAGAACAAACTGAGGGCTGATGGGGGTGGGGGAGAGGGGAAGGGGGGTGATGGGCATGGGGAAGGCACTTGTTGGGATGAGCACTGGGTGTGATATGTAAACCAACTTGACAGTAAACTGTTTAAGGAAAAAAATAGAAAATAATATATATTAGAATATTAGTAGTTTACATTTTTTATATGTTTAATGTCTTACAGAACAATAAACTATAATCTTTGAAAAAAATAAATAAATAATTGAGCTTTTTAAAAGTGCAATTACCTTAGTCATAAAATGACTACAATAACTTTTGCCTTTAAATATGAAGAAAATGATTTCTAAATTGAAAAAGAAAGATAAAGTTTTTTTCAAAAACATATAACGATGTGCCTCTCAGTTCTATAGGCTCATAATTACAAAACCTGGTGTGATTTTAAATTAATGGGACTGATATATTTATAAATAGATTAAACCTCATGCACACAGGTTAACACTACTCTTTAAAGCAGTCCCTGTATAACACTGTTACTGTTATTATAGCTATTTGTGAGATGGCTAAATATTTCAGCAACTCTTTTTCTGGGCTTCTCTTCAGGTTCAGTTCACAAAATGCAGAAAGCATAAGCCTCTGAAATTTACTGTGTTCTAAATTATTAATTACCTTATCCAATGACTATATCCATACATTTTATCTCATACTCTATGGAAATTCCCAAAGACAATATCTAAGATTATTTTCAGCAAACAGTTCCTTTGGTCTAAGCATATAGTATAATGGGCCCATTGGTACCCATTAGCAGCATCTAAGATAAGAAGTTGTATAAAAACACTTCAGAGGATGGAGAGCTGAAGAAATTCTAAAATTTATTTAAGTCCAAATTTATATTCTTTAGTTCACAAAAACTGGAATACTCCTGAAGTTAGTCTTATTCCTAGACTTGGTGGTTCAAATCCCTCTAGAAAAATTCTGTGGGTACCTTTGAATTTCTGTTACTGGGTCTTATGGCCATTCCCAGATCTGGCCTCTCTGAGCTGCATATACGAGTCCTGCTCTGACCCCTGATTCGTCTAATTACCCTCATAGGATTTCAGAAGTGATGTGACACTTCCCAAGATCCTCATTTGGAAAAAAAGTAAAAATAACTATACCATGAATAGGTTTACTGTTACTTATTAATTGATAATTTGATGCGTATTTCTTGCATGGACTTACTTATTTTGTTGGTGTAAAAATCCTATTTCTGAGAGTACTGCAATTTATTAATGTTTTCCATTCCTTTACCTTACTTTCTTTTGGGACAGTTGAAATTTTGGACAAAATCTCTGGGGTTAGGAGAAAGAGACAGGCCTTGTTCCTGAGGCTTCCCTGTAGTATGCACTTGACTTGAACTGAAACATGACTGCTAAGGCCTGCAGAGTTTAGGAAAAGCTAAGGAATAACAGGGAGCCTGTCAGAGAACAATCTTCTGCTAGGACTATTGACAAGAAAATCCTGGAGGACTTAATTTTATTTGAGAATTCTCTCTATGACAATTGCCTAAGATGTTTGTAATTACTGTTTTAAATGAAGTCTCAGAAGTCCTAGAATCATAAATGTGTGAAGTAAATATGTAGCAAAGTCAGGGTCCAAAGGACAAGTTGAAATTTAACAGAAATAATGTTAACCCTTATACCTAGTGTGTGTGAGAGTGTGTGTGTGTGTGTTAAGTATCCATCTGAAAGGATGTATCAACAGATCAAATTGGAAAAAAAAGAATCTTGAGATTTTGGCTGACTACAAGTTACAGATATGACTACTCTGAAAATCAACATTAGCTTCCATTAACAAAATGCAGTCCAAATCACACTTTCCCATATTCTATATTCATCAGCTCACACCAGAGTACAGCCGTCAGTTCTGGATAAATTATTTAAAAGAGTTATTGATACATTCAGGCAAATCTGCAGCAGAATGTCCAGGATGATAAGAAGCTCAGAAACAAAGTTACATGAGTAAGAGTTACAGGAAGTAAGGATATCAATAAAAGAGCAAGCTAAGAAAAATAAGATAAAGAGGAGTAAATATTTGAAACACTGGTATGTGGACAGAGTGCTTTTTGTGTTGTAAAAACTATTGCTAATCACTGTATATTAAGAGGAAACTCAGTCACAGAGAGGTCGCCTGACAAATTGACCTGTGTAGTGGGACCAGATGACTCCACAGATAGAAACTCCCTATGTGGAGCTGTTCAATAGATATTGCAGAAGCACCTGTTAAAAAATCCTAAGAAGGGATCCTAATTCTACAGACAATATGGCCATTGAGGTTGTTTCTTTGCATCCTGAAATACAGATACAGCAACAAAGAATGAAAAGGACTTCACTTCCATAATAAAATTCAAAGTTACCATTAAGATACTCCATGCAGGGACGCCTGGGTGGCTTAGTCAAGTGCCTGACTTCAGCTCAAGTCATGATTTCACAGTTCGTGAGTTCAAGCCCCACATAGGGCTTTATGCAGACAGCTCAGAGTCTAGGGCCTGCTTCAGACTCTGTGTCTGCCTCTCTTTCTGCCCCTCCCCCATTTGGACTCTGTCTCTCAAAAATAATAAACATTAAATTTTTAGAAATTTTTTAATGTTTTTATTTATTTTTGAGAGACAGAGCACAAGCATGGAAGGGACAGATGGAGCGGGAGACAGAGAATCCGAAGCAGGCTCCAGGCTCTGAGCTGTCAGCACAGAGCCCAAATCAGGGCTTGAACTCATAAACCATGAAACCATCACCTGAGCCAAAGTCAGACACCCAATCAACTGAGCCACCCAGGTACCCCAAACATTAAAAAAGTTTTTAAATATTTAATATTTTTGAGACTTTCTAATTTTTTAACATGTTAGAAAATGTTTGGCGAGGTTTGCATACAACACAGAACAAACTTACAATATCAGAGCAATATTCTGTCCCCATGGTATTTGGCCTCACTGTACAATGACTATATCACAACATTTGGCTACACCGGATCATGTACATATTTGTCAAGGAGGATTTTAAAATGGATTGGTGTGGGATTAATGCCTGTGTTTTTTTCCTTGTTCCTGTGCTATGCTAAGCACGTCATGTGCACATGTCCCTAAACCAGGGAAGTAATGTGAATTTCATTCTTCAAAATCACTAGCAACATTAATTCTTATATAGCTCCTGAGAATGGAGAGAGAAACCTACCATTTCCCACATTTGTTTTTATTTTAGAAAAGTTCACCTAATTTAACTGCCACCTGACTTTTATTTCCCTTCATGAAGGGATGCCACATATGATAAGGACCCAATAAGTCAAAGGCCACTTTTGGCTTCATTGTCTTTTTGTGTTAACAAAGCCTCATAAAAGCAGATGGATAGCCCTGGCCAACTTCTTTCTATGATCAGCCAAAGATAAACACTCTGTGCCTTATCAGCTGAAAAGGGAATTCTTCATTTTTATCAGAGAATAGACTCTAGTTGCTTAGTTTGAAATAAAAATCGATGACTCCATTTGGCATTGTTTTCAAAAAAATCTTTTTTTAAAAAATTTTATTAAAGCAGAAAAAAAACCTACTAGATCTTCCAATTATTTCCCTCCCATTTAAATCCTGAGTTAAACAGTGAATACTAACTCTTCGCTAACAAACTGAATGAAAATGGAAGTGTAGATTCTATATAAGCTATCAGGAATTTTAATGAGATCATAAAACTAAATTCCCTCATTATAATTATTTTAAATGAGTCATAAAAAGTTTGTATCCCAAGTTTATACCCAAAGTCTTACCTAATATAATGCATTTTACTAGCTCCCATTGTACTTTCTCCCAGACCTTCTCCCACCTCACCCTTTACAGACTCTGATCTTATCTCCCTACTCCTCAGTGCACAGTAATCACCTACCCTTTTAATTTTTATGTTTTGTAGCAGTCATCCAAGAACTATACACTGCATTCCTCTGGTACTTAACTTTTGACATAGGCCATCCTGTTTCCTGGAATGGTCTATCATATTTTCAAAACTGGAATCCATGTTACCTCAGTTTTGCACTCAGGGGTGCTTTATGAGTGAACAAATGACATTAAAAGGAATGAACACATCTGCAGAAGTTTGTATGCCAAAGTAGTGGTAGACTTGGAATGAGAACTCAGGTTGCCTGACTCATGAGGCCAGATTCTTCCTCCTTTACCACCTGGATCTGTTGCATCATACTCCAAAGTATTGGTCACTATGGAGAAGGCTTCGAGAGCTATTTAGCCTATATAATGTCTTAATTTCTCTTTCCTCTATATTTTAAAGGAGATAGAAAAAAGTCTGTGATGAAATTTCAGGTGTCACAGTAATTGGGAATGATTTTGTTCAAGTAGGGCCTTGCTGAAAGATCTTAAGTTGCATAATAGTGTAAATAGCTGCCAGTTCTGCTTATATAAAGCCAGTCTCTCCAGGGAGTGTATGGGATGGTGATAATGCTATAGTCCAAGCAAACTGGGCTCCTCTATCCTCAGGGTATCTGTACTTTTCATAAATGTATATCATCTATGTCATATTCACCATTATTTCTCCTCAAACTGACAGGTACATTCTGGCTTTCAAGCCCCTGCATTTTGGCTTTATCTGAGGTAATATCGTAAAAGAGAAATTATAGACATAAATAGGAAAATGATCTAACTCTGTTTGTCTATTAAACATCACTAATGCAAAAGTTATAGTTTCCAGTTACTAAAACTAAGTTAATGATGCAGAGATATGTAGTAATGATAAAAATGTTCATAACAATTTCCTGTCTAATCAGTTTCTGTGGTTTTGTAAGTACAGTTTGTGCCCAAGCTCTCAGTCAACAATGTAAGAGAAGCAAGAAGGAATGCAAAGGGAGCATGAGAAGATGCTGTCTTCAAGGGAATGATATATTTGAGAAACTCTTATGACAATAAAACATGAGACAAATGAAAATAAAGAAAGCACATCACTCCCTACACAATTGTATATATGTATAATAAAATCAGAGTAGCTCAAATATAGGAGAGATGATTGTGAACTGAAACAGTGGGTGACAATTATTGGAACATGTCTTAGAAGGTAGGGTTTCAGGGCATCTGGGTCTCAGTTGGTTAAGCATCTGACTCTTGGTTTCTGCTCAGCTTATGATCCCATGGTCATGCCTCTGGCTCCCTGCTGAGTATAAACCTGCTTCAGATTCTTTCTATATCCCTCTTTCCTCTCCCTTGTTTCTGCTCTCTCTCTCTCGAAATTAAAAAAAACTAAAAAGGTAAAGGATTCAGCTGTCACAACTGTCCAGTTTCTATCCAAGTACTTTCTTTAGTCATAATGACAATAATAACAACACATTATAACAATTAGGTAGTTATAAAATCAATAGCAGACATGCTTGGAGATTACCAAATGACTGCCACTGATCTAAGGACTTTGCATATATGTTTTTTTAAGATTAAAAAATTTTTTAACATTCATTCATTTTTTTGAGAGAGAGATAGAGTACAAGTGGGGAGGGGCAGAGAGACAGGGAGACACAGGACCTGAAGCAGGCTCCAGGTTCTGAGCTGTCAGCACAGAGCCTGATGTGGGGCTCAAACCCACGAGCAGTGAGATTATGGCCTGAGCCAAAGTCAGACTCTTAACTGACTGAGCCACCCAGGTGCCCCTTTAAAAGATTTTTAATGTTTATTTATTTTTGAGAGAGATGGAGTGCAAGCAGGGGATGGGCAAGGAGAGAGGGAGACACAGAATCTGAAGCAGGCACTAGGCCCCAAGCTGTCAGTACAGAGCCCAATGTAGGGTTTGAACCCACAAACCGTGAGATCATGACCTGAGCTGAAGTTGTTTGCTTAACCAACTGAGGCACTCAGTTGCCCCAGGGTTGTACATATATTAAATGTGAATTCTTCACAACAATCCTTTGTACTTTTCTTAGGCTCACTTCAGATGAGGAAACTGAGGCATAGAGGAGTTAAGCAATTTGCCTATGGTCACATAGCTATTGAAACTCAGGCATCTCATCCACCTTATGATATGGCCTCTTTTATCTATCTAATATATCCCCCTTATATATATTTATTGAGTATGTGCCTAAGGATTTGTTTTAACTCATATCTTGGCAGCCAGAAGGAATTGGAGCTAAGTAAAAGGCTAGCTCACAGTATTTCTTCTTCACTCTTGCCTAGAGCCCATCTTCCACATTCTCATGTCCTTTCATAGAATCAATTCCTTCCACTGATGATGAACAGCAAAATCTTCTACTCCATGTTATTGCATTGGCATAGAACCTTCATTTAGACAATGAAATTACATCAAAGTATAATAGACCAATCCATTATATTCAGGACATTATAAATTAGTCAGTTTTATAATATATCACATTACTGTCAAATCTAGCTACTTTTTTCTGACTTGTCTCAAGTGAAGTGAAGCTCATGACTTTCTGCAGCCTAGACAGATTGGGTCATATAGACAGAGGTTTTAATTCTATTTTTCCAGCTCAAGCAAATAAGAACTTACATGTATTGGTGAGGCAAAGACAAGAAAGGTACAGCAACTCAAAAAAGGTAATGAAGAGTGTTTAATAAAGACTGTTTACAAAGTTGACCAGTATTAAAGGAGCCACAAGGAATGGTAAAGCTAGTGAAAGCAAGGGAGCCAATCTAAGTGCAGAATGCTATTATGGACCCAGTGAGACCTGTAGGCATGAGATGCTCACCCCACAGAAGAAACTCAGCCACTACTCACAACCACCCACCAGCAAGGCAGAGAACTAAGGAAATAAATGACCTAATTCTTTCCTCTCTCTTTTTCTGATCTCTTGCTGGTATGTCCCCTTTGCTGAACCTAACCAGAAACAAAGGGCAAGGGACCTAGCTGATGAAGTCTATAAAGGTCAACACTGACAGAAGGCTGCACCCTGGACCTGGGGCAACCAACAGAGAATGTTCACTAAAACATGTAACTCAGTGTGGCCAGTAGGTGCTTTATAATATATTGTAGACCTAATACAGATGTAGCTTCCTGTTCCCAAACACAATTAAAGACCACAGAGGCATGGCTCTGCTAAGATTTTTCTGAGAATAAAAAGCAATAATTTTCCTTAAAGGTAAATTCTATGTTATATTTAAATGTGGTTTTCTGAAGCAAAAAAGATACTTATAAATTTTAATTACAGTTGTTTTTATTTTTTTAAATCAACTGGTTTCACAAAAGGATCTTACATTTAACAGTATATTCTTGCAAAAGGACAAAAGAGGAGAACCAAAACTGAAGTGCGTGTGATAATTCCAAAAGAGAATCTCAGGCATGGACACTTGTTGAAATTGGGCATAAATTCTAATTCAAAGCATCCCGGAAAACTAGAAATCTGTTGAGTTATTGATCTCATTATTATAATAGAGAATTTGTCAGGAGAAGCAGACTTTGCCTTATGACTTTTTTGTCTTGTCTTAGGAGCAAAATCAGAGCAATGATTTAGAAGAGCAACTGGGTAGCCATGTTTAGATTAATTAGAGGAGACAAGATGGCAGAAAGACCATTTGACCAGGGTGAGGGTGGGGGTGGGTAGTGTAACAGATCTGCAATAGTGTCAGGGGCAGGGAAAAACAGGTGCTGGGTCCAGTGATGTGTTAAATGGAAACAGGATTTGATGATTTTGTAGAAATATAGGTTAACTAAGGGGGAAGTTTTTGAAAACACTTACCCTAGGAGGCAGTGTAAGGAAGATGACACAATGAAGGTAGAAAGGATTCCTCTGCAGTACAAAAGAGAGGAGTTCATTGGGAACTGCCCACAGTTTAAAGCTATCCTCACCCATTTCCATTTTATCATCTTATTGGAAAGAGTTAACAAAGGATTCTATCTTAGATGGACAGATATTTCAAATAGTTCTATCTGTCGTGCCAGATATCAGGCTTTCTTTTTTGAGTTTTTATTTATTTATTTTGAGAAAGAGGGAGAGAGTGTGTGCACAAGCAGGGAAGGGGCAGGAAGATAGGAGAGAGAATATCCCAAGTGGCTCACTGTCAGCATGGAGCCCCGACATGGGGTTCGATCTCACTAACCATGAGATCATGAACTGAATAGAAATAAAGAGTCCGGTGCTTAAGCGACTGAGTCACCCAGGTGCCCCCAGAAATCAGGCTTTTAATAGACATCAATAGCTGCATTTATCTTCTTCCTCCTACTCTCATTCAAAACTTCTTAAGAAAGGGGTCTAAGGTATGACAAGGATTAAATGCATATAACAAGGGCCCACTCAGTGTGAAGCCATTATAGAATATGGCCTATCTTTTCTCTGCATCAGGATTAAGGAATAAAATGGTGGAGGCATGAAAACACCTGTGTATTGGAAACAACCAAGTCTTTGTTGACTGAGTGAATGAGTGAATGAGTAACTGGATTCTGAATCGAGGAGACTTAAAAAGAGTATCAATCTGGTAGCAATGTTATATATTTGTAAGAGATGTTGAGATATCAATAGCTTGTCTGCCATATTAAACAAATACGGTCTACCACAAGCTGGGAAGAGTGTCATGAGCTAGGGAGACTATGTGAAAAGGGAGATATGATTCCTACCCTCAAGGATCTGGGACTTCAGAGATACAACTTACTTTCACAAATGTCTCAACTTGGGAGCCAAAAGTTCCTGATGAGTGGACAAGGTGAAAAATGGAGTGAAGCAGTCTGATAAATTCATGCTCTGATTAAGACATGAAGGGTAGAAGATAATATTTATGAGGCTTCCTCTGAGTCTGGCTTAGTGCACCTCAGGAAAAACACAAAGGTGAATTTGGACAGAAGCTGTACTAAACTGGGAGCCTCATGAGAACTGAGACCACTTAGGTCTTGTTTTACTGCACCTAGCCACTTGTTAGATAATCATTAAACATTTGCTTTTGAATAAAATAAGGCAAATGTTTTTGCCTAAAACAATAAGCAGTTAAAATATTTTGAAAAAATAAAAACTAGTAAACAGTGGCATTTGTACTCAATACTCAAACGATGATGTGGTGGTTTCGTAAGAATTGATAGATTAATAAAACAACATAATCCTGTACCAAATATGGGTGTGAGTGCATGCATATACATATTACACATAAAATTATAAATATATAGGAATTATGAAAAGAGAAGCCTTAGAATACTTACTATATAACACATTATTTAGGGAAATAAAGGATCACATCTTATACCATTGTAAAAGGATTATAAGCTAAATTAAAAAGTTAAAGAAAAAAAAGCATAAAACACAGAAAAAAATGCAAGTGAATATTTAACATGCCTGTTCTTAATGGTTCACATTAACCTAGGGCCCTTGTGAAATAAGCCTGACGTTCACAAATTACTTTTTACTATTTCAATTTTGCCTCTGGCTTATAGCATTAGCAATAAGTGATCTGTAAGAGTTATGACCACTGGAGGAGAAAGGCATAAAATATTCTAAGATGTCCAAAACATTAGATTCCTTTTGTCTAAGCTAGTCAAGAAATCTAAATCATTTGTAGTTGAGTTCTGAGAAACATATGGACCATCCAATTTCCCCTACAATAGAGTGACCAAATTTAGGGCTTGACAGTCAATTTCATTTGGCTCTAGGACTTACTGCTGTTGTTTTATTGAAAAATATTTTCACTATTTTTCTTCCCCTGGAAACTTTCTTGAACTCTTTAAAAATTTACTTAGGAAGTTCTTAATTAGTTACTAGAGTTATGGAAATAAACAGTAGCTAAAACACCTCAAAATTCCTTCCACAAAAGATTTTAAGATCCAGGGAAAATTTTTAGTCTCTGAGACTTTGTCCAGACAATCACTAATATCTCTTTAAGTATCTGGTGTAATAGAGTGAGCACAACTTCCAAACCAGCCCTTCTTCCAATATTTAGTTCACCTTTAGAAACCACCTCATGATACCTTAAATAGATATTTTAGACCTCCTGAAACCTCAGTTATATACACTTATAAGTCCCTCCTTCCATGCCAAAATCCTCTAAAGCTGCTCCTTTGTGAAGTTCTCTATCTCCGCTAAAATAATCTCTTTTATCTTTGATGCGACAAAAACTTCAACACTGTTCCCACACTATGCTTTTTGTCCAGCCAGTCAAGGTCATTTTAATGAAAATACAGAAAACTTTATTTGGTTGACAAAATTCTGGGTATGATCTTGGCTTAATTTCTTGATTCACATGATCTTCATTCTAATTATTGACAATAATATTCATAAGTTATTGTCTTTCAGCTCTGTATATAGATTGTCTTCACTCAGTGGCCAGTTTCTCATTTATCTAATATACATGGTCTTCCCTTTTCCAGTCTTTTTCTGTATTTACTATTTTTAAACAGTCAAATCAGTATTATGCTTCATTAACTAATCTATCATTTTTGACATCAAAACATAAATCTATATCTCACTAGATGAGATAGTAAAACATGAATACAATGATTATATACATCCATGGAAATAGTAAAATTACAAGTAATGAAGATTAGAGATACATTATTTAGTAATAACCTCTCTTAATATTTTCTTCCTCTTTTTATTTTTTAATAACGATTCTTCCTTTTAAAATTTCTTACATTGAAATTTTCTTAAATCATCCCTTGATACCTGCCCACACTTTGATGCGGGATACTCAGTAGTATTTTGTAAGTAATTGTTGAATTCTGAAACTTTTCTGTATGGTCTTCTATATTTCTGGATTACTGCTCATACTTAGAATAGCTTTGCATTTTAGCTGGGGAAAAGCCTTGTGTTTGGAACATGGATGTATTTATTTCACTTCCTCCAAAAGACAACTGAGTCCTCCAGCCACTCATAGGATATTCACAGTAATAAGAAGTTTTATGATTTACATGAAATACTCTACATGACACATTGCCCAGTATACAGTAAGCTCTCCACTGATGTTAGCTATAAGATTAGCTTTCTCTCCCCCTCCCAGACCAAGGGTATTTTATAAAGCATAATTGAAACTTACTGAATTTTCATAGAAGTTTCCAAAAGTTTTGAAAAATACTGGCTGTATTTGCAGCTATTGTAACGAAGAACAGAACAAAGATCTTGGAAATCATGCAGCATCAACAGCTAAGTATGAGACTTAGTTAGCAGTGAATGTGAATATAAGGTCATTTATGTTTTCAATCCAAAGAACCATTTGTGATGAGTTTTGACTGCTTCTGAGTGACCACAGTAAACTTTCTAGGCCTCACTTAGCAGAGACAGGCAATTCATCATATATCACAATAAATGTAAACTTATAGCTGAAGATCAGAATGAATGTTATTCCAAGCAACAGTGGTTGAATTGGCGAATTACTCTCCACCATAAATAGAGTAACCTTGGAAAATTGTTGAGCCATAAAATTCACATCACAAGACATCCGTTACTTGAAAAAGACCTAGCATTAACTAGCAAAAGGGGGCCATCAGTCTTCCTGATAGATGGGTACAGATTAATCCTGTTTTCTGGTTCACAGCAAATCATGTAATGCTGATCTTCTCCTATACCAAAATACTACAGCCCAAATGTCAGACAGTCTCTTTAAACATAGATTAATATTCTCTACCTTCTATAGCTATTTCTATGCTCGTTCTTATTTAGCTATAACAACCACATCCTATTTTAAATATGTCATAATTAAGGCTACTTTAAGGGGACGGCTTGTATTAAACTTCAGTACATTTAAGTGAATTGTATTTATAACTTATTTATGTGTGTTAGAAAATTTATTTTTTTCCTCTGATATACATGAAAAGATTCTATTAAAAATGCTAAAAAATTCAGCCTAATATGAGGCTAAACAGTTAATTATTAACCATAGTTTATCTCCAGGTGGGTAACATAAAAAAGCTATTGTTTCTTTTTTCATTTTCTTAGGTTTTGAAAGTTGATATTATTATGCATAAGCTATATTTTATAGTTAAACATTATGTCACCCTGCTGGTAAATACAAATATTATACATGTTGATTAAAACTTCATCTATATAGACATGTAGAGGAATCATACATTTCAGACCCAATTGTCATAAATAAATGTGGATAGGCCTGAGAAAATATTTTCACAAATGGTTCTCAAAACAGAGAAATTATAAGTCTTATGCTTTAAAAAAATTTTTTAACATTTATTTCTTATTGAGAGACAGAGCATGAGCAAGGGAGGGGCAGAGAGAGAAGGAGACACAAAATCCAAAGTAGGCTCTAGGCTCTGAGCTGTCAGCACAGAGCCTAACACAGGGCTGGGACCCATGGACCATGAGATCATTACCTGAGCCAAACCCGGACACTTAAGCTAACCAGCTGTGCCACCCAGGTGCCCCAAACATTGTGCTTTTATCCTGATATACTAGCTTCCACACATGCAGCAAGTGAGACTGCCTAATGTGTTTCAAAACAAAAACAAAGGAACTACTAAATTGAAATTTCAAAGATCTCTTTTCATTTTTTGTCATGTATTTTGGAAGTGTTCTCACTCTTATATGAATTACTATTATGTGAATATTTGTAGCATTTATTTTATAATTCATCACCTGTACTATTTGACATGTGTTCTGTTGTCTCAAAGCAAAGAAATGCTGTTCACTAACTTTTCATATACCTCTATGAATATAGGTACAATTTCTCACGCAACTGTATAATTATTAATGATGATCACAGTTTGTTAAACCTGAGGGGAAACAACCCTAGGGTTTATCAAAAACCTTCATTCTCACTGAGTGTTATGTGGAAACTAATTTGACAATAAACTATTTGTAAAATAAATAAATAAATAAAAATATTAAAAAAAAATACCTTCATTCTGCAGGTAGTAGCAGTGAGGTTCAAAGAGCTTAAGTGACTATAAAACATCATCCTAATTATTACAGGCGGTTCCAGGGAAAAAATGGATATCCAGCTTCTTGCCTGATGCTTCTTCCTGTCATCTCCTTGGTAATACATGTAGTTAGTTTTACTTAGGGGGTCTTCAGCTTAGTTCTAAAGAAAAGGCACTCAGTCCAACCATAGACCACTTGCCCTGCCAGAAACTTTACATCTTGCCACTTTGTCTCTTTTGGTACCATCACACACACACACACACACACACACACACACCATGACATTTAATTGTCATATTATTCATAAGTTCAGCCAAGAAAAATGAATCTATTGGCACAATATGTCTACTACTGTCTTTGGTCATTTTTGTGAACTTACAGATCATAACTTTGCTTTACTTTTATTACTTTGTCATCCCTCATTCACTAAAGCATTTCAAGCATCAGGGAACAAGTGTGGTCAAGGTGAGTAGAATACAAATTTCCCAATGGTCAATTTCAAGGAGGAAGAGAGGGTCATGGTCAATAAGATTACCTCAGAGTTTATCATTCTCCATAGTACATGGTGTCCTATAAATGGTAGACACTCAGATATATTTGTTGACTTCATTTGAATTTGATTTTAAAATAGGATTTCTAGCAAACCATTGACCAACTGTTCACAATTGTCTGTCACTTACTCAGTGATTTAAACTGACCAAACTTTAATCAGGTTTCTCTTTTTCCTGCCAGCCCCTAAACTCTAGCTTGCTAAGCAACCACTAAAGTATAGAAAATCCCCTCTTACTAGCTCACTTTGAGGACCATAGCTAAAAATATTTCCCACACACCACTGTGATCACCTCTATTTGCTTGCCCATTTCTCCCTCAAAAGTTTCCATGGCTGTGTTTACTCTTCCTTATAGAGAAAAGCCTTTTCCTGCTTGATTCTGAGATGCTTGTAAATCCTTTGGTTGGGACACTATTGTTATTGTAATAGTCTTTTTAAAATAAAGTTTCTTGGGGGATCTGGGTGGCTCTGTGGGTTAAGCTCCAACTTTGGCTCAGGTCATGATCTCATAGTTTGTGAGTTCAAGCCCCACACTGTCAGCAGAGTTCACTTAAGATTCTTTCTTTCTGTCTCTGTCTCTCTCTCCCTTTCTCTGCTCCTGCTCTCTTTCTCTGTCAAAAATAAATGTTTTAAAAAATTAAATAGGGGTGCCTGGGTGGCTCAGTTGGTTAAGCATCCGACTTTGGCTCAGATTATGATCTCATGGTTCGTGGGTTCGAGCCCCGCATCAGGCTATGTGCTGACAGCTAGCTCAGAGCCTGGAGCCTGTTTCAGATTCTGTGTCTCCCTCTTTCTCTGTCCCTCAGAAATAAATAAAACGTTAATTTTTTAATTAAATAAATAAAATAAAGTTTCTTCTTACCTAAGTCTAGATTTGCTTTTGACATTATTGTTAGGAAATAGAGGAGGAAATTTCCTTTACATTTCTTTTAATTTCACATGCTGTTCTCTGCTTTTTATGCAAAAATCTAATAGCATTGTATTTTTGGTGTTAGAATACCCTGTACATCAAACAAATCTCTCTACATTTTTATTCTTAATTCCTTTAGCAAATTCAGGCAACAGTATTGGTGTCAGTGGGTTTGTAACAGAGAACAATGAAGTATTCTGAGCAGCTGTCAGCAATGTCACACTCTTAACCATAAAGGTACTGACTGCAGGGAAGACTAATCAGAATTCATATTTTATGTTCCAATTTTATTTTTGAACAGCAATAAGACAGGCTATCTAAGGAAATCCTGCATAACTGAAATCAGTGGAACTTCAGTCTGGTGTCTTAATACCATCTGAAATGCACTAAAGATAGCTGCTTCAGAACGATAAGGCTTGAAATATGGTTACTGGCTTAGACTTAATGTACGAGGAATAATAAAACCATTTCACAAAGAAAATAATGTAACAAAGGGAGATAAGAAAAGACTATCATCATATCTGAAATTAAGGATTCTACATGTCAGAACATTATTATTAGAACAATTTACTATTATATCTTATTTAAATACCACATTATTTCCAAAGCAGTTACTACCAGATATGATTTTCACTATTCCACTGACTCTATTCCATGACTTCAAAAAAAACTTTGGAACTCTTTTATAGAGTTATCTTCTTCAAGAGTTAGAAGACGAGGTATGGAAAGGGTAAGTTGTTCAGGAGGTAGCATCGGACATGGGGAAAGTGCTCGGCAGCCCTTCTAATTCACTCCCTACAAGACCCTCAGTATACTGGGGTTCATGCAATTGGGTCCTCATGTTAATGGAATTTGAATTCTCTTATATATGCTTTGTAGAAAATGGTATATTCCAAGGGTGGAAGAGTTGAGACGTTGGTTGTATTTTTATATTTTAAGAGTTCATATCCAAGGAATACACTGTAATAACTATGGATGTATTTTAACCATTTCAACTTCTACATCTACAGTTTGGAAAGTCAGTCACATCACTGTGAAAGACGACAAAGAAGTATAAACCATAGTGGGATTTTTGTTTGTTTTTAAGTTTTTGTTTGTTTGACTGAAATATAATTTACAATAACTAAATTATTGGTTCTTTGTACTGATTTAGTTCTGGCTCTCTCTCTCTCTCTCTCTCTCTCCAGATACATAGATAAAAAGATAGGGGCCCTGGGTAGCTCAGTTGGTTGAGTGTCCACCTTAAGCTCAGGTCATGATCTCATGGTTTGTGAGTTTGAGCCCCACACCAGGCTTGCTGCTGTCACCACAGAGCCCACTTTGGATCCTCTGTCCCCCCCTCTCTCTGCCCCTCCCCACTCACAACTTCTCTCAAAAATAAACATTAATTTTTTAAAAAAGATAAAGATACGTAGATATATAGATACATAGATATACATTATATACATAATGTAAAATAACATATAATATATATATGTGTGTCATATAAGAACTTTACAAAAACAAGGAGGCAGGAACACACAAAGTGTTTTAAAGACACAAGGAAAAGTCAGTTTGGATGGATCAGACAGGCGAAGCAATCACTGATAGAGAAAGCTAACAGGGAATCTTAGGACTAAAGCATGGAGGCTCCTAAAATCAAATAAAGAAATGTGTGTCTTTTCTTGTGGCTTGTTAAAAGAAACTAATGACAGAGTTTGATAAGCTTAAAAATCATTTACACAACTTTTATCCTATGTGGATATTATGAAAGTTTGTATGTAGTACAAACTTGACAGCTGAAGGCTTTTAGATTATTTTAACAGGTATTGTACATAATTCTTTTATCAAATAAAAGAATTTATCAAATAGCAAGAACCAAGGAAATGAATGGCAGAGTAGATTGAGCCTCTGGTTCTGAGTCAGTCAGAAGAAAGTTCAAGAATGACCACAGGGGAGTCACTGTTACCTCTTCTGTAAAAAAACAGGGAAAGGAATATCTGCTTCATCACAGTGGCATGGGCATTAAATGAAATAATTCATGCAAAGTTCTTAAGTACATGCTGTGTTTTAAGTAGAAGACAAGACTGCGTGAGAACACCAATAAAGAAGTAATTAATTCTGGCCAGGGAGTGAGAGAGGACATTGGGGAGCATTTAAAGAAGAGGAGATATATGACTCTGACTTTGAAGACGACCAGATGTTCAAAAATTGAGTTATGCTTACAGGTTTGTGACCTAATACATATTTAGGAGGCTTTCCACATTTTATATTAAGTTTAAAACTGAAGCAAAAAATAGAAAAAAATGATTTTATAATATGACAATATATGTTCTGAGCAGTCAGGATCATTTGTCTGATGGTTTATTTTGGTGAAATCAGTTTGTCTGAATTTTTCTTCTTAGCAACATATACATTCTATTACTGCTATGAGTTTGTGTATGTTAAGAAAGTCAAGAAACAACATAGAATACATATATATTCTATATATATATATATATACATATATATATATTATAATTTTCTTAGTCTGAGATAGTTAAACTTTTCCCAGTTTTGAGGCAATCATTCCTGGCAGCCAGCCTTCTGGTGATTGATTAGAATTCAGGAGAGATAGAAAGAATGCTGGCATACTGAATGTAAAAAAGTGGAGTCTGGGACTGTTTTCAGAGGATATGAAATGATTATGGTCCATGGAGGTGTTGCTTGTCCTCACAGGGTCGGATTACCTTCTCATGTTTATAAACTTAACAAACCCTGACTCCCTCTGAAATTCTAATTGAATCCATTTTTTTTTTTTGAGAATTCGTTAATAATGCCAATTTGGTCTTTACCTGGCCGAGAACTATGGGCTAATTCTGAAAGTAGGCTGAGACCTAAGACATATAATCCTACCACGAAGCTTAATAGTACATTATCAGTTATAAAATCCATTGTCTCTGTCACTGTGACCATAACAGGTCCATAAGGATTTCAGCAGGGCTTTTCTTCACCTTTCTTATCTCTTTACTCCTACTTTTCAACCATTCAAAAGCAGACAGAAATTTCTTCCTGAAATGCTGGAAGAAAGAAAGCCTGGCTTTGCTTCCTAATATGGGTTACACTGGCTTCAGGCAGGGTGTGAGGAGCACTTGTCAACTCAATAGAATATGGAGTGATTCAAATGTGCTGACATGGGCATAGAAAGAAAAGAACAGTGCTCTGCGGTTTGCCAGGAATTCGTCCAAAGAACACTGCAGTTCTTATAGAAAAGAAAACTGTGTGTTGCAAATCACTACCTCCCCCCCCCCGTTCATTTATTTTATAATGTATGCCACCTTCAGATGAGAGCACAATGAATTAAATAAGCTCTTTTTAATATGTAATAATAATAGGTTGATAGTTCAAAGATGTTTCCGTCAAAGCATCTTAGGGAGCTTTATTTGCATTAATTGACTTAGCATTAGTTACTGATTGAAGGGTTAGTATTATTATTCTTCTTATTTTGTGTTAGTGATTTTTATTTTCCCCCAGTTGATATATTTTATTTTTGTAAGTCCTATCATTAGGTCTGATAATGGAATTCATAGTATATAACTGATATAACATATTTGATTTAATTGTTATAGTAGAATAATTGCAGGATTTATAATACGAATCAGATTTTTTCTGCTAGGTATACTTTTCTCACTGAAGTCTCTGTTGTTTGACATTTTATTTCATTATGCTGTTTATCAAAAAGCTATTATGGAATAATTTGTTCCACAGAACTCTTTGCCTATTGAGAGTTTTATTTTTCTTTCAGGATCAACTCAGTTCCTACATTCTAAGGGAAGACCTCCCTGGGTAATCCATACTTTTTTTCTTTTTAAATTTTGAGAATAGTTCTATGATGGGCCTCACATTTACTTACATAATGGTTTTCAAAGGTTGAATCTGTTAATTGTTCTCCAACAAGATTGTTCTATTCTTATTTATGCATAAAAGGCAATTCTGATTTCTGCTTCTGGGTTTGGCAGAAGTCATATGTAATTGATGCCCCCACTGAAAAGAACTGGGAGAACTGGATAAGATATTTTGGAAAAAAAGAAATGTTGAAGGCTTTAGAAAGCTACCATGCCCCCAAGATCTGAAGGGCTAAGTTCTTTGATATGAGGAAATACACACATAGGTAAGTCTGACAATTGGTGCTCCATTTCCCCTTGTAACATTTTCAAATTCAAATGCAGTGTCTTAGGAGCTGAACTGAACTCTGGGTAGCTTATAGGATGGAGGGAAGGAGTTCAGATTTTGCCAAATGGAGAAGCCAACTTAAACACCCAAAGTCTCATAGGGTGACTCTAAGATCTGTGCCCTTGGATAAAGGTAAAGCAGCATTCCTTAGAAGAGTACATTCAGTATTTAATCAATTAAGTCTTTGATATAAATTATGGTAACCTGTCCTTTAACCAACTATATTAAAAAAAATTCCTACAGAGCAACAGCAATCCAGACTGTGATATGAGCACAGGTAGACATATAGATCAACAGAATATAATTAACAATCCAAAAACAAACCATCAGATTCATGGTTAATTGCTTTTTGCCAAAGGTCCCAAAACAATTCAATATAGGGAAAGAATATTCTTTTCCACAAATAGTGGTAGAACAACCTGATATCCACACGCAGAAGAATAAAGTTGCATTCCATTGACAAAAATTAATTCAAAATAGATCAAAAACCAAAGTGTAACAACTAAAACTGTACCGTTCTTAGAAGAAAACAGAGAAGTAAACCTTCATGACCTTGGATTTGACAAAGCATTCTTAGATATAACACCAAAACTACAAATAGCAATAACAACAAAAAGATAAACTGGACTCCATCAAAATTAAAAACTTTTGTGCTTCCCAAACACTGTCAATAAAGTGAACTCATGGAATAGAAAAACGATATTTGTAAATCACGTATCTGATAAAGGCTTGTGTCTAGAATATATAAAATATTCTACAAGTCAACAAAAAGAGAATCTGATTCAAAAAGGGTGATGAGTTTGAAAATACATTTGTCCAAAGAACATATACAAATGGCTAACAAGCACATAAAAAGACGCTCAACATTGTTGATCATCAGAAGAATTCTAATTAAAACCACAGTGCAATACTATTGCACAATCACCTAGAATGGCTATAATCAAAAGATAGAAAACAGTAAGTGTTGACAAGGAGACTGAGAATTTGGGACCTTTATACAAGCTAGTAGGAATGCAAAGATGTTGAAGAGTTGAACAACATGGTTCATAAATGTGAATCAATTGATCTAATGTTTTTGATATACATATTTCTTTAAAACTTATATGGAAAAGTTACTAAAATTAACATTAACCAAGAAGCTAGTCTTCTATTTAAAAAAAAACAAATAATTTAGAAAATGTTATCTGAACACAAGACAATTAAACTAGAAAGAGAAAACCCAAAACAGCTTGGATATTAAGCAAACCATGGGTCAAAGAAGAAACAACAGTTGAAATAAGATACAATTTAAATTAAATGATAATGAAAATATATACTCACCTTTTGAAGTGTTGTTAAGGGATGCTTGGGGAGAATTTTATTAGGTGATATAAGGTCAATATGAATAATAGACTCTTTCCCCATATGCAAGTAATAAATAATTAAAAATTATTAAGTGGATGCCTTTTAAAATGTTAAAAATAAATGTGAAATAGAAACAATTAATTGGAATAACTCCAATGAAAGATGTGGAAAGTTTCCACCAAAGAAAATATAAAATTTTGAAATAAAATTTACATTATCTATAAAACACTTGATATTACAAAAGCATCAATCCCACTAAATAGGTCTTTAAATTCACTGCCATCTTAATCATAACTCCCCGCAGAAGTTTGTTGTCGATGTTGGCAAGCTGACTCTAAATTCCATAAGAAAACACAAAAGATCAAGAAAACTTAATTAGAACAATATTGAAAGACTTTGCTATACTATCAACAATGATTAAAATAAAATAGTAATAAAACCAATGTGGTAATGAGACATTAAGAAACCAATATATAACCAATGGTACAAAATGGCTCCACACAGATATGGAAATAAAAATTACAATAAAATATTACTTCAGAGCAGTGAAGAAAGGATGGTTTTATCAGTAAATGCTACTAGGTCATCTAGATAATCATATAGATGATTAGTCATCGAAAATCCCTTTTTAAAACATTTTTTCATGTTTATTTATTTTTGAGAGAGAGACAGAACATTACCACGAGCAGGGGAGGGGCAGAGAGAGAGGGAGACACAGAATCTCAAGCAGGCTCCAGCATGTGAGCTGTCAGCACAGACCCCAACACAGGGCTCCAACCCATAAACCGCGAGATCATGACCTGAGCCGAAGTGGGAAACTTAACTGACTGAGCCACCCAGGCACCCCATGGAAAATCCCTTTAGTCAATCAGTTTGCACCTCAGACAGGTCATAATTTAGACGGTCTACCAAAATAAACAGTTTGGGCCTGCCATGGCCGCACATGGCATCACGTACCAGAAGTCAAATGGTATTCTCCTCTCTAATACTTATTTTTTAAGTGACTCATCGAAAAGTTTAAATGCGCTGGGCACCATTTCCCATTTGTTTTTGTCTAGAAGACTTGTAATATTCCCTATGATAGAATTTCAGGGTAGGAAATTAGTATGAAGTTATTAAAGATGTTAAAAGGAACTGGTTTATTATTTAAGGTGGCTTGATCATTTGTATCCAGAACATATTACTGTCTCTGTGTCTTCCCAACTGGATATTCTGGTTAGGACTCACTTTGGGTTTATGTCAGTACTGGGAGTCATTCAAAACCTGTGTTAAATTCCTTCTATGTAAGGAACTATGTGGGCACTGTGGATATAGAAGTGAACAAGATTCTTTGATTCTATGAAGTGTGGAAAATGACATAAGTTGAACCCTTTTTAAAATAGAGACTGAACCCTTTTTAAAATAGAGACAGAACAGCTATTCCATTTAGGATGAACTGGCTTGCATGCCTTGTTTTCTAAACCTTTGAACTGGGGCAAACCACCAATATTCCAAAAAGTCAGTAAGAATAAGAAAATCCTGTTTGAAAAGACTGATAGAAGTGAACTTTCGCCAAATGACCACTTTACCTGACAAATCAATGAAGTGCATACAAATCTAGCCCTTACTGTCAGCACCAGTGAGCTCTTCTTAAAAACAACTTACCTGATTTTCCTTTTTTCCTGTAAAAGCCGAGTTTACCTCTTGTAAATGGGACACTCTCTGGGTTTCTACTTAAATCTGTGTATTCTGAATTGCAACTCTTTGATCCTAAATAAATGTCCTGTTTCTTGAACTGGTTTCTTGGTTTTAGGTTGACAGAAATTTATCATTTAATATAATACTATAAAAGTGTTGGTGTTTTTATAAGTCAATAATGGGACAAAACCATTCATTAACCTCTTAATTTCCCACAGTGGTTAAGCACCTGAGACTGTATAGTTGTTAGCCTGCATTGCCTCTTAGGAATATGTTTTATATTTATTCCTTCTCAAAATGCAGAGGAGAAATTTCTCTAGCTTTAAAACACCTTCATGTTCCTCCTTCTTGCCAAGTGTACTCAAAATAATCTAACAACCAAGTT
>NW_027532203.1:20791318-21069421 GCF_008692635.1 Crocuta crocuta | reverse complement strand
TTTTACAATAAACAGGCCCTCCAAGCCCTAGTTTGAGGAAAGCACTGTGGTCATAATTATTTTATAGTGATTATACCACATTCCATTCCAAATCCCAATAAGTCACAATAGTCATTTTACAGGGACTAAGAATTTTATGAATGCCTACTGGAATGAAATAGAAATCCTACTTATAATTCAAAGCATTGATTTTACCTTTGAAAAGATGAATAGGGAAAATGTATAGGAGGGAAAAAGCAAAAGGGGGTAAGACTCGTTTGAAAAATTTTAGCTGGAAATCATTTTGGAAATATTTCAAACTGTGCTTTCTTGATTACATCTTTTCTGGTAGTGCATGGTGTGTTTGACACCACACAATATGACATGTCAAAAGCAGTATCACAAATGGAAAACAAGGACATGGCAGATTTAGGGCCTCTGAACTGCAGGGTTTATATTTCTCATTTTTTTTTTTTCATATGGCTTCACAACTTCTATTTCTCCATATACTGTCAACAAAAATTCATACTTACTTCTAAAATTGCCCTGTGATTTTTGTTCAATCCTCCCAAGTCTCATTTGCTTGAAAAAAATTAAGAAAATTAAAAAAATAGTAATTACAAAGCTCACATCATTTTAAGACATGATGAAACAGTAAACCAGAAACCATTTTTTTAATGCAACTTGAGCTCCAAGTCATTTTTTAAAAAAGTTTATTGTCAGGTTGATTTCCATATAACACCCAGTGCTCCAAGTCATTTTAAAAACACTTTAAAGCAGGCAATTTTAATATGTGGGAGAAATGTGCTGTAATTCATTTTCCAATGGCCAAATTATAACTAGAATCACCAATTATAACTGGAATCTCCAATCGGATGCCTTCTTAATCCAGCATTCAAGGAGATGCTCAAGCATATTCTGAGAGGTTACTAAGGTTTTGTAACAAGTTTTAATTGAGTCCTTTTATTTGTAATAATAATGCATATTCTTAGCATATTCTGTAGTGTCCAGTTACATTTGTAACCCAGCACAGCCACTTAGTTTTATTTCACACTTTCATGTCTGGACCTGATATATTATTTACACCAAGTGAAAGTCCAATCATCTCTCAGTACATCCAGTATCTGAGGGATCCACTGAACTAAGAAAGAGAATTTCAGTGAGAGTTGAGGCGTGGCTCACAATGTTGATGGTGACGGGAAGACACACAGAAGTCAAGGAACCACAGCATATTTTAGGCAAGTCAATTTGTGATGGTTCTTGGCCATAAGTGATGAATACTTACTAAGGTATATTGTGATTCCAGTGTTGGCAAATAATTTTATTAGACAACTATTACAGCTTTCAATATAGTTGCAACATTACTAGAAAAGTTCCACAGAGTTATCAAATTAACTTCATTTAAAATGAAGAGTTTTGTAAAACCTGAAATCTGATTTCCCCTAACAAAAATCTTTGAAATTATTGGTTACATACGTGTGAAAAACTAAGAGATCATTATTCTGAGAATAAATATTGATATATTTAAAGATATAACAACCCAAAGATTAAATGTGGAACCTCCTCCCAGGCTACATTTTCAAAACATTAGACCTACATCAGTGATTTAATTTCAGACAAAAATATAATTCAGGACAGATTTTTAATGGTTATTAGAATTTATGGGTTTTCTAGATTGGTCTTTATCTCATTTGTAAATGCATTTTGCTCATAAAGTTATATAAGAATTATACTCATGTAGATTTTAGTTAGCTTTATTTTTGCACACTGAGGATCCAGGAATAAGTTTTTTCCTGTCAACAATGCCTATAAATACAGCATATATATAATTTATTATCCCACTGGGATACTCTGAAAGTGAAAGGGAACACAAATAATTATTACTTGGTTAGGCCAGGCATAAATCAGATCTTTTCTGGGCAAACTGAGATGTAAGGTCATTTAATATACATGACTCAAATTTGGAAATTATTGATTTAATCGAAATGTTTTGTTTTGAAGGTGAAAAACTGCCACTTAAAGTCACATGCCTTTAGTGTGTTAGTGGCTACACTGACACTTTATCGTATGGTTTTTGAATTATCTCTTTGACATTCCTGGTTCCATATAGAATTATAAGAAGAATTTTCAAATAACCACAGACATATTTGCCACCAACTTTCAGCTGGCCATAGAGCCAGGAAGAGTTAAAAGAATAGAGTACAAGCACCAGCACTGATTTTCCACTTTGCAAGTGAGTATTTAGATACAGCAAAATAAGCTTCTATTTATCAATATCCTCAACTAACTGAATTCACCACATTGTAATGTTTGATAGTAAATGACAACAACATAGGTCAGAGTTAACAAATACGTTTGACACCTCATGTATATCTCCTGTGCACAACATACCTGGGCATGTGTTAGGCTCAGTGCAGTTCAATTCAATCCACTATAGCTCATTTATTTTCTACTCTCCACCTTTCATAATAATACATGATCTAAAAACCCAATTCAATAATATTCTTAATGCCAACTTTTTAATCCGAGAAGCAAATATATGCATTTTACAAAGTATTTCAACAAGTATGAAACAGGGTAATCATCCAAAGACCAGGACATTCAGGTGGCTAGAACACTTTCCCTTCTTCAATAGCTTTCCAGATGATGGGGGTTTTATTATAATGTGCTTTACATTTGCTAATGTAGTTCTACTAAAAGCCATATATTCTAAAATGGTATTTTTCTCTTCCTCTCTCTTCCCCATGCATGACATCATTAAACACCATTGATACAGAGCCACCTGTGTATACAGCACTCAACCAAGCATGGCATTTCTGAAGTAATTTGGAGAGAGATGACAGCAGGTGAAATTGGAATACTCCCAGAGGATGCTCATTCTGCATTCAGAAGCATTCCAGATATTTTTGAAGAATTTCTTTTTCCAATTTGCATTATTTCTAAATACATTTCACATACTTTTCCAAGTTTACTAGCTGTATTGCAATATGTACATTAATATTTAAACTTATGTCAGGCAGACTTAGATATATGAATTAACTAAAAGGCATAAATTAAGTGCACATTTATATAATATTCTGTGGAAGACATGTTATTGTGGCTTATAGCTTTGGAAAGGAGACAAAGGAGCCCAAGGAATCCTTTCTTCCTGACCCTGCTATGCCTTGGAGTACCTTTTTATACCATCCCTAGACTGCACATGACAGAAAACAACAACAACAACAGATCTGCCAGTGGACTTCAGTAATTAAATTCAGGAAATTGAAATTGTTAATAGTTTAAATCACAATTTTCATAGAGAATCATTTACCGTCAGGTTTGGAAAGGTCCCCACCACCACCCGCCTCCAAAAAACTCCATGTTTCATCCATTCTGTCTCTAAAATGTGTCTACTTGATCCCTTCCAATTAGTGAACCATCATTATTTCTTAAAGCTACTCATTCTGGCTTTGTACAGCACTAGAGGCTCTTTGATTACTGCGAAATTGATAGTAGGTAAAATTTTGATTCCCATTATCTTCAATCCTTGGTTTTACTCCCATGGTTTATATTAGGTTACATGGCAAACAAACTTTACAGATGTGATTAAAAGCAGAAGGGTAAGTCAGAGATTGAAAGCATTAGAAAGGTTCAATGTGCCATTCTAAGAAACAGAGATTTCAGTTCTTCAACTATGAGGAACTAAACTCTGCCAACGATCTGCAAAAGCATGAAGTAAATTCCTCCACATAAGATTCCAGTTCAATTGACTTGATGATTTCAAACTTGTGAGGCCCTGAGCAGGGAACACAATGGGGCTGTGCTATGGCCAGCCTTCTGACCCATGAAACTGCAAGATAATAAATGGGTGGTATTTCAAGTCACTAAGTTTGTGGTAATTTAGTAGACAATAGAAAAAACAACACACAGGGCACCTGGGTGGCTCAGTCAGTTGAGCGACCGACTAGATTTTGTCTCATGTTATGATCTCAGGTCAGGGCTCCTGCTGAGCATGAATCCTGCTTGAGAATCTCTCTCTCTTTGTCTGTCCGTCTGTCTCATTCTCTACCTCCCTCTGCCCTTCCCCTCTGCTCTCTTTCTCTCAAAAAAAAAAAAAAAAAGAAAGAAAGAAAAAAGAAAAAGAGCAAAGAAAAACAACACACGTTAGAAGTATATAAGATCCTAGAGACTTTCTTGTTCAACACTCATTTACTCATGAGGAAAGTGATTTGCCCAAGGTCACAGTTTATAAATGACTCTGTCATTACTACTACATACTAGTCTCCTAATCTGATCTACTGCATTAATTTGTTGATTTGTTTATTAAAAATATTATTTGAAAGACTCTTTTGTAAGCAATGAAGAATGCAGGGAGTTTGGGATCCTCCAGAAGGTATATTTTTGAGCTACTACTAAGTACTCAGTATTATCTTTGATGCTTTAGGTATATTATTTATTTTTTAAAATTCTGCTATATAAATGACTTAGTAGAGTGATGACATACATACAAATATTACAAAAAATATAATAAGCATTAAATCATATAGAAACTACTTGGTAAAAGTGAGTTCAGAAAAAGAAAGTTTAACTTTCAATGGAAGCAATCAAAGAAATTTCCATAGACATTCTAACTTCGGTCCTGAGACTCACACATGGTAAGAATATACTACATTTTAGCTACTCTAAAGAGTTTTGGTAAAGGCACCATGCACAATCCATGCTTGTGATCAGGGCATTTACCCTGGCCTACTTTTCTTCAATCCTTTAAAATTATTTTCTTTAATTGGTAACCCAATTTGCTAAACTCTACCTAATATGGTTTGAATTCAGTTACCAATATTATTAGGGTGCCTCTTATTCTTTTCTGATTTCCCTCTTTCATGACTTCTTCCAATAATTTAGTCTCCATATGATACATTACAACTTTAGGCAAAGGTATTCATTCTATCTGAGCTATTCCTAATGCTAATTAATGTATTAACAGTATATATAGAATATGACAACCCCTAAAGATGTAATACATAGACTGAAATGCAGGCTGACATGGATGGCATTGTTACCATGGTTGTTGAATTGTTCTATTTACCTGAGGTACAGGGTGCATGACGATGAAAACTCTATGTTACAAAGTGAAATTATCATAAGATAGCACAAGATCTTAAATACCAAGTTATAAAATTTGGAGGTATTAAGAGTTTTAAGAAAAAAAGTAAAAATGACCAGATGAAGATTTTATCTTAAAATTAAAAAAAAATTTTGTAGAGAAAGTTGAGAATTAAAATGTCCTTATTTATTGAATAGCTAATAGATTCACGTTTAGCAAACCCTTGAAAATATAAAAAGATTTCAACAAATAATTTCACACCCATAGTTTTTTCCTGTCCACCTACTTCCAATTCCTCAACATAGAAACCACTATTAGTGTTGTTTGTTTATGACTCGAGTTTACATATATATATATACATGTGTGTGTGTGTACGTGCATGCACATGCACTTGCCTGTGCATGCTTTTATCTCCTTTATTCTTAGGAAAATGGTAAAATACTTTGCTGTGTTTTGCTATTTTTAAAGTTTGTTTATTTTTAATATTTTAATGTTTATTTATTTTTGAGAGACAGAGAGAGAAAGAGCATGAGTTGAGGGAGGGGCAGAAAGAGAGAGACACACACACAGAATCTGAAGCAGGCTCCAGGCTCTGAGATGTCAGCACAGAGCCCAACATGGGGCTCGAACTCACCGATTGTGAGATCATGACCTGAGCTGAAGTCGGAAGCTCAACTGACTGAGCCACACAGGCACCCCATTTATTTATTTAGAGAGAGAGTGAGAGAGAGAGAACGAGAGCATGAGCAAGGTGGGAGGTGGGGGGCAGAGAGAAAGGGAAAGAGAGAATCCCCAGCAGGCTCTGCACTGTCAGCACAGAGTCCCACACGGGATTCCATCTCGGGAATTGTGAGATTATGACCTGAATCAAAAACAAAAGTCGGACACTTAACCAACTGAGCCACCCAGGCACCCTCCAGCCATTTCTAAAAATTTAGTGAAGCCCAAGTAAAAGTCCACCATGTTTCTCAATTTGTGCTTTCTTTCGTTCCCACTGCTAGCGCACCATTCATCCCCACTTTATTTCTTATATGTATTATTATAAAACTCTCTTAAAACACACACACACATATACACATACACACACACACACATTACTCTGGGATTATCTGTGTATTTCAATTATTTTTTGCCCCACTTATTTCTCAGAGCAATAGGAAGTTGGGTCTTTATGCAGATGATCTTATGAAAGTATGCAATAGCTCTATACAGTAAAAAACTGTATAATATGGATTAGCTAATAAACATTATATATATAAATTCAGTATTTGCATATTTTAAAATATTTTAGATTACTAATAGTCCTTAAATTTGTTAAATTAATAAAATAAAACTAATTTCAAGAAGATATCACTTGAAATGCATGCTCTTGAAGTATAAAAAATGTATTATTGTTGGCGCCTCAGGAGGAAGAAAACAATATAGTATTATGAAAAAATTCACCTCTGAGAAGAAAGTCAGTGGGAAAGAAATGAAAGTCAGATTAGTTTATATATAAAAACAGCTGGAAGGCCTCTAGTTGGCTGAATTCAGTAATTTCTAGGTTATTACAAGGTAGATGAATGTGTATTTTAGGTTGTTTTTAAGGTGTCTCACACAGAAAAACAACATTGTATACAATAAATGTGTTCACAGTTAGAATGGTTATATTCATATCTCAATAAGAAATTGAATTTGAAAAAAATTACAAATGATTGTGTGGCCAATGTCTAGTTATAATCTGGGTTTATACTACCTTTCCTTTTAGATATTAAAATATATTAAAACATATTTCCCCTTGCCTTTTAGATAATAAACAAATGATACTGAGAATGTTACATTGGAGTCATAGGGCTAAGCTGGGATGTTAACAAAAGATTAGTCTTTTATGAACATGAGCTGTGTGTAATCCCTTCTACACTCACACGCTGTGTGATACAGTGAAAGTCATTTTACATTTATAATACTCAGTTTCTACATATGACAATAACCTTAATAATTTAAACGTTATTCCTTTATTCTGCCATATTGAAGATACCCAAAATAACCTAAAGCATTTAACACAATGTTAGGCATAGGGTTACCATCATAATCATCATCATCTCCTGTGGGTTTAAATTACATTGAGCCATATAATATAGGATCTTGACCCATGAGTAGTTAAAAACTGGAGTTAAGTTTTTATGAGTAAGATATGCTCCTTGTAGGTTAATATCATGTATTATTAATACTTAAATCCCCCAAAATAAGGTCAACAATAGAATAAACAAGTATTAACAGAGCACCTACTGTGTGTTGTACATTCTATTTAAATATTTTCCAGATATTTTAAGTGCCGTTTACTTTTTCTGAGCTGTAAGTCCTTTAATGCTAAAGAGCTGGTAGTAGGGAACATGGCCACAAGATAGGTCTCTTTCTCCAAAGATTGTAGATTTTCTAAAGTATCCTCTGATTCCTCCCCAGTATCTAAAATGGTACCAAGGTACACAGTAGATATTCAGTTCATATTTGTGGAATAAAAAAGTAACCTAAGATATAAAGCCTGAATATCAGATTCTCTATGAACAAAAATCAACTGAACTAAAATATTGATTTGACTGGTAACATCACAATATGTCCCTATTTTGCTTTAACAAGGTAGTGCATTTGATGAACTTATCTTGGCCCATATTTTTAATCATAACTGTTATTACAGAGTTTTAACTTTGTGTCTGTAGATTTTGCTTCCAAAGTCAATAAAAACAAATCCCAGAAGTAGCTTATGAGCACCACTTCCACTGTAGGTGGGCTCTGAATTAAACTCACCATAGTTCAGTAATTGCCAAAAATGAGGCCTGAGAAATGGCTATTCACAAAGCTGCATGCTATCTTCAATATGGACTTTTCAAATACTGGTTCTCATCATTTGTACAGTTCATTAGCCACACTGGCTTCTAAACAAGCAAATTGTATTACTGTAGGACCCTGGGCCAAATATTAACAGATATTATCATTCTGAGAATTCATTTTCAAGTTACAGTGTAGATACACTGGAAAAGCTTAAAATGACAATCAATTCCCTGTCAGCATGAATTCAAGTTATATCCAACACATTTGAGACCATTGGGAGAGTTCAATTTAATTTAGACACAATTTAAGTCTGAAAATGACTTGACTGAAAAGGAGCTACTTTTTAAAAAATGTACACTGAGATGGAGATACATACATAAAAGCTAATTAATTGGAAATAAATGATTACTGACTAATGTAATAAACTTTGGGGTTGCCTCGGTCTCCTAAAGTGGATAAACTAAATGTCCTTCAAAGGAGTTCAAACTAACTCAGGTTAGTTTCTTCTTTTTTATTAATTTACTTAACATCTTTTATTTATATGTGTGAATTAAAAAACAGACTCATGTTTGTTTGTTTTATTCAGGTACATAAGTGGGTGAGATTATAATTAATATAAATAGATGAGATCAGCATTTAGTTTGTAACAGAACCTGGGAAGCAGAATTACTAAATCAACATCATTAAAGTGCCTGCATCCCTGGGAAATGGGTTTCACCTCAATAGAGTTCTGTCTCCATCCAAAGAACTGAAACAGGTCATTATACAGTTTGGAAGAATAAAATACCTGTGTGAATTTGTGTCTTCTCTTCTAAAAAATAAGCTTATATATCTCATTAATAATCTACAAGTGTCAAAGTCAAGCTGCTCCATAAATAAAAGAGATAAAGTACAATTCCAAAGAAATTGTTCCACATGATCATCTGTATAAGTCTCTAAAATGATCAGTTTGTTTGCCTAAACTCATGGAAAAGTCAACTTCTGAATCAGAGAGCTCTTTGAGTTGAATGGGAACAAATTAATCATCTAATAATAAAGAAAACATAACCAAGTTAGATGGGACCTATGAAGGAATTGGACATTATTATACATACTAGTATCATCATCTTCATCACCACTGCTATCATTATTAATATTTTTCATATATTACTTCAACACTCAGGAAAATCAACACCCTTAGTCAAGAGAACAAAACCCTAAAATTTCTTGCCCAATTGATATTTAAATCTCATCCAATTTCTGGTTTACAGGGCAAACATCAAGCACAGATCTAGTTAAGAGAAACCTTAATAAATAGAACTTTGCTCAAATACCACATTTTGATATAGTGTATATCTTTCTACATATTGCTTATTAATTAATAGGTGAGTTGTGTTCCCAGTTAATTTTTTCTAGAAGGAGGATATGATCTTTTACTTAAAAGATAAATAAATTTTATCTTTTAATCTATTTAATAAATAGATTATTAAATTCCAATACAGCTATACTTTTCAAGTATAATAAAAATATATCTGGTCACACCCAGAAGTGTGAAGGACCCTGTGAAGCCATAGAATAAGCCTGCACATTGTCCTAAAACATGTGGGGTTTTTTGTAAATGCTAAGTAATAGAAACAATTATTTTGATATTGAATTATGGATCAGAGTACATTTATATGAATTCTAGTGATGAGAAACATAAATTGAATTATTACTTTTATAGATTATTTGAAAATGATAAGGAAACATTAATTCTCTTGCTGACTGGCAAGTGCAGTTAAGAGTCAAGCTTTCTGAGTTTATGTATCCTGTGTGCCACTTGAACTTTCTGTGATCTCAGTTAAATTCATCTTTTCAACTTCTAGGTTTCTCATCTTTCAAAGGCAGGTCTATTAGGACCTAAATCACAGAGTTGTGACTACTCAGTTGTGTAATACATGTAAGATGCTTAGTACAGAATCTGGGAAATACTAAGTGCTCATTCTTAGGCATTGTGAGTAATATATAGTTGACAGTATACATTTTCTTAAAGAGGAGAGAACTTCAAGAAAGCACCAAATGTGAAGTACAATGTCATATACAAAGACAGTAAATTGTTGGAGGAAGCCAAGTAAAGGTTGACATTGTAAGAGATCATGATTCTCTTCTCCTCAATCTAAGATTTCAGAAGAAGGCTCAAGGGCGCCTGGGTAGCTCAGTTGGTTAGGTGACCAACTTCAGATCAGGTCATGATCTCACAGTTTGTGGGTTCGAGTCCTGCGTCGGGCTCTGTGCTGACAGCTAGCTCAGAGCCTGGTGCCTGTTTTGGATTCTGTGTCTCCCTCTCTCTCTGACCATCCCCTTCTCATGCTGTCTCTCTCTCTCAAAATTAAATAAAATGTTTAAAAAAATCGGAAGAAGGCTCAATTTACTCCCAAGACGGTCACTGGGAACCCACTGATAAATAAGTAGACAAAAATTGCTTTTCCTTCTGGAAGGAAAAGACAGAAAAATACACATGAATATCAATGACTAAACAAGCACTAGATTCTTGTATTTCCTTGTTTATTTGTAAGGAACAAAGATATTAATCATATAATTTTACTAAATATTTAATTGTTTGAGAGTAATTATGGTGTTGACATATTTGGAGAGGTGAGTGGCTACATTAAGAAGATTTTACTTAGTAATGTACACTGTATGAGCCCCTCTGAAGAATCTCCAGTATTAAGAGATTTCTAAAATTATTATGGACTTATCACACAGGAAAGACTAGAGATAAAACATTTCATCTTGAGTTTAACTTACCAGAAAGTACATACACAACTGACAAAGAAATAGTTCATCAAGTAGCTCACTGAAGGGAAAAAAAAGTCATAATTGCTGTAAATTCTAAAAAGTCTAAATTCTAAAATGCTAAAAGTTCAAGGCTGTCATACATATTAGCACACTGGAAAGGATAGAATGATCCTACAGATTTGCACATAATTGGTTAAAAGTTAGGTCCAGCAGCAGAAAGAGAAATTTAAAAACCAACACCATTTGCAACTGCATGAAAAAGAATAACATACCTAGGAATAAACTTAACCAAGGAGGTGAACTACTTGTATTCCAAAAACTATAAAACACTAATAAAATAAGTTGAAGATAACACAAAGAAGTGAAAAGATAGTCCATGTTCATGGATAGGAAGAATTAATATTGTTAAAATGTCTATGATATCCAAAGCAATCTACAGATTCAATGTAATCTCTATCAAAATACCAATAGTTCTTTCCACAAAACTAGAACAAATAACACTAAAATTTATATGGAACCACAAAAGACCCCAAATAGCCAAAGAAATCCTGAGAAAGAAGAATAAAGCTGGAGTAACACAATACCAGATTTCAAGATATACTACAAAGGTGTAGTAAGCAAAACAATATAGTACTGGCACAAAAATAGACTAACAGAACAATGGAACAGAGACCCCAGAAATAAATTCATGCATATATGGTAAATTATACTATGACAAAGGAGGCAAGAATATACAGTGGGGGAAAGACAGTCTCTTCAATAAATGGTGCTAGAAAAACTGGATAGCTACATGTAAAAGAATGAAGCTGGACCACTTTTTTTCACCATACACAAAAATAAACCCCAGATGGATTAAATACCTAAATGTGAAACCTGAAGCCATAAAAATCCTAGAAGATAGCACAAGCAATAATTTCTCTGACATTGGCTGTAGCAATTTTCTAGATATATCACCTGAGGCAGGGAGGACTAAAAGCTGGTGGGACTACATCAGAATGAAAAGCTTCTGCACAGCAAATGAAACAAACAAAAACAGAAAAGACAACCTACCAAAAGAGAAAAGATATTTGCAAATCACATGTTCAATAAGGGATTAATATCCAAAACGTATAAAGAACTTACACTTAGGCCTAAAAAGACAAACAATAAAAAAAATGGGCAGAGGACCTGAATAGATATTTTTTCCAAAGAGACATCCAGATGGCCAACAGACACATAAAAAGATGTTCAATATCTCATACCATCAGGGAAGTGCAAAATAAAAACCACAATGAGATACCACCTTAGAATTAGAATAGTTAGGTCAATTAGGTCAATTAGAATAGTTAAGGTCAAAATGAAAAGAAATAATAAGTGTTAGCACGGGATATGACAAAGGAACCCTTGTGCACTATTGGTGGGAATGTAAATTGGTGTGGCCACTATGGAAACACTATAGAGATCCCTCAAAAAAATTAAAAATAGAAATACTACATGGTCCAATAATTCCACTATCGAGTATTTAACCAAAGATAAGGAAAATGTGTTGTACGCATGCACGCGCGCGCGCACACACACACACACACACACACACAGGAATATTATGCAGCTATAAAAAAGGGTGAGATTGTGCCATTTAAGACAACATGGAAGGACACAGAGGGTATTATACTAAATGAAATAAATCTGACCAAGAAAGACAAATACCATATGATTCCATTCATAAGTGGAATCTAAAAACAATAAGAAAAAATGAATAGACAAATAAAAGCAGAATCATACTTATAAATAAACAAACTAATGGTTGGCAGAGGGAAAGGGGTGGGAGGTTGAGCAAAATGGGTTAAGGAGAGAGGGACAAACAGGAATAGGAATAGGAACCAGATAGGGTTTATAAGCCAGATGCAGGACCCATTTCAGTTCCTTATATACACGTTGCTTTCCAAGGGGTAGACTCTTTTTTTTTTTTCTTTTTTATTTCTAGGAGAGAGAGAGAGAGAGCGAGAGAGCGTGAGCAGGGGAGGGTCAGAGAGAGAGGGAGTCACAGACTGAAACAGGCTCCAGGCTCTGAGCTGGCAGTCAGCACAGAGCCCGACGCGGGGCTCGAACCCACGAACCGCGAGATCATGACCTAAGCGAAAGTCGGACGCTTAACCGACTAAGCCACCCAGGCGCCCCGGGGTAGACTCTTTTTATATGATTTACCTTCCTGGGAATTTTTTAAAACTCCAATCCCCTCCAACTTTACAAAGTTATCTTCTATAACCCTGATAAAATATCACTTTCCTCATTCTAAATTAGATCCACTTGTTACACATTTTCATACCTCTATGTTCTGTCCTTTTAAGCATTTATCTCAAAGGAATTTTAGGGATTTTTTTTTGTAACTTAACATCTTTGTCTGCCAACTGCATGTACATTTTATTGCACCATTATTTATGATAAGAACAGTACCATGCAGAATGTTCATCAGTGTACGATTTTGTGTTTTTATATCCTCTACACTTAAGACTGGTGCATGGTACATGCATAATAGCCAAGCCGAGTTGGATTTCTGTTGGGCCTGGCAAAAATAGGAACCCAGACAAATTAGGTTAATATTCTTATACAATGCATAGTCTTATTTTAAGGATAAGCTCAAAGGATGTCTCTGAACTAAATAGGTTTAGGAAATGAAGCACTGATAAAATGAATATATACCTGTTAAACGAGTTTTATGAAGATTTACCTTTATCTTAATCTAATAGTTGGCATGCCTATTTAAAAATATTCTTGGGGCTCCTGGGTGGCTCAGTCAGTTACGTGTCCAACTTCAGCTCAGGTATGGTCTCACAGTTTGTGGGTTCAAGCCCTATTAGGCTCTGTGTCGACAGCTTGGAGCCTGGACCCTGCTTTGGATTCCGTGTCTCTCTAGCTGTTTGACCCTTCCCTGTTTGCACCCTGTTTCTCTCTAAAATAAACAAACATTAAAAAAATGTAATATTCTTATTCTGAGAAGAGTATATAAAAAGTTATTATTTTGTTTTTACATTTGAGCTAATTTTAATTTTTATTACTCTGGAAACCTGAACTTAAGTGGGTGCTTATTTATGCATTTTGGAGTACTCTAATTTACCAGTGATGCTCTTCTAAGGAAAAGTCTAATTTGAGCAAAGCTTCATGTAACTGGAACTAGAAATCTTAGATACTATGAGCTGATAACAGAAAGATGCCACATGCAGGTAAAACTGACAAACGCTTCAGAATTAAGTGAGGAGACAGGTGTCGTCAAGCTATGTCATCCTCAGTTCCCAAGATATTTTACATTTTTCTAAACTTGACTGCCTGAGACATAAGTTAGGAACCAAATGATATCATTAAAATTCAGTCAGCATCTCAGGCTAGAATTTCACTCTGTGTTTAACTCAAATCCCCGGTAAAACTTTTGGATGCCGTTTTTGCATAATTCTCAAATGTTCCCTGCTGCTCTCAGAGTTGCATCTTTCTGTCTTCTGCTTCCAACAATCATGGCTAACAGCATACCAGACAAGGCAAAAATAAGAGAAATATGTATGTTTGAGTGAGAACTAGTCATTATAATTCACCATGCCAGATAATAGTGTTCAACATATTGTCCATACCCTCCCTTTACTTTCCAAAATTGGAATAATCAGTATAAATAGAGGAAGCCGATAATAAATATTGGCCATGCAAATGCAAATAGGCGCTGACTTTAAAAATAATGAGAGAGAAACCTTATTTATACTTCCTAAAAACCCATTGTGATCAATTTTTCTCATATCAGAGACACCTAGCTGATCACAAGAAGGCAGGATTAACTGAAATCTCCACAGCTGCCAACAGTTGCACCAAATTCTTCCACAAATGTTCCTTCTACTTAGTCATTGAGAACTATGTGTGCCATTTATCCTCCTACAAGCAACCCATCATTTAGTTTGAGGAACAGAATGATAAACTACTATGCACTGTGACAGGAAGCCATGCCTCTCCTGAGTGGCATCCAAACACCCTCTCTACTTGAGCACAACTATTAATAACACTGAAAATTAATGATGCAAGAAAGAACTTCAGCAAAAACTAGCAATAAAGTTCAGGGTAGGGGGTAGAGCCTTGTGTGAGTCTGAGTGTGTATGTATGTACGCACATGCAATTCGGTGCATGAATTTGTGTCTGTATAGGAAAGGCTGACAGAGAGACAGAAAGCACTACAGTCCAGAATAACATATAAATAGGAAGTCAGTTCCAATATCAGAGACCCAGTGCAGTCAGGTTTTCAGAACAAGCACTGTGCTTGGCACATAAGAAACTTTATTTAAATAAAACTATAGTTGAAATAACCAACCATAGGTAATTTATGAGAGAACAGAGATGTTGTGGGCTCAGTAATTTACCAGGGAAAATCACCTGTTAGTATGGTTTTGTTGCCAATAAAAAGCACTTTAAAAGCTAAGAGACAAATGCTCTGAGTCTGTAAATTGGGGCGTTGTTATGTTTAAGTTTCTTTGAAATTAGGGTCCAGTAAAAGCTGTGTAAAATGAACATAACACTTGAAGAATAGTTGCAAAAAGTTATTTTAACTGAAAGCTGTCTGCATTTCAGTGATGATTCCCTTGTTAAACAACTGGTATTATTTTAAGTGAAGCTTTTATTACTAGGAACTTCACAAATGAATATAAACAGGGTACTTTCCCTGAAGACTGCTTTTTAAGAAACTGTCAAATGTCCTTATTTCTATTTTCCTCACTGAGTGAATTATTTCAGCACTAAGCAATTTGTGCATCATGTATATTAGTTTTCCAGACTCTAAAAAGGTAATAATTTTGTGATTTAATCTCTTTTGAAAAGATATACTTAATGTGTCAGGTGTTAAGTAAATGGATGAACTTTATAAATTCTGGCTTATAATTATTAGAAAATAATCATGGATTTATTGAATCTTCAAGTTGGAAAATGATCCATCATGATCATTTTCATTAGAGAAACAATTTATGCAAGTAAAAATTTAGGCAGTAATGCAATACATAAGAAGACAAGTATTTAATTACCATAAATATATTTTATGAGATTAAATAATTATATATTACAAAACTAAATAGAATGAGCATTTAAGATGAAAATTTCAAAGCTACTGTTTTATACTTGAAATACCTGGCTCAATATTTACTTCTGTAATTTATTTAGGTTGAAATCCTGCTATAACAAGCTATAATATTACAAAAGATAACCCTTTAATCTATTTGAAATCTATGATTATTTTCCAATGAATTGGTCTCAGTTTGAAAAATGGAATTTTGTTTCAATTTTGAACAGTTTTGAATTTTCAAATTCAAATTTAATTTTTAATTTTAATATTTTACGTATTTGTTAATCTCTAACTTGAGATTATTAAAAAATTTTTAAGGTTTGAAAATGTCATATACATAGTAGGCTTCAATATAGATTACTATAAAGTTTGAAAAAAGGATTATTATAAAAATAACATATTAGCATATGACACAGTTTAAAAAATGAAGATTTTTGTCACGTAAAATGAATTTCACTCCATTTTGACACAAATCCTATGACTCATCACAAATTACTATTGTCCAAAATGTACTGTATATTCTTCTATATACATTGTATGCACATACTATAATTTATTTGACCTGTTTCCTATTTATGATACTAGTTTTTCCCAGTCTTTTTATTATATCACTATTGCAATCAACATCCTTGTACATTTATTTGGAGTGCACAAGAGAGTGGGTTTTTTTTTTTTTTAATTTTATTCACTTTTGAGAGAGAGAGAGTGAAAGAGGACGGAGAATATAAAGCGGGCTCTTTGCTGATAGCAGTGAGCCCGAGACTGGGCTCTAATTCGCGAATCATGAGATCGTTACCTGAGCTAAAGTCACACGCTCAACCAACTGAAACACTCAGGCGCCCTACAAGTGAGTGTTCTTATGAAGAATATTGGGCAACAGTAACAATTCCACAGCCTTAGTGATTCAACCAGTTTATTTCTCATCTACAAAGTCTGCTACAGTTTCAAGGAATCTCATAAGGAATGGTCCTCCATGTGGTGACACAATACTTCTGCTATTTTGAACTTTTGTTCAGTTATCCTAACCAGTGGTTTAACTCCATGATCACCACAGCAAGAGAAGGCTCAAGAATCACAGTAGTAACTAAATGCTTCAGTGTGTAAATGACACTTAGCACTTCTGCTCCCCAATCATTGGTCAGAATTAATTATATGACTCTAATTGCAAACAGATGTAAAATTATCATTTTCTCACTTGCCCAGAAGGACAGAGGTGGATGTGTGGGGGCAATAGAAGTCTCTACCACAGATAAATTCTAGAAATGATACTACTTTGCCAAAGTTCATGTTCAGGTAACTTCAATAGATATTAACAAATTATCCAAAGATAATACATCCCATATTCTCATCAATAAATTAAAAATGTAATATTTTGCAGTGTCAGGTATGTTGATGCCCATAACTGTCAGATATTCTATTCATCGACAATTTCCAATGAGTAAATTTTATTTAGTTTTGCAGGTGGAGTCCACTTTTAAGCGGGTTGACCTTAAGACCCACTACATATGAATGGTGATTCTTTTTCTTACTAAATTACAATCAGGACTACCCCAAAGCTAATGAATTATAATGCAGTATTATGAAAAGAAAGCTGGTCCCATGTTCACCAGTTATTGTGCAACAATCACACCAAAACAAGAGTATGAGCCTAGAAGTTGCATCTGAGTCCTTTTCCATGTTCAGCTTAAGTAAGCTGGCCTTGTGGTCTTAACTTTCCTCAAGTTAGTTGGCCTGAATAGGCAAAACCAACACACACAACAAAAAAAGAAAAAAATCAAAAAGAAAACACCGACAGAGAACTGAAACTTGCACCACAAAACACTTCTAGGAAACTTAACTTGCACACCTGCACACCACTAGTGGAGGCTTTATTCTGTAAACTTCATGGAAACAAAATTAAACTTGGCATGCCAAACCAATTCGTCAATCATTTCCTGTTTGTTACATTTAATATATAACAAATTTATAAAGTGCTCTTGCTAATTTCCTAAGTTATCAAGAATATGTTAAAAACTAATTATTAAATACGCAGTTGTGTATAAACATATGAAGGGCACTATTTGAAAAGTGTTACCTGAGGACTTACAGAGAGATGTTCATTTCATTAGAATATAACGCCAAAGAGGAATCCAGATGGCCAACAAACATATGAAACGATGTTCAGCATCCCTACTCATCAGGGAAATACAAATCAAAACGACACTGAGATACCACCTCACACCAGTCAGAGTGGCTAAAATGAGCAAATCAGAGAACTCTAGATGCTGGCGAGGATGTGGAGAAATGGGCACCCTCTTGCACTGTNTATTTTAGAAAATAAATTGTCAAAAAAATATTTTTAAAAAAAAAAAAAAAAAAAAAGAATTTGGAGCAAGCAAGCTCCAAATGTGGTTTAAATGTAATTTTAGTGGATTTATTTACTTTTTCCAATTTGAAGTATTTCCCTTGGTGACTAAGACAGAAGCAAACTATAAAATTTGTATAGTTTATCTTTATATGCCTCTGTGTATATTTTTTTCGAGATGTAAGACATATAAACATATAACATAAAACATATAAAATTAAGTGATTAGGCAAATATCTTGAGACCAATTGTTTTTCCAATAATTTAAAATGCCACTTCTACAGGGGTGCCTGGGTGACACAGTCTGTGGAGTGGCTGACTTCAGCACTGGTCCTGATCTCACAGTTCAGGAGTTCAAGCCCACATTGGTCTGTGCAATGTCATTGCGGAGCCTGCTTCAAACCCACTGTTCCCCTCTCTCTCTGCCCCTTCTTCACTGGTGCCTGCACAAGTGCTCTCTCTCTCTCAAAAATAAATTTTAAAAAATTTAAAGAATAAATGCCACTTTTATAATTTACTAAAATGTTGATTATTTTGTAACTTTATGCCTAGGATATTATGTTACCAGAATCATATATGTTAAATATTGTGACATCAATTTTAATGTATTTGGTATACATATTTTAGCATATGTGGTAAAATTTCTATTCAAAATATCTGAAAGTTATATATGATTCCCATGAATAATTATATTATATATTAATTCTCATAAAATATATATAATTTCCCATGAAATTTAGATTTATTAACTTAAAAAAAGCTTTTACTGAAATTTAATGATATTATCTAGAATAATTTAAAAATAATTTTATCTTTATAATATTTCTCTTACTATCAGAAAGAGCAACTTTATTTATTCAAATATTATTTTATTTTCCTGGATAGAATGTAATTTTCTTCATATAAATAGAACAGTTTAAATAAAAAGATATTGTGAATATTATACAACATAGACATAATATAAAGTTGTATGCTATTCAGAAATACATATATTTTATTGAAATAGTAAAATATTTATTTGCATAATTTTTTCTATAGTTTATTATTGATACCTTGAAGAAATAATGTTTTTGATGTTTGCATATTTATTATTTGAACACACTAAGCATTTGTATTATTTTAAAACTTTTTCAGTGAGTTTTATTAAGCTTTTCAAATGAACAATTATATCAATCTAGAATAATGATTATTTTATCATCTTTTTTTATTTTTTCATGTCTAATCACATTGTCCTTATCTTCTAATAGAATGTCAAATAATAGTAGAAATATTTTCTTTTTTCTATGATTTTAATGTTTCACCTGTTCATATTAACAAATCATTGGTCTAATTAGATATTTTATTCATATTAAGAGGGCATTCTTATTGTTAGATTTAGTATGGGTAATGTATTTTATTAAATATTTTTCTAGCATCTACTATCCTTAAATACTCTTCTAAAGTTTTATTATAATGAATTATAATATATTTCCCAATATCCTAATCTTTTTTTTATTTTTGCAATAAGCTCTAAGTGATCTTGTAACAGTGTTCTAACTGACTAAATTTACTGAATTACTATTTCTCAATGAAATTTGCACTTCCATATGCAATATTGGAATTAGATATATTTTAACTTAATAACTTTTAACTTAATTTAAAATAAAGGTGCAGGTTTTTTTCTTTTTCTGGGCTTTTAAAACAATGTAAGAAGTAAATAGATGATTTAGTCTTTAAAGAAGTTAAGAAAAAAACTTGCCTCCATACAAGTTAGTATTTTTTTACCCTCTTTCCCCAGTTACTTGGTCTATTCATTTTGTTTTTGGTAACTCATTCATGAATCAATGTTAATCATTTATATATTTCCATACAACTTAATTATTTCAATGCTTCCAAATTTATTGCATAGATTTGAATGTAATAATTTCTTAAAATGTTTCTATCTTGCTGCATTGATGTTCTATTAATTTTTATTTGCTGTTTTTTTCAATTAAAAAATATATTGACCTCTTCTGAATTTTAAACTAATTATTCAAAGAACTAGCTCTTGGATTGAGTTATGAAGTCTTTTTGCTCTTTTGACAAGTTAATCAATTTATTAAGTAGTTTATTAATAAAGTACTTAATTTGCTTATTAATTTGCTTTTAAATTAATTAGTGTATGTTTCTAGATCTTATAAGATAATGATCAGTGGAATGAATGGTCTCTGCATTGATGCACTCTATAAATACATAGGTTTAAAGATTCTTTTAAACCACAAAATCCTTTCCATTAAACATTTGGTTTTCTATTGAACAGAAGAGTTTCTGTATCTTAATAAACCGTTTTTCATATCCATTCTCCTTCTCACTGCCGCCTTTTTTTTTTAACTTCTTAAAAAAAATCCACTTTCATCATTTAACTTAGAAATGCGGTGAAGGGCACTTGTGTGGTTCAATCAGTTAAGCATCCGACTTCAGCTCAGGTCATGACTCATGGTCTGTGAATTCAAGCCCCACATCAGGCTTCGTGCTGACAGCTTAGAGCCTGGAAACTGCTTTGGATTTTCCAAATCCAAAGAGCAGAAATAAATGAAATAGAGACTAGTAAACCCCATAGAAAAGGTCAACAAAACTAAGAGTTGGTTTTTTGAAAAGATAAGCAAAATTAATAAATCTTAACTAGGCTAACTTGGTTTGATGAGTTTTGTCAAATGTTTATCACCTAATAAACACCTTCATATACAATGTTTCCACACTTTTCATCAACCAAAAAGTTTCCAAAAATGACTTTAGATCTATTCCCAATTCACTCATTCATCCAAACTCACTACTGGCTCCAGGTAATCACTGATCATTTTCTGTGACTCTTTATTAGTTTAGCCTGCCCTAAAAAACAATAGAATCATGTACTCTTTTGTGACTGAACTATTTTCACTTATTTTAATGTTTGTGAGTCCCACCCAGGTTGCTGTATGTATTGTGGATTGTTATTTTATATAGTGGAATAACATTCTATTGTCTATGGACATTTGATTTTTTCTAGGTTTGGATATTATAAATAAATTTACTATGAAAACTCCCAAACAAGTCTTTTTGTAAAGAAATATTTTCATTTGGGGATAAACATTTAGGAGAAAAATTGCTGGCTTATGTGCTAAATACATGTTCAACTCTATCAAAAATTACTGAAGAGTTTTCTACATTAGTTAATTTTACAGTTTTACAAATATAGCAATATAGAAGTTCTAGTTGCTCCAAATGCTCCAAACTGTCAAGCTTTTTTCATGTTAGCCACTCTAATGGTATATAATAGTATCTCATTGTAATTTACTATGAAATTACCAGATGAATAATGATACTAAGTATCTTCTTTCCTATGTCTCCCTTTGTTAAGTATCTAACACTACAGCACGTTTTTAAAATGAGTAGGTTGTTGTTGTTGTTGAGTTTTAAGGGTTTATATATATTCTGGATATAAATATTTTGACAGATATATGTATTGTGAATATTTTCTTCCACCCTGTAATTTGATTTTATGTTCATAATAACTTATTTTTTCTTCAAATTTTTCCTTAAATTGCAGTTAGTTAACATACAGTACAATATTGGTTTCATCACTTACATATAACAAACAGGGCTCATCATAACAAGCACTCTCCTTAATAACCATCACCCATCTAGCCCATCCCCTACCCACATCCCTCCATCAACCCTGTGTTCTCTATCATTAAGAGGCTCTTATGGTTTGTTCCCTCTCTCTTTTTCCCCCTTCCCATATGTTCATCTATTTTGTTTCTTAAATTCCACTTATGAGTGAAGTCATACGGTATTAGTCTTTCTCCAACTGGCTTATTTTGCTTACCATAATACACCCTGACTCCATCCACATTGTTGCAAATGACAAGATTTCATTCTTTTTGATGGCTGAGTAATATTCCATTGTGTGTGTGTGTGTGCGTGTGTGTGTGTGTGTGTGTACCACGTCTTCTTTATCCATTCATCAGTCAATGGACATTTGGGATCTTCCCATTATTTGAATATGGCTGATAATGCTGCTATAAACATGAGGGTGCATGTACCCCTTTGAATCAGTATTTTTGTATCCTTTGGAAAAATAACTAGTAGTGCAATTGCTGGATTGTATTTTTAACTTTTTTTGGAAACTCCACGCTGTTTTCCAGAGTGGCTGCAGCAGTTTACATTACAACCAACTGTACAAGATGGTTCTCCTTTCTCTGTATCCTTGCCAACACCTGTTGTTTCCTGTGTTGTTAACTTTAGCCATTCTGACAAATATGAAATGGTATCTCATTGTGGTTTGATTTGTATATTTCTGATAAGTGATGTTGAGCATCTTTTCATGTGTCTATTAGCCATCTGGATGTCTTCTTTGGAAAACTGTCTATTGCCATCTTCCCATTTCTTAACTAGATTATTTGTCAGATGTTGAGTTTGATAAGTTGTCAGTCCTATTTCTTTTAAAAGAATGTATCATTTCTCCCCTTGAATTACCATAGTGCCAGGATTAAAAAACGATTGAACATAGGGCACCTGGGTGGCTCAGTCAGTTAAGCATCTGGCTTTGGCTCAGGTCATGATCTCACAGTTTGTGGGTTTGATCCCTACATCGGGCTCTGTGCTAACAGCTAGCTGAGAGCCTGAAGCCTATCTTTGGATTCTGTGTCTCCTATCCGATCTTCCCCTGCCCCCACCCCCACACACACTCTCTCTCAAAAATAAATAAAACATTTAAAAAATTTTTTAAATAAAAAACAGTTGAACATATACACGTGAATTATTTCTAGGTTATTTTGTTCCATTGATTTGTATATGTATTTATATATGAATATGACTATTTTTAAGTGTCTGTAACTTTATATTCGATCATAAAATTTCTCTTATGTCCTATTTATTATTACTATTATTTTAATTAGAGTAATTTCCAGTTCTAAAACATCCAATTTCCTTGTTTATAATTTTATTTTCTCTGTTAACTTTCTTGCTTCCTTATTAAAATCATATTTTTCTTTAATTATGTGAGCATATTTTATAATATCTTCTTTAAGGTGTTTGCTAAAGCCAGTACCTGGATGATTTCAATGTCAGTTTTTGAGTGCCTTTTTCTCTGAATGATGGCTACAAGTTTCCAGTCTTTTGCATATCTAGGAAGTTTTTATGGAATCCTGGACAATGTAGATAGTATTTTACAAAAATTTTGGATTCTGTCATTCTCCTCTGAAGACTGCTGTTTATTCTAGTAGGCAGTATAATTACTGCATGATTACTCTGTCCTACTGTAAGCTTGCTTTGTTACACTGTTAGGGCAAGTCTCTGAAAAACCTAAAATGTTTCTCAAACCTCTCTAACTAGATGCTACTCAAACTCTATCTTTCTTGCATATCTTTTAAGGATTTGATTTAGACTTTCTAAGAGTGGATCCAGAGTAGGTCCTATTCTAGGATGTGGTGCTTGCTTCTTACAGGAGACTTTTCTGAAGTCTCAGCAGGATGTCTAAGGAGTGTTAATGAGGTGTTAGATATTTCTACCACTCTTGAAAATATAATGCCCCCCAACATCATTAGATCTCTTAGTACTCTGTATTTGAAGAAATATAATACATTGCAATTTCTTGAAGTTGGTGTATAAAACTAATATTGAAGGGATGTCTGGATGGCTCAGTGGGTTAAGCTGCTGACTTTGACTCAGGTTGTGATCTCGTGGTTCATACGTTCAAGCCCCACGTTGGGCTCTGTGCTGACAGCTCAGAGCCTGGAGCCTACTTCAGATTCTGTGTCTCCTTCTCTCTGCCCCTCCCCTGCTTGTGTTCTGTCTCTCTCAAAAAAATGAATAAATGTTAAAAAATGTTTAAATTAATATTGAAGAGTAAGTTACTTCTGGGTTTATAAATCACTTCTGTTCACAATATCTTTCAATATTTCAGCCAATTATTCAAAAAACATTACATCTAAGAGGTTGAAGAATCTACTCCAGCTACTTGATTGCCCTTAGAATGAAATAGTAGAAGAATCTCCTCATAATCACAGCAATTCAGTCTCATTTATCCAAGAGTATAATTGTCAGAGGTGATTTTGCACCTGGATTCATGCCTAATATTGAACTCATGATTAAGAAAACAGTATCTAAATTATTCAAATTAATGAATTAAGTAGGTCAAAAAGCACCTCATAAGAAATTTTTTTCTGTTTCTAGATTAAAGGAAAAAGTAGAATAAAAAGTGGAGTTCTTCCTTAAATATAATTTAAATGAAAAAAATCTATTTAAATATATTTAAAATTGATTCGCTCCTATATGTTAAAGTAAATACTTTTACAAAAGAGCAATAATCAAGTACTGCAAATAATTGAAAGTGTGTTGAATGTAAGAAAAATATTAGCAATTTCTGAGAATATTCAGTGATCAAATTAAAAATAGATTCGAAAGGAAAGGTTAAAATGGTTGTATTTTAATTTGGATGATAAAAATTGCCCTAACTCTCAAGGAAATTGGCAAATTGGCATTCTGATCAATCTTTACTTCATAATTTACTTTTTATTAATCATAATACTTAAGTAAAATATTATTCAAGTCTGCAATTCAGTTCTAGAATTAATAATTATATATATAATCTCCTGTATATATTTAAGAGAGTTAACTATTAATTTATTCACTAGAAGACTGGGCAAAACAAATTGGATTACCTATTCCTATGTGTTAACATACTATTTGAATGAAGTTGCCAAGGACGGAAAGCTGGGATGGCTTTCAAAAGATACTAACTCTTGGAAGACTTAAAAATCATCCTACTCTCCCTTCACAAAATATTAAAGCCCTTTTTTATCTGTAATAGAAATCAGTAGCAATGTTAAAAACCTAGAGTAAACAAAATAGAAAAATAGATTGATATAATAGAGAGCCCAGAGTAGGGACACACAAATAAAGTCAACTGATCTTTGACAAATACAATGGAGACAAGATAGTTCTTTCAATACAAGGTGCTGGATTAACTAGACATCCACACATATAAAAAAAATGAACCTAGACACAGAAAAATATTAACTCAAAATGGATCCCAGACCTACATGTAAAGCACAATTCTATAAAATTCCTAGATAATAATATAGGAGAAAATCTAGAAGACAATGGGTTTGAAAGTGACTTTTAAATACAACTCCAAAGGAATTAACCATTTAAAAAATCATTGATAAATTGAAATTCATGAAATTAAAAATGTTTTTTCTGCAAAAGACATCAAGAGAATGAAAAGACAAACTACAAACCAAGAGGAAATATTTACATAAGACATATCTGATAAAAAGACTTTTACCTAAAATACAGGAAGAATTCTTTAAACTGAAGAATAAGAAAGCAATCCTTTAAAAAATAACCAAGAGATATGAAAAACTTACCAAAAAGATAGGGGTATTTGAAGAGATGTCTGACATATGTTACTAAGGAATCCAAGTTAAAACAATGAAACACACTAAACATCTACTAGAATGATCAAAATCCAAAACACAGACAACATCAACTGTTAGCAAATATATGCAGCAACAGGAATTCTCTTTCATTGCTAATGGGATGCAAAATGATATAGCCACTTTGGGAGACAGTTTAGCAGTTTCTTAACTAAACTAAACATATTCCTACTATATACTATAACGATCATACTCCTTGGTATTTCCCCAACAAGTTAAAACTTATGTCCACACAAAAACCTATTGATGTATTGATAAAGGCCAAAATGCATAAACAACCAAGACATCCTGTAGTAGGTGGATGGATAAAGCAACTGTTGTAGATCCAGACAATGTAATATTATTCAGTGGTAAAAAGAAATGAGCTATCAAGCTATGAAAAGACGTAGAGGAATCTTAAATACATAATACTAAGTGAAAGAAGCCAGTGTGAAAAGAATACATACAAAATGATTCCAATTATATAACATTCTGGAAAAGGAGAAAGTATGGAGACAGGAAAATATCAGTGGGTGACAGGACATAAGGGAGAGGGAGGGATGAATAATAGACCACGAAAGAATTTTACATCAGTGAAGCTACTATATATGGTACTATAATGTTGGATACGCATCATTATACATTTATCAAAACCCACAGAATGTACTGATAGGGGAAAATCTGTTATAAGATAGCTGACAGGACTGATAGGTAAATTTCTTTCCCTGACCGAAGACTCCTCTTCCAGATTCTTCTTCCCACTGTGCTCACCGCGCACACCAAATTACTTCTAATGCGGAATGCAGAAGTAACAGACTATAAATTGTTCCCTCTGCTTATGCTCAGGACTCAGACCTCTGGAGAGCTACCTCCTCTGCGTCTGCCAATATAAAATAAACCTCCTGCCTTCTGAGATCTCTGAACTAAATTCTTCCGCTGGATGATCCAGACCAGTTTCTGTAACAGTACAACACCAAAATTGAATCCTACTGTAAACTACAGATTTGGATGATAATACTATTCATTGTTGGTTCATTGATTACAAGTGTGTCACTCTGGTACAGGATGTAGATAGTGACAGTAGCTGAACAAGTGGGGAGTAGAGCATATGTAGGAAATATGTACTTTCTGCTCAACTTCCCTGCAAAACTTAAATTTCTCTAAAAAACCACCTAATATTCATGTCAAAAGAGTAAAAGTACACACTGAAAGATAGGAAAAATCTGTCTTAACTACAATTAATATTAATAATGTGATAGGACTGCAGACCTATCAAAAATTGCAATTTTGTACCCATTTCTGATGTATGGGGGTTTCCCCCCACATCAAGCAATTCTCAGATACTAGCTGGTATCCTATAATTTAATTCAAGTATATCATGGTCTATGAGGAGATAGCATTAAATGCCAAAGGTTAAGGGCTCAGTCCTATAAGACTGCCTCCCATACACACACTTATGAAAATTGCAAGTCCAGGTTATCCCCTGTGCTTCTGACTAACTGGTTTTAGATCCAAGATTCCCAAATGCCCATTTTGGGTTTAATTTGCTAGAGAGTGGAACTCATAGAAACATTTTAATTACTAGATTATTGGTTTATTATAAAAAGATAGAACTCAAGAATAGCCAGTTCGAAGAGAAGCATAGGGCAAGGAATGGGGAAGGGGTTAGAAGCTTCCATCCCCTCTCCAAGAAAGCACCATTCTCCCCAAATCACGACATTATCACTAACCCAGAAGCTTTCCAAACACTGTTCTTCTGGGTTTTTGAGGAGGCTTCTTTACAGAAGTGTGAGAAGTTAGTGAGATGATCCATTTTCAGAAATACCAAATAAAAACTGTGCTGTCTAGTTAACAATAGGTTTACAACCTATTGGAAGTATGTACAACACCCCCCCCCAGCCCACCAGCCACNCACACACACACACACACACACACACACACACACACACACAGTGGAGTCCCAAACCCTGAGACACTTCACTTCCTGGTTATTATTCCCCTCTCCATTTCGCAGGCTTATTTTTCATGAACTTGACAATGAGCTTGTGGCAAAGAACTGAAGTCTCTGCATCACCTCGAGGAATGTACATCTGTTCCAATCAGACTACTTTTTTGGCCTTGCATGGGCATAGGCAACTTCTGGTAAGGCTGTAACCTCTGTAGTACTCAGCTGATGAGGAATCAGAGGAGGGACTTCACACTAGGAGGTAAATTGTCTACTGTAACTTCCCCAAGTGTGACTGATCCCTTGGGTCAGTGGGATTATTTCTCGTAAAAAGCATGATAGATTAAACCATTGACCATTGGTGATAAAATTCAATCTCCAGCCCCTCAATCTTCCTGAAAGGTCTGGGAGTAGTTCTGAAAACTCCAACCCTCTAATTACATGGTTGACTCCATTGGCAACCAGCCCCCACCCATAGATGCTTTTCAAAAGTTAACCTCATTAACCTAACAAAAGACACCTTAAAGGCTCTCATCATAGGAATTTCTAAGGGTTTTAAGAGGCCTATGATAGGAAAGGAATTGAAGACCAAATATATATTTATAATTCACAATATTATATGAGTCAAATGGGAAAAATGTAGCAGCAGCTCTAAAAACATTTAATCAAATCTTAGATTCCATTAATTGAAGATGTTTGTTCAGAATAAAAGTAGATAATAGTTACGATATAATCTGTGCTACACACACCACAATAAAGGTGTGTCACTTTGTTTCCACATTCCTACAGGAATATGCCAAGTGGATGGTATCAGAGTGAGAGAAAGAGACAAAGTTAATTATAAAATTGGGTGAAGTTGACATTTTAAACTTTGTGTCACCAATAGAATTTTCCATTGTCAGAAAAAAATAGAAAAATAGAAGTGCCTCCTGGGATAAAAGATAATTCTAAAACAGTCTTGATAGGGTCCAATGATAACAGGTAAATTCCCAGTCAGAGTAACCCAGCATAACTAAGGTTTGTATTATCAGCTTGTGAGGTCCAACATGGATGCTACTGGTCTTGGTCTACAGGGCCATTACCCTCTGTGTGGTGTTCCTTGGATTCTGACTTCCTCTGGCAGGGAGAAGACTGCTATTCACAGTTGTTTGCCTTCAGGCGCATGAAAGAAGTGAGAGCACCCAGGAGAAGAGGTTTTGCAGCTAAAGACATAGAAGTGACTTACATCATTGCTACCCACAATCCATTGGCCAGAATGAGTTATATGACCTGGCTTAAATAGCAGGAGTGGGAAATGGAATTTTTCCATATGCTCAGGAAGTGACATGGGTTGGTTAGAACACAACATTTTTGTCTGCTGTGGACACCTCTCCACCATTTTCCTTGATAATTCATTTTTATAATAAAAATTTGGCTTCATACAGTGATTGGTTCCATTTTTTAAATACCATTCATTGATATCACAATAATATTTATGGTAACATATAAAACTTTCAAAAACTTTCATTTATATTATCTCAATTATCTGCACAATTACACTGTTATTGTTATTATGTTGGCATTTCAAAAAAATGTCCTCAAGCCATTTATAAATACACAGGAGTTTCCAAAAACTGACTTAATGTTTTTCAGGTAGTTAGGTCGGGGATTGTCCACTGCACAAATTCATCACTTTTTGGTTTGTTTGCTTGTTTGTTTTTATTATAGCACTTTCTATGAGATTTCTCTAAAAGACCTTATACTAATCTGATACTCACTGAAATTTCTTCAGCTGACTTGGGTAACAATTATTTCTCCAATTGCTCTGGGGTATGGCTGATCCTCTCATCCTAAACATTCCTATTTTCCCATTGAGAAGCACATGATGTGTTATAGTATTATGTTAAAGTCATTTTCTCTCAAAACAAATGTGAATGTATTCTCTTAGAATTGCTTTCTCTGTGGCCATTTGAATATTGGGGGCTATTCACAGTGCCTTTTCCCCTAGGATCTCCCTTGTTTGTTTGTGACACTTTTTCTTCAGGTCTTACCTGTTTACTCTTCCCTGCAGACTACACATTCTCTCCCTTTCCCTGAGCCTGTTGACAGCTTTCTGTGTTACGGCCCCTGATGTGTTGATGACATGGCACAGTTGTACATTGAGATTTCTCTACACCACCTTGAATATTCATAATCTTTCAAATTCCTTCAACTCCAATTTCCAGTTTACGAAGGCCTTTCAATTTTCTGGGCCTGCTACAGGTTAGATTGTTAAGAAAAGCAAGATTTTACTCTGTATCCAAACAGAGTATCCTGTATTTCCTTAACCACAACGTATATTTTTCATTTCCTCTTGTTTGACTTTTTGCGGTTAAAATGCTCAGTTCCTTTCACCAGCCAGGCTACGACTTACCTTCGGCAGGACTTTGACTCTAAATAGTCACTTGCATCTGTCTGATGGTTTTTCTTCAAGGATCTTGTTGGTAAATTATCCCAGGTGTGATGTGTTTTTAAAAATAGATTTCAGATAGAGGGTAGAGAACACCTCTACCTACTAGGCTTCCACAGATTTCTCACACGAAATAAATTTAGTGAATTTAGTAAAACTGAGCATTAGAACAATTCAATCTATAGGGAAAGATTATATTGGCCTTAAAGATATAGATGGGTAAGCATCCTTTTCATATATGTGGACATCTGTAACAAAAGAAACCAATAGCTACCATTTTTCATGGCTTCATGGGAAATGTGATAGATGGGGAATAGGGAGGAGAAGAAGAGACAAAAATGATGTATACACACATGATGTTTCTACAGAAAAGCTTCTCTAAAATGAAGAGATTGGCAGACAGGTGGCAGGCAGAAATTCCCACAGTACAATAGTGCCAGAGAAGCACTATTTATTGCTATCCACCTGACTTCAAGTTAATCAAGTCTGATGTGAATAAAATAGCTTATTATTGCCTACAGATGTGATCCCAGGGCTAGGTAAGTTTAAATCGCTTGCACAATCATGTAGCTACCAAGTGAATCTTGTTTTCTTACCTTCATTCCAGTAACTCTTTACTTGAGACACAGTGCTGCTCCACCTCTGAACCTTCTTTCCCAGCACACATTCCCCTAGCAGAGGGCAGACATAGGAGAGAAGGCTTTCATTTTTGAAGATTGGTTTAGAATTGCCTAGACCTGCAGCTGTATTAAAAACTGCATAGAAGTTCCGCTCTATCCCTTATCCCATTCCTTTACATCTTTATCGCAAGCTCTGTAGCAGAGCAACATTTAGAAAAGCAGAACACATGCAAAGAATGGTTTCCACATCCAGAACACCATTCCACTAAAACAGTGAGAGGAGTCAGTGACTAACATGTTCTGATCACTTCACTATAAAAATTAGATAACTGTTATCACTTTTCACCATCTGACAGAAGCCTAAAAGTATTCTAAATCTGCAAGCATCCAATGAAAATCAAAGACATTTCATATCTCCGCTAATCTGTGCCTGCCTCTCATATAATAAAATGCATAATTACTACAAAGGTAGTGTTCATTCCCTGAACTCTCCTTAGGATTTTTAGACATCTCCCCTTCATTCTCCTTTATTAAAATACAACTCTTGGGTGTGTTCAGTGACTCTTCCCTCAATCTTAAAAGTCTGTATTGGATTCTCTGGCTTCCTATAAAAATGCTTTCTCCTTGACTTTCCTTATTTCCGTCCAAAGGAAAAGTAATACAGATATTATAGCTGCCTGCATACATAAAGGTTTTCACTCAAATATACAATACTGTTGTTCTATGATTTATGAGAAGGGGGGAAGCAGTAGCATTGGTAGGAAGATTTTTTAAGTTCTAAAAATCTATTTCTATATTAACCGAGGAGAATGAAAACAGCATCAGAAGAGGATATCAGTTGATGAATAATAGCAGAAAGGATCAGAAATATACTAAAACACAGATTGTCAGGGGGAGGGTAGATAATATTTCTTCAGGTGAGCCCTGAACAGAAGAAGTCTGTCACCAAATGTGGTTTAAATTGTCATCTCTTGTTCATTGCAATTAGACCTTTCTTGGGACATAAGATTTTTGTTAAGATGGAAGACATAGATAAAAAAAAAAACAAAAAAAACTTCATATAGACATGCTGCAATAATGAACTCCCTCTTTTTCTCTGGTGCAAAATGCCAGAAATGAGTGGAATTCTAAATTTACACAGAAGTAACGGACATTTCTATCCCAGAAAAGCCCAAGTTCCTTGTTACAGCATGAAGAGTTTGCTGAGTTGTTTGGTTTTTTTAAATAAGGGCACCTAGAAACTGCTCATTAGTCTTTTTTGCCTCTTATATTCAATAAATAATTCATCCTTCAATATTGTGTCTATAAAAATAAGAGAAGTCAATCAGAAGCAATGGCTTTCATAAGCCTTGGGAGGAAATTTCCAAAAGATTGCTTTGTGTCATGACTTTTTCACAAAACGGCATTAATCAGACAGACCACCGTATTTCTTACAGTCTGTTTATTGCTTAATTTTTTTCCTTTTTACCCCAATAAAACTCTTATTCTGAACAGCAACTATTGAATAATAGATCCCCAAGTAAAATCATTCTTACTGGTTGAAGGATGATTATTTTAATATTGTGGCTGTTGGAAGGTCCTTCTTAATATCCAATCATGGTGGGTTTTCTTTTGTTTTTTCAGTCTGTGTACCTCAAAATTGCACATTGGCAATTATGTCTCCTTTCAGAAGAGAGGTCCCTGGATTTGAAACATTATATGGATGTATAACATAAAATTCTAGCACCATGAATAATCTCAGTTGACTAGCATTTTATCTATAAACTCATTTCCTGGCTGTAGGTTCACAACACTCTGGGAGCTTTCCTGATGTATCTGAAACCAGTCCCCACACCTAGAAGGCAAGGAGAGACCATAGAAAAATGCAGGCCACTCCAGGCTGGTAGGTGACAATTTTAATGATAGCAAAGGGAACTTACCTGTGAGGTTTGTCTTCTGTGGCAACAAAACAAATAGATCCATGCACCCATCCTCCAAAACTTAAAAGCTTATAAAGATGCCCTAAGTGGGCTCAGTCACATATACCATGCAGGTGTTTTCAACATCACATCACCATCTTAAGGCAATGTCCTTGGGACAGTCTCTGGGAGCAGGAAGGCAAGCAGAACCGATATTCTGAGCACAAGGGAGGAGGGGAGGTGAAGAGGAGCCTCTGAGTGCCCAGGTTCAGTTCAGGGGTCAGTTGGAGGTCACCTCTTTTTAATTACATTCCTAGCCACTGGTATTACAGTGTGTCTGAACTCTCCAGAGGAGAATTGTTTTTGTTTCCTTTTATGGTCTCTGATCAGGTCATTAAAAGAAAGTTGAAATTTAATATGATGATTTTTTAAATCAATATTTCTTTTGAGCTGTAAGATTAAATATTTTAACATGGGCTTGGTTATTTTTCCTGGATTTTATAACCTACTTAAACTCAGTTGGCATGACTCAGTTTATTGCAAGGCCAATAAATCAGTTGATGCCTCCCCAAAATAGTTGTTAAGAGTGGATGTGGTCAGCATTGTGGAAACCTTCACATAAGGAAATATTCATCTACTTTGAGGAAATCTCTAAGAATAGGACGCTAGTTAAAAGCAAGGGCTATTTCACTGTTGAAATGATTGGAAACAAGGCTCACGTGTAATAGTTCTGAGGAAGAAAACTGTAGGCTGCCATAGCTGGCTGAGGTATCCTGTGAGAGGTAATTCTTGAAAGCATTATAGGTTTGATTAGTCAGAGTAGAGGACCAGAAGTTTAGGGGGAAATGTTTAGGGGGAAATGTAAAAATGAGTGAAGACATCAAGTTGATAGTAAATTGTCTTTAGTTGTGGGTGAGTAGAAGAGGCAATTGAAGTTTTCTGGCTAATTCAGAAAGATTAGATATCTTAAGGGTCCTTTGATTAGTACACAGTGTTCATTAAGTACCCAATCAGCTGTAATCTATACATGGTATCCACATTGATTGAGACATTGATTATGATGCAATTGAAATAAAATGTAATATGATGGGATAGAAAGACTTGAGTTTTTATAATGATTTTGTAACTAGCTGTATAGTCTTGGAGAAGTATATTAATTTCTCAGTACTTGAATTTCATTATCTGTAAAATGAGATAGTTGAAAATGGATATTCTATAATATATATTTTACCTTCAAAAAAAGTAGTAAGGAGTGTCAAGTTACATGACTATTTTATTTTTTTAGTGTTTATTTTTCAGACAGAGAGACACAGTGTGTGAGCAGGGGAGGGGCAGAGAGAGAGACACAGAATCTGAAGCAGGCTCCAGTCTCTGAACTGTCAGCACAGAGCCCGATGCGGCTTGAACTCACAAACCATGAGATCATGACCTGAGCTGAAGTCAGACTCTTAACCAACTAAGCCACCCAGGCTCCCCAAGTTAGATGACTATTTTAAGTGAAATAACATGTTTTCAAATAAGTAACATCATTTTTAAAGAGTAATTCATGTGTGAAGTTTCTTTTCTTGAAGTCCTATCGAAGATTGCTATCTGATTTCTTCATAGGAAAACTTTCACATTTTCTGTCTCAGTCTACATCTCTCTCAGTCTCTTCAAATTTAGTTATCCTCAGAAAGTTTCAGCCTATATTTTGGAGGATATTTTTAAAAACATATTCATCCATTCAAAAATGAACGGCTACTATGCACCAGAGACTGTTATATTCTGACAAAGTAGTGAATAAATCACATGTGGTTCTATCACAGAGTGCACAGGCTTTTAAGTATGAGGAAGCAAGGCAAACTCAGATACTCAAATAATATATATGAAACTAAAATATATATTGCACCAAAGCAATAGACAGAAAACCCTGTAACTGACAATATATGGAAAGGGTCTATTTGGAGACAGTGGTCAGGGAACATCTGAGTAGGTAAAATATGAGCTGAGTTCTAAATATTGAGAGGGGTCAACCCGGTGAAGTATCAGCGAGAGGGAATTCCAGGAAGATGGACTGCATGTGTGAATTTGGGAAAGACATTGACATATAGGAAATGAAAAGTCCGTGTGGTTTGAGTATAATAAGCCAATAAGGAGAGTGATGTCAAGCCAGACTGACAAGTAGGCAGCATAAAGATCAAGGAGGAATTTATAGTCCATGTGGGTTAGATGGAACTCGTGTAGATTAAAGTGTTAGAAACCCAGTTTAAACTAAGCGAAGTGATAAAAGAGAATGTATTAGCTTAAATCACTGAAAATTCCAATGTGGAACTGCCATGAAAGTACAGCATTGTGTAGGAATGAAAGCAAGCAGTCAAGAGAAACTCTCTCTTTTTCTCTCTCTCCCTCTCTCAGGCAAGTTTTACCATCTCCTTTCTTCTCAACTGCATTCCCCATTCATATGTAGTGGGAAAGCTAGCCATCAGCAACTCTCCTCTTTTTTCTCCTGTGTTTTCTCAGAGAAACTGATCCTTTTTCCATTCTCCCCTGTGAAGATTCTCATTGGTCAAGCTTTGGTCACATGCATGTTTAGAAACATTTATTGAGACCACAAAGCTGGTGTGTGCTGATTAAGAACACATGACTCAAATAGTATTGGGCATAAAGTCAGCCCTGCTCCAATGATGTGAGCTGAGCTGAAGTAAATCCCAGAAATAGAGAAAAAAAAATTACTGACACTGTAGCAGATGTTCACATTACAGGAAGGAAATCAGACTGTACTATAATGAGACAGAATGGTTTCAAGCAGGGAAATGTCATTTTTGAAATCAAGTTTTCAAATTTGGTTCACTGGTTTTGGTATGAGAAAAAGATCTTGGAAGAGGCATGACTTCTATGCTGTAGATTGCCATAAAGTATATTTCCCTCAGTGCAACTATGTGGAAGGCAGCAAAGCCCCTTGCTTTCACAAGCAAATCATTCTTGATACCCAAAATATTTGGACACGTGATTTGAGATCATTCTTTCACCATCTAGTCATAGGAGAAAGCTTCCCATGTGACGACCTAAAGGCTGTAGGAATGTAGCTGAGGTTACAGGAAAGCTTTTTGGTTTTAGTTTTTTCTTTAGTGTTTTATACCATGGAGCCACTGGGATGAGTGAATAGCAGTAATGTGGTAACTAAGCATCGAGGGAAAAACTCAAACAAGATTTGGGAGGTTTGAATCCAAGCCTCAGGAGAAATCCTCATACTTACTCTACCCCTAACTAGATAGCAATCTGGGGTAAGATGCATAACCTCTGTAACTTCCTGTATCCTCAACCTATATTAGATTAATATAACTCTTCTCATGCTTAATACATTGGGGACAGTGTAGACAATTAGCAAATGTTCCCCTTTTTTTTATTACTTGTTAAATGATATACTGTACCTAATAATCCCCAGTCTTTTTCAGGGCTGACAGTCATGGATCCCATGCTATTTTTTTTTCCTGTGCCTCTGCACTGTTTTGTGTAAAAATGCAGATAACAACACTTATTAACATAAAGTAAAAAAAAAGAAATTATTGTGAACTCAAAGAATACATCGGAGACGTTGAAAATGCAATACAGTGTTAGTATTGCAGAATTCTTTGTGGAATTATTACATCTGTTTCCTTTTAGAGTCCTTTTATTCCCCCTAAGTTCTAGCTCTCATATAATACACTACACATCGCAAATATGTTGAAATTACACTATGTGGGATGAGATACTCTGCGTGTGACATAATGGGAAGATGTTGGAATGCTCAGACTCTTACAGACTCCAATAGTTTTTACTCTACTCCACCCCACATTAGCTGTGAGATTCTGAATAAATTACTTAACTGTTATGTTCATTTGTATCTTGATCTGTAATAAAAAGGGGGGAAGATAGATGGCTAATATAGCCTTTGTAAAATGGGTATGGGGAATAGTGATGTTTCTTAAGTCACTAACAGAGTTAAGATTCAATAAGCGATAGCTATGGCCACTAGGCATTGAAGAATTAGAAGTGCAAGAGAAATGATCCTTTCAAGAATATTTCAGTCTAGACAGAAAACAAGACCATATGCTCCCCTCTCTCCTACATCACCGAGAGGAACTTCTGACATTAGTCAGATCATTGGAGATCTGCCAACATCTGGTCTTACGTAAAAATAAATACCACCACGCTTGGAGTTATTCATTAGTACCTGTAGCTATCAAGTAATGGGAACACTGTAATGATGTCCTTTGCTTAGTTAGCATTATCTCTGGGGACTTCAAAGTAATTTGCAGGTGGAAAATTAAATGATGCAGTTCAGGATAAAATTGAATTCCAAATAATTGTTAGAGAATTAAAATGCAATTGAACCAAAAATTCTAATCAGATATGAATCTGAGCATGTTCCCGCTGAACTGTGAGGAAAACTATTTATGCAAGAGAATGTCATTTGCTCCTACAAGGGCTTCCATGACATATATTTATATCCTCTCTCATTACAAGGATGTCAGAGTGGAGCAATATGAAGAAAAACTGAAAGAGCTTTTCCATGAACTAGTCTATGGAAACTTTACAGAGCTAGTCCTGTAAATCTTGAGGTAGTTGTTTTCACTCTCTGGGGCTCACATCTTACACAATATCCTTCATGCTTTATTCAATAGTAATAGTAAAATCCAAATCAGATCTCCCAAGTTCCATCTTGCTGTTACCTCGTAACAGACTCTGCTACTCTGGTGGGAATGGAAACTGTGATCAGAGTGAACAGATAAGGACATCAGAAACATGTTCTCCTTTCTTCTAAACAATGGAAAGAAATGGCTGAATACACAGAAGCCCTTTTTTACCACCCTTTATGAGACAGGGAAAATATCCAATTGAGCATTATAGAAATGAAGGTTATTCAAACTCCATGGGTAGATTTCACTGAATGTTTGGAGAGATGTCTGACCCCACCTCCTTTGTCTCATTCACCCTGTATGTCAGAAAGCAGGACATCATGGCATCTGCAGCTGTAGTGGGCCACGTCCAAGGGCAAGGTACATTGCAGCTCCTCTCTCTTTGCTACCACTGATTCCAGTAGTGCTCACTTTCAACATACTTTGTCCCTAAGACATATAGTTTTCTGCTAAACAAAAACACTCTGTGAATTGTTATAGTTCTTATAGCTTAAAACATACACATTCTAATAACTCCTTAAATATGAAGACAGAACAACACAAAGGCTGTCCTTTCTCTTTCCTTCTCAGGGGTTACCATAGATACCAAGATTGCAATGGCAACTGCTGGCAAATTCACTTAATTGGATTTAGATAAGGGTAAAAAAAGTGCAATTACTAACTTCTAGTCATGTGGTCTTATTGTGAAATAGTTAATTGCCCTCAATTATTAGCAAGCTTCTCTATAGTGGCATGTATTGTTTGCAAACAGCTTTCCCATTTATTTTTCATTATGCTTACAATAACTTTCAGTGCTTTCTCAGAGAAAGAAATGTGTATGCTGTGTGTGTGTGTGTGTGTGTGTGTGTATGTGTGTAGAAATGATGGAGGCACAGTTCAAGGTAAAAACTTTAAAAATGAGATATAGAGATATAGAAAAAAGTCACAAATTGCCAAGTTCCTTCAATGGCTTTGACAATACACACACTGCTTTATTCAGTTCAATTTTCAAGATATTTGTTGAACCCTCTACTGTAATGATATGTGTAGCCCTGATCACCTCAATCTTGTCTCCCTTTTCTAAAAGTAATGAAAAAATGTGATGATTCCAAGGATCACAACATGATTGGATTTTAACTTTTTCTTTGTCCCTTCCTTTTTCAGGGCATCATTTTTACTGACAAACATTTTCAGCCTCTGCCTGGTATGAATGAAGGATTTAAAATGCCAGAGTTCTTACTATATATTGGGTAGTTTCTGCATCAGACCTCTATAATATCTCACCCTTAGAGACTAGTTCCCTGAAATTTCCTTCAACTTACTCTTTTACGGTTTTCTCACATTACACAGAGAGTTAATTATACCCTTTTGTATCACAAGTAATTCAGCATTTTCTCCTGGTATTTACATCTGTGTAGACTTGCAAGTGGTTGTATTATCTTTAAGACCAATGGTCTTGCTTCCCTGGACAGACAAGAACATATTCACCACTAGGCCAAGTCCAGAATGTACATAATTCAAGTCAGTTTGACACTTAAAAACAAATGGAATAACAAGGGAAGAATTAGAGAAATAATCTTTACAATTAAGATTGCCTTTTCATTTTGTTTTGTTTCAATTTCTTTTCACCTTAACAACTATTTTCTTATAATTTTTTATTGTTTATCTTTAAGAGAGAGAGAAACAGAGTATGAGTAGGGGAGGAGCAGAGAGGGAGGGAGACACAGAAACTGAAGCAGGCTCCGGCTCTGAGATGTCAACACAGAGCCCAATGTGGGGCTTGAATTCACAACCCATGAGATCATGACCTGAGCCAAAGTCGGACACCCAACTAACTAAGACATTTAGGTGCCTCTAACCACTATTTTAAAATCCCTGCTACAGGAGATGTGTAAGAGTACCGTTTTAAATCTAATGATTTATGATCAAATTGCATAGAAAAAAATAGGCAAAAGAAATAAAGCAATATTGTATATGATTTAGGGACAAAAGATCCATATTATGGCCATCATTCTTTGCTTTTGAGTTTTGCTTTGGTAAATTGACTTTGCTGAGTTTAAACCTAAGAGTCTGATGCAACTCAGCCACAGACCCAGCACCAGCCTCATTTAATAAATGGTACCTTCTCTTAAGAGCTTCACTGGCTCCTATTTTTTTTTTTTTTNTTTTTGGCTCGTTCCCCCATCTTATCCAATCTTCTCATTCTTTGGCTCAGTTATCACCATGGAGTGTAGCAGACACCAGGACATTCTGGATTCTATCCCCTGTTAGGGACTATCATTGACAAATATGTTCATTTTAATTTAGTGTTTCCTGAGTCACATTCCATTTGTTTTACTCTTACAGGTCTAATTTAGGTTCCTGTACTGTTTACCTCTACTACAGTAATAAAATCCTAAGTCATATCCTCACCTCCACATTCCACTCAGTTCTTCACATTAACATCATCATCACGCGCAGTGTGTGCTTGTCAATGTGTGTGTGTGTGTGTGTGCGTGCATGTGTGTGTACACAATAAAAGAAGTTTCTAATGATTCTCTCTTGCCTCCTGGACAAATTTCAAACCCACTCAACAGCATAGCAGAATACAATTTCTCTATTAAAATGTCTGTTGTCCAAATCATTCCTTATGCCTCTACTATATTTAATTGTTTGCCAAAATTTCACTCTTTATTCAAGACCCAGATCAAAGGTTTGCTTTAGAAAACCCTCTCTTGGCTTCACCCGGAAGTTTTTTTCCTGGTTTTTCTGTGAATGGTGTACTCGCCTCCAGAATATTAACTGAGTGAACAAATGAGTGGATGGATAAATTAATGAATGAAAAGTTTGGGAATCATGGAGTACAGAATCTCCATGATCACTTACGCCTCTAAAGTTCTATATTTCTTTCTTTTTTTGTGTTAGGGAGAGAGTGGTGAGTATGTTTGAGGGGGGGAGGGTCAGAGGGAGAGGAAGAGAGAGAGAATCTTAAGCAGACTCAATGCTCAGCATAGAGCATGATACGGACTCAATCTCACAACCTTGAGATCATCATCTGAGCTGAAATCAAAAGTCAAATGCTTAACTGACTGATCCACCCACGCACTCCTAAAGTTCTACAATTCTTAACATTATCCAGTTAATAATGGGAAACCCAGACTAATAAGAAGGAAATGAGCAATGTGCATGGGACAATACATGCACGTAGCATTTCTAACAATAATAGTCATATAATAATAATAATAAACATCATAGTCATCAGCCCATTTTAAGCCCCACAAAAACCCTTGAGATAAGTAGAAATGGTGTTATTATTATTATATTGCCAAATTCAGTGATAAGACAACTAGTGTGAGGCACCTGCATCATAATCACCTGGAATGCCTGATAAAATGTAACTTTCTGTTCTCCATCCTGTATCTACCCAGTCAAGTTTGGAAGGATGGGCCCACAGAATCTGCATTTGTATATTCTCTCTCCACCCACCTGATTTTTATGCATGCTAACATTTGAGAACTACTGCAAGAGGGTATTTTGGTTCATTAGATTAATCAAATTTCATGCACATGTCTGAAGTCTCCCCACTTATAAGAAATCTTACGGTTGACAGAAGTAGACTGAGAAAAAGAAGGGGTTAAAAGTTTGGCCAGGGGAATCAGAAAATAAGTGTAGGTAGAGAACATGGAGTTAAGAACAGGTGGTGGTCCATACACAAAAANAATCCAGTGAAGAAATGGGCAGAAGACATGAACAGACATTTCTCCAAAGAGGGCATCTAGATGGCCAACAGACACATGAAGCGATGCTCAGCATCCTCATCATCAGGGAAATACAAATCAAAACCATACTGAGATACCACCTCACGCCAGTCAGAGTGGCTAAAATGAACACATCAGGAGACTAGATGCTGGCAAGGATGTGGAGAAACGGGCACCCTCCTACACTGTTGGTGGGAATGTAAACTGGTGCAGCCCCTCTGGAAAACAGTGTGGAGGTTCCTCAAAAAATTAACAATAGAACTCCCCTATGACCCAGCAATAGCACTGCTAGGAATTTACCCAAGGGACACAGGAGTGCTGATGCCTAGGGGCACATGTACCCCAGTGTTCATAGCAGCACTCTCAACAATAGCCGAATCATGGAAAGAGCCTAAGTGTCCATCAACTGATGAATGGATCAAGAAGATGTGGTTTATCTATACAATGGAATAATACATGACAATGAGAAAGAATGAAATCTGGCCATGTGTAGCAATGTAGATGGAACTTGAGAGTGTTATGGTGAGCAAAATAAGTCAGGCAGAGAAGGACAGATACCGTATGTTTGCATGTATAGGTGGATTAGGAGGAACCTAATGGAGATCCATGAGGGAGAAGAAGGGGAAAAATAGTTGGGGAAAGGGAAGGAGGCAAACCATGAGAGACTCTTGAATGCTGAGAACAAACTGAGGGCTGATGGGGGTGAAGGAGAGAGGAAGGGAGGTGATGGGCATGGAGGAGGGCACTTGTGGGGATGAGCACTGGGTGTTATATGGAAACCAACTTGACAATAAACTAAGAAAAAAAAAACAGGTGTTGGTCAAGAAATCAAGGAGTAAGGGGAGCCTGGGTAGCTCAGTCAGCTGAGCGTTCAGCTTCAGCTCAGGTCATGATCTCATGGTCTGTGAGTTCCAGCCCCACGTTGGGCTCTGTGCTGACAGCTCAGAGCCTGGAGCCTGCTTCTTATTGTGTCTTCTTCTCTCTCTGTCCCTCCTTGTCCCCTCATTCTCTGTCTCTCTTTGTATGTCTAAAAAATGAACAAACCTTAAAAATTTTTTTAAAGAAATCAAGGAGTATGTGGTATATATGTGTGTTGTGGTATAAATTCATAATGGAATCTTAATCAGCCATCAGAAATAATGAAGAAATAATGTTGTCAGTTGCAACAACATGGTTGGACCTAGAGGATATAATACCAAGTGAAATAAGCCAGTCAGAGACAAATACTGTATGATTTCCCTCATATGTGGAGTTTAAGGAACAAAACAAACAAAGAAAAAAAGAGACCCCCCAAAAAAGCAGGCTCTTAACTACAGGAAAAAAAAACAAACAAATTGGTGGTTGCTAGAAGGGAAGTGGGTAGGAGGATGAAATAGATAAGAGTGTTAAATAGATAAGGAAGATTTAGAGTACAGCTATCCTGAGGAAAACTGAGAAATGTATATAACTGTTGAATTATTATGTTGTACATCTGATGCTACTATAACACCATATGTTAATTATACTTGAAGTTTTTACAAAAAGGAAATTAGGAAGTCAAGGGCAGATTCCAAATTTGGCTGAGCGGATCTGAGGTCGACAGGCAAAGTAAGGAAGTTGATTACTCCAGAGTTAGTGTTTTGCTTAAGTCATTCTCACTAATCTGTATTTGAGATTATCATCTTGTTTTTTTTTTTTCCATGCTAACAAGTATTTTGCACTTAAAGGAGATTTCTAAGTGATGAAACTTCACTGATGTTTGGACTGGCATAGGCTTCTTTAAGAACAGGCATATATGATAATATAGAAATAAACATTAAGGCAGGTCATATAAGGATACAATCCTCCCTGGGTCCACTTGGACCATATACCTAGAAAAAAATGGAAAGGTAAATGATTTACGTCATAATTATTTGCATGTGTTTTGGTGGGAGCTTCCTTGATGAAAACCACCTCTTTCTCAAAATAAATTTTTAACTCACCTTTGGTCAGAGAGAAAACTTCTCCAATAGTTTACATGTGAGAAGTCAGTATAATACTCCATTCTACCTTAGCTTGTCTGGATCAAAGCAATAAAGCCACAGATGGATTGTGTCTAATGCTTTTCTATAAAAGAAAATCCTTTCATAGATTGAAATAATTTCCATATCTTCTGCTCTTTGTTTAATTACTTCAGAAGATAATATGAACCTCCCTTCAATACTGCAGTCTTCCAAAAATTTGGATTAAGACAAAAGTCCTCCTCTTCTAGCCAAACACATCTAGTTCTTTCTTCCTTCCACAATATGGTTTGTTTGTAACTTCACCAGCCATTTTGTTCTTTCCTGGACAGGCTTCATAGTCTCTAAGTCAATGCTCTGTATGTGATTCAACCAAGGAAGACAACAATGAAACTTGCATGCCTTCAATTCAAGTAGTCTAATTCTCTCTTTGAAAACTAAAATGGGGTTGCCTCGGTGGATCAGCCGGTTAAGCGTCTGACTTCAGCTCAGGTCATGATCTCACGGTTCCTGGGTTCAAGCCCCACATCAGGCTCTGTGCTGTCAGCTAGCTCAGAGCCTGGAGCCTGTTTCAGATTCCGTGTCTCCTTCTCTCTATGACCCTTCCCTGCTCATGCTCTCTCTCTCTCTCTCTCTCAGAAATAAATAAAACTTTAAAAAATTTAAAAAAAAAGAAAACTAAAATGGGTTTGATTCTTAGAAGCAGTTTTGGTATTACTGAAAAGTACAGTCTTTTAAAAAAAAATGGAAGAGACCAAGATTTAATCCTAGATTCACACTCTTATTAGCTCTGTGCATTAGTCAGGTTGTTTAACATTTTTGAGCCACATTTATATTCTTATTTAATGAAACACTTTAATGAGAAATGCAGGATTATTTTGAGAGGATTAAGCGAGATAATTAGGTAATTAGCATAGAGTGAGTCTTTACCTTAAGTAAAATCGTCAAAAAAGAAGTTTTAAGGCAGTCTGTCTCTGAACAATTGCCTAAAACTGCTTTTGGATAGGAGAATGCATTCCCTTAATTTAATTAAGGGATGTCTACCAAACCACTATGTTGAGCAAACATAACATGAAACAATTAAACTTTATATACATTTCAATTTCTACGTTTTGCCCACTTAAATGACACAGCTGCCTACTTAATGGTGTAATACAGGCTTGAGATTTCTAGCTTATGCACATTTGTTTTATTGTGTATGCTGAGACGGTACCATTTTTATATTGCAATGCCTTTCACAGAAGCTGTCCAAAGGAAAATGCCAAAATGTGGATACACATTCAAGAACATTCAAAAGAATCAAGGTGTATTAATTGGGATCTTGGATGAACAGGATAAGTATGCTAGAAAGTCACTGCAGAAGGAGAATAAGAAGGCAGAAAAGGCTCAGCGTGGACCCTGCCCTTACACTCTGTGACCATGCTCTCATACACAGGGATATAGGCGTCATCACCTATATAATGGGGGAAACATTCAGCTATCAAGTAGGCAACAAGATTAAATGTGAAATGATAGAGAAGATAGAAACTAGTCAAAGTTATTTGTGACAGATATAACAGAAAACACTCTTAATATCCATATTAATGAAAAAATCACACAAATTATTGAAGGAAAATTAAATGAAAAAAAGGATGTGAATAAGAAACTCACTAAGGAGGTACACTGATGAGCCCAAAATATACAGCAAAATATATATCTTTAGTGCCATCTAAATACAAATAAAAACAGTGGTTATAATTTCACTCATAGCACTGACAATAATATCAATGAATCTAATTTTACTAAGCATTGACCAATATGAGGGAAATCATAAATTTTAATACTTGTATATAAGCGAATAGTCACTTTTAGGAGCCCTTTAACAATATCCAGTCACTGATAATACAGTAACTGAAAATACACTTTTCCTACATTGCAGAAATTCTCCTAGTTTTATTCTCAAGAACAGCTATTCTCAAAGTCGGGTCCCAAAGATCAGCAGAACAAGCATCAAAAGGGACTTGTTAGAATGTGAAATCTGAGTTCCACTCTTTTCTACTTAAATCCAAGAGTGGGGCCATAAATCTGTTATATCAGGGCCTGTAAGTAATTCTGATTAATGCTGGAGTTTGAGAACCATTGCCTTAAAGAAACCTGTAAATTGAGTACAGGGAGATATTTACAAAGGTGTTGATTGCAGCATTGTTTGAAAAAACACACATTTAGGACAAAAAAAGAAAACACATTGAATGACCTATACGCAGTGAGCAGATACACAAATGATGCTATATTCACACAATGAAATACTGTGTAAATATGGCACAATTTACAAAATACAATGTTGGGTGAAAAAAAGCAAAATGAGAAATTATACAAAGTATCCTAATAATTGCATATGTATGTACATAATGCACCAAAAAATCTATTATTTATATTCTCATCTATATGATTATAAAAATTAAAAATTGATTGGGAAAATATCCCTGAAATTATCTATTTAGGTTATATCTTGGAATAATAATGAAGATAGTGCTTTATTTCATATACATACAAATATAAATATTATGGGTAAAAGGTAACAAAATATTGACAATTGATATAATAAAAATGTAGATGTTTATTGTATCATTGTGTTTCTACATGACTTTAAGTTCTCCCGAAATTGACTGATTTATCTGAAAGGTGATCTTTGAAAACACAGGAGGTGGAAGAGAGAAAAGCCACGAGAATACTATCCCCCAAAGTTTATTCTGTCTCCTTGTCTCCTCTAATTTCTCTAATCAGATCTATAAGCTAATGAAATTCAACCACTTACTATTGTTCCAACACATTCTATTTACTTCTTTGCTGTTTTCATTTGTTTTTATGGACATCTTCTCTATCCCAAGCAATTAATGTCCTGTCCATCACAAGCAGGGCCTTCCATGAAGACTTTCCAAATCCCTGGACTGATGTTAAATTCTCCTCATTGAAGCTCATCCTAACAAATGCTTTTAGTTTTTACTGTAGTTTAAATAGCATTATTGTCATATATATGTGCATTTTCTTAGCCCTATCATGTCTTCATCTATTGTTCTGTACCCCTATAGTTTCTACAGTGTAGTATATCAGTTAATTATCAATTCATTAATTCAATGAGAATTTTTTAGGTCTACTCCATGTCTGACACTGTGTTAGAGACTGGGAATGCAAAGACGAATAAGAAAACAGTTCTTATTATGATGCAAATTATAAATTATTATGAGCTTCCTCTGGTTATATAGACAAACTTGGAGGAAGATATTTATTTATTTACTTACTTATTTACTTTTAGCTAATGAATTAGATTTACTGAATTGCCCTGGTCTATTTTTTTTAATGTTTATTTATTTCTGAGAGACAGAGAGAGACAGCATGAGCAGAGGAGGGTCAGAGAAAGATGGAGATACGGAATCCAAAACAGGGTCCAGGCTCTGAGCTGGCTGTCAGCACAGAGCCCCACGTGGGGCTCGAACCCACGAAGTGTGAAATCATGACCTGAGCTGAAGTCGGACGCTTGACAGACTGAGCCATCCAGGCGCCCGCCCTGGTCTTTTTAAGTTTAAAGCAAGCAATATGGTGTCATTACCTACTGCATGAGATAGAATTCAGCACTATTTTCCTCTTATTCTCACACTATCTCATATTAATAGGCTTTAATTATCCTCTTGAATATTCTACCTGTCAAGTTCTTACTTGATTCTTAGACACTTGGAGTCCTACATAGAGGGAAAAAAAAAAGTATCTACCAGAATGTCTCCTCCATCTCTTCAAGGATTGTTATCAGAAAATATCTTCTGTAACACCTGAATGGCTCAATTGATTTGAGTCTTTGATTCCTGATTTTGGCTTAGATCTCATGGTTCGTGTGAGATGGAGCCCCATGTCAGGCTCTGCACAGTCAGCACAGGGGTCTGCTTGGGATTCTCTCTTTCCCTCTCTCAGCCCCTCCCTCGCTTGCATGCTGTCTTTCTCAAAATAAATAAATAAAATTTTTAAAAAGTATTTTCTAATACTTTGACAACTCAATAATAAATGACCCTAGTGATGGAACTTTTGCTATTTCCATTTTGAGGGCAGTTTACCACTATAGTGTGGCCTCTGTATTCCAGTCAATTTTTACCCAATTCACTATTTCATCAAAACTACCTATCTGCCAGACTTACATATTATTCTTTTATATGACATTGTATCAAATACTTTATTTAAAAAAGTATTTATTTTTAAGTAATCTCTACACCCAAGATGGGACTTGAATTCACAATCCTGAGATGCAGAGTTGCTTGCTCTACTGATTGAGCCAGCAGGGGCCCCTGAAATGCTTTATAAAATTCCAACTTGGAGGGTGTGGGTGGCTCAGTTGGTTAAGCATCTGACTTTAGCTAATGTCATGATCTCCCAGTCTGTGGGTTCAAGCCCTGCATTGGGCTCTATGAGGACAGCTCAGAGCCTGGACACTGCTTCATATTCTGTGTCTCTCTCTCTCTCTCTCTCTCTCTCTCTCTCTCTCTCTCTCTCTGCTCCTTCCCTGCTCATGCTCTCTCTCTCTCTGTCTCTCAAAAATAAACAAACATTAAAAATTTTGGAAAATAAATAAATAAAATTCCTACTCAATTACTTCTATGTTTCTGTCTTTTCAACTTTCACTATCAGTTTCTCAAGAAAATATATGCAACTACTTTGGAGTAAAAGATTGATGTAAATAGTCTCATGTTGGTTGACCTGGTCAAATTTTGTGTTTTGAATACATCTGAAGCTTGAACATTATCACTAAATTCAGATATTCAGTTTGCTCTATATCCTCAGAAAGCTAATAGATTTTAAATAAATTTAGTGTTTAAATTAAATTAGAGGAACTTGAAAAATATTCTGCCACCTTTACTATTGAAGTCCTATTAATACACAGGTTTATGTATCTATGTCACCGCCATTGATGCAAGAATTCACTGAACTCAGTTGTCATCCCAAATTTTGTGATGTAGCAAGTATATATTTTCTTGTTTTTATAGAGAAGATCATGGTAAAATTAGATATTTTACTTCCTTCATCCATATATGCCCCATAACATTTCCTCTTAGATCCACTTATAGGCTCAGAATACTTTAAAATGTCTTAACCCTTGGAGTGATGATATCATATAAAATAAGTGCAAAATGAGGTGTAAAGAATCTATCATATCATGAATTTAAACACATTTGATAGTTTTGTTTTTATTTTTTTGTATTTTAAAAAATGACCTTAGAAGAGTCACAATCTCTTAAAGTTTCTATTTCCTCATTAATACTTTTTATAGTGTTTGTTTTTATATTAATTATCTGGATAATTTAGACCTAATTGGCTTCATTATGAAGTTTTCCATTTTTTTCTTTTCCTATAGCTTATAAGATGTAAAATATCCTTTAAAAACAGCTTAATTCTCTAAGCCATAAAGCAGACAGGAGCAATTATAAACTCAGGTGAATTTCTGTTTAGATCTTTCAAATTAAGAACATAAGTGTAGCAATTTCACCTTTCATATAAGGTGAAATTTTTTAAGGAATAACATTTTTCTCTTCTCTTTCCTGAGAAGAAATATTTGTATGCTTGCATAATTCAAAAAGTAAGAATGTAAGTGGTCAAACACACATTCATAGACCCAGTTTCCTCCAGCATCTGAAGCTCTGATTTCAAGTATTAGCAGAGGAATTGTGTGAAAGTATTTTTCCTGACCTGTCCTTATTATCTGGTCCCTCTTTTGTCTCTCCTATGAAATTAGAGAGTTGAAAGTTGAACATCTCTTTGCCTCTATCCAAACTGAAATTTCTATCTGTACCAATTGACTGATTTCCAAGTGTTGGAGAAGGAGAGTAGGTAATATTGCAGTAAAGAGAATACCATAACTCAATCAAGTAATTCCTGTACACAAATTCTCCAAGTATCTACGACACGCTCAAAACAGTAAGTGTAAATTACAGAACAACACATACAAAGGTGTGAGATACAAATCAAAGATTCAGGATGAATACACAATAAATAAGTAAATCATGTAACATATACACAAAACTAGATATTTATTCATGTATCTTAGGTTATAAATTTAGAATGGATTCAAAGAAGTGGAAGAATAACAAGAGCTGGAAGAGCAAGTAGGGGCTTCACAGAAATGGTGGGTCTTGATCTGACATTAAAGGGATAAGCTGACTTTAGAAAGGAAGAGGGACAGTAGTAGAGACTACTCAGTAGGATACAAACACAAATAAAACAGACCAAAATCTTACATCAAAGGACAGTATGGGTGCCATTAAGTAATAATATGACAAGTAATATATTATTAGGGACACAAAGTCAGTCAAGCTTTCTACTGCAGCTTTTTCTCACATTTTATAACATGCATTGGTTTGACTACTGATTATAACAATAGGAAAAAAATACCTACCTGATTGTCTGCATTCTAGTTACTCATTTTTTCACTGAATCTGTCTTTCCTGATATTTTGTTCATCTTAGCACTGTTTAAATATCTCTCACTTCTCCCTAGATGTGCCCTGGTCTTCAGGCCAATCTGATTTTGCTTTTACTAGAACATATTTAGTTTGAAGCCTTCACTTAAAGTGTCTTTCCTATGTCATCAAAATCCCTCCAGTAATTTAACACTGACTTTGATATCATCTACTCTGTTCTTCGGATAATCCAGATGGAAATAATGGCTCACTCTTAAATGTACTTACATTTATTTATTGCATTGTTCTAAGATGTTAGCTTTGTATACTATACCCTAGTCAATTCTATATATCTTAACTTCTCTGGTTCAGATAGGGACTATACATCACAAATAGCCCACGACCAAACATTTAGTTATTGCTCAGCAAATGGATGTGAACTGAACAGAATCAAATAGGATATATTATGCATGAGCAAATGTCATGGCATGTGGGATTCATTTATCTGCAAAAGGAAATTGTGAGGATAATTGCTAATTTTTCAGAAGAATTTTTTTTAATCCCAACAATGGCTTGAAAACTCACTTTAACGTATTCTGCAATGAATTTCTCAATAGACTGGAAAGGAAGAATATTATTACCCTATTTTACAGATAAGAAGACTGAAACTCAGAGAAGGTAAATGCTTTGTTGAAAGTCTTGCAATTAGGCAATTCCAAAGCTAAGCTTAGAAATTAATGTCTTCTCATTTTAAGACTTGAGTTAGTTCTAGTAAACCACTAGGAAACATGAACATCAGATCCTGGTAAATAGGAAATACATGTACAAGGGAATGGCTATGACCTATCTTTCCACTTCTCTTATAAACCAGTGAGTCAGATCCATATATTTAATGATTATTTGTTAATTTCCCTGTGTGTGCTTACATGTGTGCATATCCCCCACCCCCCACCCCCCACAGTCACTAGGATCCTCATAATTACTGGAGATCCACAGCCCCCATGGAGTCTCCCATGACTCTGGAGGCTGGGAGAGAAACAGTGTATGTACTAGTCATCTGGATGCTTCTCAAACATCCAAGAATTAGGCTTCTGTTTTAAATTTACCTGCAAATGTTTGATGTCACATTAACCATAATCACTGCTTACATGGAAATGAATCTAATGGGTTTAAATAACTTACATTCAGTAGTTGGATTTGACTAAAAGAGAAGCAATCAATGAATGAAAATTGAACACAAAGCCAGAGAATTTTCACCAAGGCCTCAATAGAAATTAGACCCACTGTCTCTATGCTAGCCATTGCACAACTGTGGTATCTTTTTTGGCATTATGGATATTGATGAGCCCTCTAGGGTCAGAATCTCAACCTTGGAAAAATTGCTTATTCAAATGATCCTCAATCCTGAGGCTGCTGAGTGAAACACAACTCAGCCTCTATGTGAATATTCCCTGGGCTTAGCTTGGATGGAAAAGTGGGCAGACGTGCTCAGCTTGCAGAATCTATGTCCCATTTAGATCAGTTTCTAAGTAGAAATAAGACCTAAATTATGTTGAATGATATAAACATTTGAGGAGTGGGAATGTTGTAGCATTGGTCTCTAAATATATAAAGTAAAAGGAAATGAGGTCATGATTTAATTCCCTTGGTCCATTTCTTGTGCTTACATACTTATGTGCTTATAATTGACAGTTGAGCATCCGTGACTTTTAGCCCACATTTCATCTTTCCCAGCATCAGCACTAAGTTATCAATAGCAGTAAGGGAGCAAATACAGGATGGACTAGACCTGCTTCTATGACTGAGATATAGTGTACAAGAACTTCTGGGGAGAGGTAGTAAAAAATACAAGAATGTATATGAAGCTAACTTGAATTCAGTAGGTAAAAGCCAGGTAAGAGTTTAAGGTTGCTACTGGGACCAGTAAAAATAAATAGGACCCTGGAGATTTTGTTGGTATCTGAGAAGGGCCAGGTAGAAGAAACAAGAAGATAAAAAGTGTGAGTAGGTATGCTGATTTTGAGCCAAGAAAAACATAACATAATGCAAGTATGGTTAAAAAAAAATACCATTTATAAAGTTTGTGAGGAGTCTGTGTCCAAAATATGAAGAGGAAACAATCAACTTATGGGAAATGAAGATAGGGAGACTTATATGAATATTGCTGATTCCTGGTGATTCACATGTACAGGTGCATATAAAAGCCTAATTATGTTAGGCAAAAATGACCCCAGCCAGGTCTTTTCTATTCTTGACCTTGGTGTTATGCACCCTTGGCATCTGAGGAAAATGAAAGGTGTGAATATTCTGCAAGGCAGTCTGTACTGTCCAGCCAGGCCTGATGACTGTGGCATAGCAGAGAGCAGATTCAGATGTAAAGCTGCAATCTTAATTGCTTGTAATCATTGCTCATCTACAATTTGTTAAGTGTTTTATATGCATTTCTTTTGAAGGCCTACAAGGTAGATATTCACTACACCATTTTACAGATGAAAAAAAATTCTCAGAATAAGTTGCTTAAAGCTAAAGAGCCAGTAATTAAGAAAGGTAAGGTTCAAACCATGACCAGTTGGCATAGTCAATACCACTTTCCAGCAATGCCAAGCTGCCTCTTGATCAGTCAGAATCCTAGCTCAGTGATCAAGGGTCACTATCTGAAGTTGATGAGAATAGGAGTAAAGGAAAATGAAAACTTTAGAACGGCCAAGATGCTTACATGTAATACAAGGATTGCCAGCATAGCAAGATTAACCCCCTCAAAAGATAGTAAGACATAACAAAGAGCTTTAGAAAGCTATGATGCTGATGACAAAGCATGACACAAAGTATTAATAATATGAAAATATTGCTCTAAAATACCAAAAAACAGCATCTTCTCAACAAATGTAACTAGAAATATGTGCACGAACGTTTCAATAAATGCAACATAAATTTCTCCCCCCAGGACAATGAAATGATTGACTAATTCATTCTTTCCCAGATTCTTTAGTATTCCCTGGAATAAATTTCTATTCTCTGGAATAAATTTCAACAAAATATGCATAATTTGAATTGCATGCTATCTGATCTGAAAATAAATAGGCTTGGCAGGAGACTACCTGAGTTCTGTTGCCAGTTGTACTTTTAACATATGATTCCAACACTGCCAGGTTTTCCTTTCATCTTGCATAAGCAAATTGTCCTAAATTCACGTTTTAAAAATAGTATTGGGTTCTCCACTTGTGTTAGAATGAGGTACTCTTCTTCAAAAAATCTACAGTGTGTTAAAATTAGGCTCGAAGGGAGCAAATTTAGTAGCATTAAAGGAAGGCACTTCTGCAGTGTCGTCCTGCAGTGTCATCAGTCTTGACAAAGACTGAAGGTAGGATGGTTCCAGAAGGACAGGCTAGATGAACAGAGTTGCAAAGGAAAGGTTAAACTTTAAGTCTAGAGGGAGAGCATAGTGGGAGAATCACAAAACTGGTAGTAAGATTCTAGAGTACTTTGCTCCAAACTAGTTTGACCATGGGGGATTCATGTTACTTCTTAGATGAGTAGTTTTGAGACTTGGGGAATAATAGCAGGAACACACAACTCCCAAATCTCAGTGGCTTTAACCATAGCAGAGTAGCATTGAGCTCTACTTCACATCCTGGGAACCAGGACAACAGAGCAAGAGCTCCATCTGAAATATTGCTGAATACCAACCAGCGTGGAGGAAAACGGAATCTGGCAGAGCATTCCTGCTTCTTCAAAATTCCACATAAAACGGCATTNAGCACTGAGTGTTATGTGGAAACTAATTTGACAATAAACTATTTAAAAAAAAACGGCATTATAACTTTTGTACACATTTAATTGACTCAAATAAATCATAATGCCTCACCCATTTTCAAGTATATGGGATAAGTGTAATCTTTTTACTTTGGCAAAGGAGCGAGAGCTTAGAAGTTGGGAAGAGTTATCAGTTATCTTTTGTTTTAAGTTTATTTATTTTAAGAGATAGAGCAAGGGTGAGTAGGGGAGGGGCAGAGCGATGGGGAGAAAGAGAATTTCAAGCAGGCTCTGCATTTTCAGCACAGAGCCCCATGTGGGACTTGGACTCACGAACTGGGAGATCATGACCTGAGCTGAAAACAAAAGCAAAATGCTTAACATGTAATCAGTTATCTTATAACATGTTCTGGAAACCTCACTCCTTAGACCAAAGATGTAGTGTGAAATGTACATGGTTACCTTCCCATTTAAAAGGATCTCTGGCACCAGGTACTATCATTGACAGAAAGTAGAGTTATCTCCTGGAAGCCTTCTGAAAACAGGTTGGTTTTGACTCAATTAATCCCTCTCAACCCCAGGATGGTAGCACAAACTAGCCAAAACAATTGAATCATTTAGATCACTGTTTATTCCTAAATGCCTATTTCTACCACACCAGAACCAGATCCTAGTCATAATAAGAAAGGACAAAGTCTCTTTTCATTAAGGGGAGGGAAGTTCCAGCCCTGGGAGCTAAGGTGTCAGGGATTCAATGTGATAGAGGGCGATGAAAAAGTAGCCTGAAATTCTGGAGTTTGAGGAAAGAGCCATGAGGCAGGACCATTCCTGAAATTAATTCTTACTATTATTATTGATAGTGTTTGTAATCATGATGATAATTATAATTTTATATCTGGAAGTTTTATACATTTGCATTATTATCATGCTTGATCATGTAAGAAACTGTGAGAGACAGAGTCACTTTGCAACTCTTAGAGATGTTGAACCAGGCTCATTTGATTAACGTCCAATACAGTTCCAAGAAATAATACACTTCATACAGACAGCAATCATAGGGAATTCTATGATTTCATAGCAACCACTCATGAAGATGTACTATCACTGTGTCACTCCAAATTTATAAACAACCCTGGAAAAAATATGTGATATGAAATTTAACTTTCAGTTTCAACCTTTGTTTCCATCTGCCTAGAATTGGAGATCTTTCTTTAAAGAGAAAGATAATTTTTCAGACATCTACTGAGGTTATATTTTATTGGGAAGAAACAAACAAACAAACAAATAAAACCTCCAGGTATTTGAAACTCTACATCTGTTTCCTTCATTTTTTGGTGAAAGATCAAACCCAAAGGCATAGGGAAACAATATCAAACAATTTTCAGTTGATTTAGTATATGCTGAATAATATTCAAATGCCTTAGCAAATCATTCATAGCCTTCCAAAGACTAGTCAGAACATTATATTGTCACTCTGTCTCCAAAGCACTTAACCCCTGATCACAATGGATCTCTTGATAATTTTTGACAAGCTATGCACTTCCTTTTTGTTTTACCCTTATTTTTTCTTGTATAAATACCTATTAATACAAAACTTTGAAAGTTTTAGCTTAAAATTATTTCTGTAATACCAGCAGTTTTTTTTAAATTACTCTGTCCATTTTCTATAGTCCCGTCTTACTTTACATCACTATGATAATATGGAACACATTCTGCCCTGTAGTTTAAGTTTTGTACATATGTCTATTTTCTTTTTGTGGAGGCCTTGAGGGCAAGAACCATGTTTTATTGACCTCTTAATCGTATCAGTTGCAAATCTACAAGCATTTGTGTATCTAATGCTTTCCTTGATTTGAAAGAAATTCCCATTGCATGTCCAGTATACCACCTGCCTCCAAAGTACCAGGCCACTACAAAATATTATTTGCTACTTTTGGAACATTCCTGGATCTTTAAAAGACCAGACTATTTAGATCTAGGTAACTGAACAATTTCAAAATCTCAGAGCCCTGGTTTAGCTTCTCAGAGAGAAGAATTAGATGACTCATAATATCACCATGGTAATTTTGTCAAAAACTTAACTTGAGAATAGAACCTTAGTGCTGGGAGGACAGTAGAGGTCATCTGACCCACTATCTCAATTTATAGGCAACAGAAGTCTACCCAGCATAAAGTTGGCCTCTGTTTACCCTGGGATTCAGGGATGGTTGGAAAACATGTAGGGGTATTAAAAGGTTCCTGCAGGGGCGCCTGGGTGGCTTAGTCGGTTGAGCGTCCGACTTTCGCTTAGGTCATGATCTCGCGGTTTGTGGGTTCAAGCCCCGCGTTGGGCTCTGTGCTGACTGCCAGCTCGGAGCCTGGAGCCTATTTCAGTCTGTGACTCCCTCTCTCTCTGACCCTCCCCTGCTCACGCTGTCTCTCTCTCTCCTGGAAATAAATAAAACATTTAAAAAAAATTTAAAAAAAAAAAAAAAAAGGTTCCTGCTAGTGTTGATTTTACATGGTACCATAGAATCCAAAGACAGAAAAAAAAAAATCAGATGTGTAAATTAAATCCAAAGGTGTGTCAGATAGAGGGGGCATGCAGGAAGATTGTTAGTACCACAAGGTGAACCCATTCAGTTTAATGTCCACCACAGCTCCTTTGGGACTATCCCCGGGCAATCGCACATACAAAGTTTGGCCATGGCTAACTAGCAAAATGAAAACTGGAAGGCCCTCAAAAGGACTTTCTTAATTTTTCTATAAGAGAGGGAGAATCTATAGAACTCACCTAATTTGACAACATTAGGAGGCAGGGAATTCTCTGCATGTCCATGGAAGACAGAATTAGATTGTGACCTCCAGGCTCTGGGAAGGACCACACAGCTTGCACTGGCAGTAATGTTGGTCTAGGCCAATGGAGCAGCTTCAAACAGGAGGCATTTTTGTTCACAGTCTGAGTGCTGCTGGCAGAGCTGAGGCTGTGGCAAGAGGAAGGTTGCTATGACTTTAGGGAAGAATCACTGGAGTCCCTGATGCTTCCAGAACTTAACCACAGGAAGAACACCTGTCTGGTGAGCAGGAGCAAATGGCTGGTGTTGAAAATCAATAGCACACTTGTGTGCATAAGGGTGATGCTTCTGGGAGCTCTCACAAATAGAAAATTGTGTGGGACTGGGATGGAGAGATGGGTTGGAACCAGGAGCATTTGAGGGAGAATCTCAACTACTGCTTATGGCTGTGAGTATGATATTCACTGGTACCCCTAACTGGGGATGACCAGAAAAATCTTAGAGATGAGGAAACTTGGGCCAACAAAATGAATTTTTATACTAGTGACTGAAAGCTGACATCTCATTTCCTAGTCTTTCTTCAGTATATTCTAGGGCTCTTATTTCCCACCCTCACTTTCACAGAAGATCAAACACCCTTATGCTGCTCTTCATCTGGTCACGGAATCTGACTTCCCAGTCTCAGTAATGCATTTATTTTCACACTTTTGACTCCACATCAAACTAAATGATCTACCAAGCCATGTTCTTCCTCTGTGATAATGCAAAGGGTGATGCATAAGCTATTCAGATATCTGAGCAGTGAAGTACTGGGAACCAATTGTGCCTTGCCAGTGTGCAAACCCAGCTCTGTGAAGTGGTATATGGTACCCCCATCTGATGGCAGCAGGATTCACTTGTTATTTACCAAGCACCTTCCCAAAGTGTTGTTATCTTATTAATTGAGGATGCTAGGTTACTTAGCTCTCTAACATGTCTGCAAGTTCTAAATTTTTATCACTTGTATTCTGATTGAATCTTGAAATTTTCTAAGAGAGCCCTGCATATTTGTTGCTACTCCTGGAAATTTCAAGGAGTAGCGTGCTGCAGGATGGTACCTCTTGCACAGGAGAGGGGAACTCTCTGCCTTCAGCCACGTTTAAGCTCACATCCCTAACCCCCCTCTGTTGATTTGTAAGTCTTATGTAACATGGCATGATACTGGTAACATTTTCATCTCTTGAAAGTTATTTCAAATCACAACCCAACATAAGGGGCAGTCTCCTGTTCCCTGGGTGGAATTTCATTACATCCCACTTTGCTTTCAGCATGCCCATGACAGATTAAGCCTTTTCACCTTCATAGCAAAGCGGGAGTTGTCAACTGAAAGCATATGACAGTTGTGTTCCAAAGGTCAGGCACAATTTCTCAGAGTATTTTGTGCTTAAGATTCAGGAGAGAAGGTCCTGCATACAGTTTCCTTTGAAATGCTTTTTCTTTCTATTTGGACTTTCCTAAGTTAAGAAATTGGATAAAAGTAAAAATTGAAGAGTCCAAATTTTGTTTTCAGCTATTTGCTTACATCCCTTTCCCAGTCCTCGCCATGGTGACTAATTAGGGACTTAGACTCTGAAGATGTCTAACTGTCAAATTGTTTACTACATTTGTAAAATGCATCCAGAAGAAGGGTGGGAATAAAGTAGCATATTGAGCAAACAATAAGGGGACTGGCTCTTCTCATCCACTTTTAGACATCAGAAAATACAAATCACTTTGTAAAGAATCTTAGGGAATCCTACACTCCAGATCAGTTTCTCTGTACTCTATAGCTTCCAAGACCGCCTCAAAAGAAAGGGATTTTGAGTAAAAAGGCACAACTCACAAAGATCAAATGCAACTTTAAGAAATTTGCTTTAACATCTGTGGGCCTGCTTTCTTTCATGTATACATCTATTTAGCAAATGTTGACTAAGTGCTCAGAATGTATAAGATGTGGGAATAAGAAATAAGTAGGTCATTACTCTAATGGGGTCTCCACTCTGGTGGTTGGAGACAGAAAATCAACAAATAAACACTTTCTCAGGAGGAAATAAGAGCTATAGAGAAAATAGCGAAGGTAGAGGTAGGGCAAGAGATGGAGCTCACAGAAATTTCTCTGGTGAAGGATCACTGAGTATATATTGGGAGGAAATGCAGGAACAAAACACATTGAAATCTGGTGGGGGGGCACAACTAGTAAAGGCTGTGAGGGAGCAGGTGTTTAAAGTGCTTCTAACTCATGGAGTAGCATGGTAGTGGTGGAGACGGTGAGCTGTTTTCAGTGGACAGGTGTGCTTACAGGCTGGATGTGTGCGTATGAGAGAAGGAAAGAAATTTAAATGACTACATGATTTGGGATTGAGTAACTGGAAGAGTGGAAAGGCCATTCACTGAGAAGTAGAAGACTATGGTAAGAGGTTTACAGCTGACAGGGAGCTGATTCATTGTGAGTTCTGTTTTGGATGTGCTAAATTTGAGATACAAAATTTAAACAACCAGGTAGAATTGCTATAGAAGACAGAATGTAATGCCAACTGAAAAAAAATCTATAGTCTTGAGAAAATGAGAAGGAAGTTATTAACATCTCGAAAGAATATGCTTTTAAAAATATTCTCTATAACATTGTGTTTGAAGAGTGAATATGAAATTTAAAAACTAAAGACTTAAGCTCAAAGCCCTTTTTCTTCTACTTTGAACAAGTTAATAATTCCTCTGAGCCTTAGTGCCTTCATCTGTAAAATGGGTTCAAAAACAACTATCCTCAATTATTTACAGGGCTTTTTATTGAATATTTGATGAGCTAAAAGTGTATCAAGTTACTTTATAAATTAGTATTGCTTAAGAGTTGCTGAGAATAAAAACTGTCTGCTGAGGTTCCATTTGGTTTTGGTGTCAGGTTTATTTGTATGTTTGCTTTTAAAGCTTATTACATAACTGGGGCGTCTAGGTGGCTCATTCAGTTAAATGTGGGATAACAGCTCATGTCATGATCTCGTGGTTCATGAGTTCAAGCCCGGCCTCTGGCTCTGTGCTGACAGCTCAGAGCCTGGAACCTGCTTCCGGTTCTGTGTCTCCCTCTCTCTTTGCCCCTCTCCCTGCTCACACTCTATCTCTGTCTCTGAAAAATGAATAAACCTTAAAAAAACTTTTAAAACTTATTACATAACCCCATCTGAAGTCTATTGAGAGACAAACTTCAAGAGAGGGGCTTGTTAATCTTTCTGAAAAGTCAAGGTGCTCAGTTTGTTTCTCCTAGTTTTAGAACTCCTTGCTCCAAATCTATCAAATACATATAGTATATTTTAAAAATTATGTCCCCTTATAAACAATTCTGTGGAGTCAAGTCAGTATTAAATAGAATTTAATACACAAAACTTTGTTCTGTTAAAATTTTTCCAATTGGTATATCTTTGGATGACACGATTTGTAACAACTCTATGGCCAAACCCAGAGGACAATTTTGAAGAGCATCAGGTTTACCATTCTTTTGCACATTCTTTCCCTTTGCATTTGCCATCTTTTTTCTCACAGATAGGAGCCCATGACCTCTTACCACATAACCTGAGTGATTTACATTCATTCACCTCAGCTCTTAACATCTTATGTATTATGCTTCTTACATACCTTAAGTAAAGTCAAGTAATATGTCAGCATATTCCACAGTGAGCATCGGGGAGAGGTAACATTGAATTCTAAGGAATAAACAGGGTAAAAACAACAACAGCAACATAGTATTTCTAGCTAGATAGCTATTTAAAGAAAGGCACTCTTTTCTAACTTTTTGTACCATGCTGTTTGGGAAGTCGTCTGTTTTACCTGCAGAGAAAATAGATCTCTGTCCGTCTGTCAGAAGATGCTGAGGGAACACGACAGCAGCTAAGGTCTCCAGTCAGCCTCTGAAGTCCCTTGATTCTTTTATATCTCATCTGTCATGACTGCGTGAGGGCGATGAAGAAGCAGCTGGGGAGAAACCATTCCAGAAAGAATAAAGGGCCCACGTGGACCAAATCTAAGTGTTTTCAACATTGTTGCTTGACATTTCTCTGTTGTCTTTTTTTTTTTCCTGGATTGTCCATCATGAAAATGTAGACAAATTGAATAGACGAGGGTTGTTAAGGAACTCTATGATATCACAATAGAACTAAGTTATCTTGGGTCATATGGAATTATAGGACCTTAAAATATTAGAATGGAATTGATTCCCTATGCTAATAATAGAGATTAGATTAAAATGTTGCTATTGAATCTGCCACTCCTATTCCAGTGCAGCACTGTTTCATATTGCCTCTTCATAACTTTTATTCAATACAAACATTTCTATAATTAACATGATAAAATTATGAAATAAAATTATAAAATATTTTTTATATTTTATAGCAAATTCATTATTGTTTTTAAGCAAAAAATCTGGTCTATAGTTCATGGAATGACTAGTTTTTCTCTTGGTAGTAAAAAAGCCAACCAACATGCTATCTGCCTTTCTTTTTTTGTATCTTACTAAAAGTATTACAAGTATCAATAATCCTGAAATACTTCTTACTAGTTTATTCTTACAAAATGTATGTACAGAAAGAGGTTACAATGTTTACACTATCTCTGTCTGGATAAACATGACTGTCCTTGTCACTGCCTTTTGGGAATAATGAAACAGACTTTTTTGCCCAATACTGCAAGGTGGGGAGCAAATTGAGTAAGAAAAGTCTTGATAACAGTGTGGTATCCAGAAGTTCTAGAGTGAATATGAAATAAAATTTCAATATGCATTTAAGGAGATACCTCTCCCTCTCTCTTCATCTATTATGGCTGAGTTGTGCCTTTCCCCCCAACCTCATATGCTAAATTCCTAGCCCCCAGAACCTCAGAATGCAACCATTTGGAGATAGGCCCTTTAAAGAGGTAATTAATATAAATGAGTTCATATGGATGAACCCTAATTCAAAATGCCTGGTCTGCTTATAAGAGGCGAGAAGGACTGAGAACGCATACACAGACCAGGTGAAGACACTGGAAAAGATGACCATCTACAAGCCAAGAGAGGCCTTTGAAAAAACAGCCCTTATGGACACCTTAATCTTGGATCTAGTCTTTATACTTAAGAGAAAATAAATAGCTGTTGTTTAAGTCACACAATTTGTGCTATTTGTTATAGCAGCTCTAGCAAACTAATATACCATCTATCTTTTTTACATTCCTCAGAGTGCAAATCTATATACTGTCACTGTATAATTAAGTTGAATTTGTTTGTCTCTATTATAATCATTTAAATAAATTATTACATAAAACGAATGATACTTAATGATGCTCATCTTTACAAATACTCCAGAAACATTTATCTTAGTATTATTTCTTTTACAGTGTTGGAAACATAAGATGGTAAAATATTTTGCTTTTGCTCCTAGTAAAATGTTTGATACAAAGCATTCAGGACTCTGTATGTATATAGTAATATGCATGGACAAAGGCAGAGTTGCATTAATATAACAATAGAGCAGTTTAACCAATAACAATGTGATGTTTCAATTACTCTGAAATAGAGCATTTTTCTAATTTTATTTTTAAAATTTAAAATATTTTTCATGCAGTTGGTAATATCTCCTTATTCTCTTGACCCCATATAGTCTTGTCATCATTCATGCCATGTTCTCATCATGATGGTTAGGAATTTTTCTAAATCATAATGCTTTTTTTCTATTTTCTGTGTGTTTTGACTCTCTCTGTCCTGCCTTAAACCTAAACCCTCTCTGAAATTTTCTGTCCCTCCAGCCTGATGATTTTTCTCCTCCCCCAATTCCTTCCATTGGTAAAATACAAATGTTAACTTCTGATAAATCACCAAACTCACAAATGATAGAAAAACAATATCTTTCCTACCATCTTAATGAACTCATTGTAAGGATTAACTATTAAAATGGATATAACAATATGATGTAATATATAACTGTAAGCTTCTAGAAACAGTTGAACTATTAACAGATATCAATACCTCTTTTAAAAGACTTTGCAGTTTAATTTACTAGATTTTCTTTTTTGTTTCTTTGGATCCAAAGAAATTCAATACACATTTTCTAAAGGCTATTTCCACACAGAATTAATCATTTTCACCACTATCTTTTTGTGCAATCTGGACATTTTGTTATGGAATTGTTATCAGCCCTTTTTTAGAGAGGAAGAAACTGAGACACAGAAATGTTTAATAATAAACAGTCTTCACACAGCTAATAAACGAAGTCAAGATTCAGACCAAGGGAAATTAAATATGGAACTCATAGTTTTTTTAATCATTAAGACAAAGAGATGGCGGGGCGCCTGGGTGACTTAGTCGGTTAAGCGTCCGACTTTCGCTTAGGTCATGATCTCACGGTTCGTGGGTTCGAGCCCCGCATCAGGCTCTGTGCTGACTGCCAGCTCAGAGCCTGGAGCCTGTTTCAGAGTCTGTGACTCCCTCTCTCTCTGACCCTCCCCTGCTCACACTGTCTCTCTCTCTCTCTCTCCTAGAAATAAATAAAACACTTAAAAAAAAAAAAGACAAAGAGATGGTGAAAATATTTTATATAAAAAAGAAGTTGAATTAATAAAGCAACTTAATCAATTCATATTTTACCAACATAAAATCAGGAACTATGGAATTTTACTTATTAGACACTAAATATATAAATGTTTCCTTTTCAAAATTTTTTAATTTTTTTATTTATATTTGAAAGAGAAAGAGCACAAACGGGAGAGGGACAGAGAGATGGAGAAAGAATCTGAAGCAAGCTCAGGTTCTGAGCTGTCAGCACAGAGCCTGACACGGGCCTCAAACTCAAAAGCTGTGAGATCATGACCTGAGCTGAAGTCAGACACTTAACTGACTGAGCCACCCAGAAGCCCCTGAAATGTTTCCTTTAAACTAGGGGAAACACTTCCTAGTACATAGATAGTTAAACCCATCAAGTTTCTGTTAACACGTGATTTGGCCTCATAATCCACCTCAGCAGTTTTCCAAATAGGCATGACCACATACCAAGATTATTCAGGATGATATTGTGTTGTTAACTCTGTGTCAAACTTTGAAAAGCAAATGTTCACAGTAGACAGAAATTCTTGAAAACTTTTAGTGGAAACATATATTGTTTCATTTTCTTTCACTGTTAAAGAGAAAATATTCTGATGTCTGTTAAACATAGCCAGGAAAACTTTATTCAGAATTATTGAGGGGCGCCTGGGTGACTCAGTCGGTTAGGCATCCAACTCTAGATTTGGGCTCAGATCATGACCTCACAATTGTGGGATCAAGCCCTGTGTCTTCAACTCATCGACAGTAAATTTTCTTTTTTCTGTTTTTTTATCCATAGTAAATCTTCAAGTCAAATTCATATCTTGCTTGATTTTAAATTGTGTTTCCTTGACCTCAGGTGATGTCCTATCAGGGAACAAAAAATCACTTTAGTACTAGCTTCATACTAGAAATTAGGAGTGTATATCTAATTCTAAGAAATAAACAATAAAACATACTTCATCCCAAAACTAATTTGAAAAAATCTGGGATGTCTACTATATGGATATTCCTTCCCATACATAATAAATTACATCAGAAGGACAAAAATGTTTTTATATCTTGTAGTAACTTCTTTCTACTATTATTCCTTAACAATAGTGTTTTTACAATTTTTCCCATATAATGGTCAATTAAATTTGATTTAAATCAAACACCTATGGTAGCTCAAACTTTAATTAGATAAATATTCATTGTGTTTACTATATGCAACCTTGCTACTTTAGATATGTAAAGATCAATAAAACACACATGAGAGAATAAACACATGTTCCCAAATAGCTATTTAATATTGATACTGTGAAGGGGTACTATACAGCCATTAAAAGGAATAAAGACTAGCTGTATACACAGCCAGAGACTAATCTCCATGATATATTGTAGAGCATGGTTTTGTTCATCTAACAGAGAAATATGAATATAGGTACATATTGGTTTATATTAAAATTAGAAAGATTAAACTATAACTTTTAAAACTTATAGATGAGAAAGGAGAAATGGTTGACTCTAGACATAGAAAATGGGCTTCTGTTAATGTACTTTGTTTTGTATATATATCTTTAGAAAAATATAGGGGTGCCTGAGTGGCTCAGGCTAAGTGTCTGACTCTTTGATTTTGGCTCAGGAATGATCTCACAGTTTGTGGGTTCAGGCTCATTTCCAGCTCTGCACTGACAGTGTGGAGCCTACTTGGGATTCTCTCTCTCTGTCCCTCTCTCTCTGCCTCTTCCCCACTCTCTCTGTCTGTCTCTCTCACATGAGCACTCAAAGGAAAGAAAGAAAGAAGGAAGGTAAGAAGGAAGGAAGGAAGGAAGGAAAGAAAGAAAGAAGGAAAGAAAGAAAGAAAGAAAGAAAGAAAGAAAGAAAGAAGAAAATATATATTTTTTTTAAGTTCATTTATTTTGAGAGAGAGACACAGAGAGAGGTGAAAGAGAGAAAATCCCAAGCAGATTCTGCACTGTCAGAGCAGAGCTGGACACAGGCCCAAACTCACAATCTGTGAGATCCTGACCTGAGCTGAAATCAAGGGTTGGCTTAAATGACTGAGCCACCCAGACACCCTGAAAAATGTAAATATTAAATCAAAGATGTAAATAGTTCATAGAACTATAAAACAAAATTGAATTTAAAAATAGAAATGAAAGCAAACAGGGGCAGCTGGGTAGCTCAGTCAATTAAGTGTCTGACTCTTGATTTTGGCTCAGGTCATGATCTCATGGCTCATGAGATCAAGCCCCTCGGCTGACTGTGCACTGACAGCGTGGAACCTGATTAGGATTCTCTCTCTCCCTCTCTCTCTGCCCTCCCCCACTCATGCTCTCTCTCTCTCTCTCAAAATTGATTGATTCTTAATTTAAAAAAGAAAATGGAATAAAAAAGGAATAAAAGCAAATAAAAAATTTTGCTTTAATTAATGAATTGGTGGCATACTTACATAGAAATCATCTCAAAGACCTTATAAAACAGTCATTGAAGTATATATTCCTGGGCAGATATATATTAAGAAAAATGAACAGCCCTCCAGCTATGTTAAATACTACTGTTCAGAAATCATATTGCTCATAGTGATGTTAGTATTATTATCCTTTTTTTGTAAAATTTTGGTTATAAGTGGTTTGTATCTTATACTCTTTTTTCTTAACAAATTTATTTTCATTACATCTTTGTGTATAATAAGCTACACACATTTCAAGTGTAGGATTTGACATTTTGATACATGTATATAACATTGAAACAATAATCACAAACAAGAAAACGAACATATCCATCATCCCAAAAGTCTACTCCTGTTCCTTTTTAACCTCTCTCTCTCACACCTCTCCATACTCCCTCCTTAAATCCTAAGTGAATACTGATATGCTTTTTATCATTACAGATTAGTTTGGATTTTCCAACATATCTTATAAATGAAATTTACATTATGTACTCTATATTTTTGGAGAGCCAGAGGAGTTTATCTGGCCTAAGTGAACATAATTAATGTTAAGATTCACATATGTTATTGCATATATCAGTAGTTCATTTATTTTCATTCTTGAGTAGGTTTCATTGTGCAGATGTAACACAATTCATTAAGCATTCACCTGTTGATGACCACTTAGGTTGAATATAATTATTTTCTATGACAAATAAAGCTGCTATGGAAACTTGTGTACAAATCTTTGTGTAAATATATTCTTTCATTTCTCTTACTAAATACTCAGAAGTGGAATGACTGGGTTATACGGTAGATGTATGTTTAACATTTAAGAAACTACTTGGTCCCCAAACTAGCTGTGCATTTTGTATCCCACCAGCAGTGTAGGAATGACCTAGTTCCTCTAAATCTTCACTAACACTGACATGTTCAAAATTTTAAATTTCAACCATTGTAATAGATGTGCAGTCATATCTCACTGTGGTTTTAATTAGCATTTCCTTAATGACTTACTTACTCCCTTAGAAAATCTCCTCAGTGTCTCTGGTTGCTTTTGGCAACTAAAATATATTTGAACACATAAATATCATGGCCAACTAACTCTTTTGACATACCTGTGCACCTTCCTGACACAGTTAATATGGTTTGCAAGAAAAATAAAATGACAACCAATTCTAGTTGCATGCCATTTATAAGGCCATTTTTCCGTGTGTTAACACAGAACACCTCTCGATAAACTGATGCTATAAACGATGGCTGATCCTCCAGTGGTAGACCTCATAGTTCCCATTCACCTTAGCTGGTATTTGATGGGAACATTGCAGATATCCTGAGGTTTTTTTCCTCCCCCTTTCTAACAAGAAATAAGTCTTCCATTTCCACACCATTTTTCTAACCAAACGAATCCAGTGTAAGGATATGGGAAAAATGAAACAGAAAACAAAAGGCAGTAATATAAAATAGGTAATGAAAAAGATTAAAGTGAGAAATAAGATGGAGCACCTGGGTGGCTTAGTGGGTTAAGTATCTCATTCTTGGTTTCCACTCAGGTCATGACTTCATGGTTGGTGAGTTTGACACCCATGTCAGGCTCTGCACTGACAGCACAAAACCAACTTGGGATTCTCTCTCCCTCTCTCTACCCCTCCCCCACGCACATACAGGTACACGTGTTCTCCTTCTTTCACAAAATAAATAAACGGTAAGAAAAGGAAAGAAGAGGGGCGCCTGGGTGGCTTAGTTGGTTAAGCGTCCGACTTTCGCTTAGGTCATGATCTCGCGGTTCGTGGTTTCGAGCCCCACGTCGGGCTCTGTGCTGACTGCCAGCTCAGAGCATGGAGCCTATTTCAGAGTCTGTATCTCCCTCTCTCTCTGACCCTCCCCTGCTCACGCTGTCTCTCTCTCTCCTAGAAATAAATAAAATAAATTAAAAAAAAGAAAAGGAAAGAAGATCATAAAAGAGAAAAAAAGAAGAGAAAATAAAGAATGGTGATAGTACTGAAAAAAGTAAAGAAAATATGGAAAAGTGAATATAATGTAGAAAGGAAAAGTCAAAGAATTTGGGCATATGCCTCTGTAAGGTTCTAGCAGAACTGGTTGATGAGGACTCCTTGAGGAGTGTGTGGTGTGGCAGAGAGGGAAGAGTGTGGTAAGTCATGAAAACCTTTTAGTTCCCTTCCGTGTGCACTTGAGCCAAATACCTAAGCTCCTTGAGTCTCAGGTTTTGCTTCCGTATAATAGGGAAAATGATAATTGTCTCAGATGGTTGTTATGAGGATTAAACAAAATAAAATAAGATACATTAAAGACCTTGGTGCTGAATCACTGATGATCCCTGTTCTATGCCAGGGTATCTATTCAGGAACCTTAAAGCTTAGACAGATATAAGACAAGTCTTATTACACAGTCCATTGGCAGAAAGTTTGAGGTGAAATGGGTTGGGCAAAAGCAGCAATTTATTCATGTCTTACAAACATGGTCTTACAAACATCATACAGAGCTGGCACGAAAGAACAGACACTGTCTCATACACCATGCTTCCTTCCAAATCACTTCTATTGAGTTACAACATCAGAACAAGTCAGTTACTGAGTTACACAGTTCTTCAGACATGGAGACCTCCCCGTTAGGGTGGTTGGATTGGCTAATCAGACAAACAATTAATTTACATGTTTAATACAGCGCAGGATTTGTAACAGAATTCAAGATATTCACACTGATATTGTAATACATTATAAAACAGTATAATTTCCAGGAGATGATGGGATCGCATATGTCCCTGCCTGTTTCAATTCCTTTCTAGTTTTCCTTCTTTCTTTCCTTAAAAGCAGTTACAAAGAGTTATACTCAACTTTTCACACTCAAAAACACTTTAAATTTTAAAAACTAAAAACTATTTACAAACTAGTCATTGTAATTTTAAAAGTATTTGTTGTTGGTTTTGTTGTTCTACTTTAAAAAAATCTCCCTCCAACAACAATACTTTACTTTGTATGACCATTAACTTCTGGTTTCTGTGAGGGATACTTAGAGTTGACTCCTCACAACTGTTTAGAGCTCCAAAATATATTATATTCCATGGCCTATTGAACCACATATACATACATTAAAAGGCCATTTGACTTCCCCAAACCACGCACTAACTAAAATTCATTCCATGTTGCTTTCATAGAAATTCTGTGACGTGACTTTGTGGTGGAATAAAGACAATGATTGGGGAATATTTTTTTAATCCCAAAGTCATCTTAAAGCACAAAAAAGAGGTTGACTTCAATCTTTGTACATACGGAATGTAAAACATTTTCTTTACATTAGGCATAGTCATAAAAAGCATGTATAAGTTGTTTTGAAAATGCATTGTCATAGAATTTACAAACACTGTGATATCAAACACATTCTCAAAAACTGCTCAAGTACGGACACAAAACCTGACTCAAAATGTAAATTTTTCAGTAGACTTCATTTCTAACTTGCATATTTAATAATTCAACTGTACCCAGTTTCACTCATACTCTCTAAAAACTGAAATATGGTGACAGTATCTCAAGTTCATTCTTTCAAGTAATCACAGGGCACCACTTTGCTCTAGCAGGTTTTCATTGAATTTCAGAGCCCTGGCACTGGAAAACCATACAAGACACAAATCTATAAACTGTTCCACAGACAATAGCTCAAGACACATTAGCCTAGAAAAGATAGTGAAACATACTTTGTTGTGCTAATTTGACAGCCTAAATACATTTTGTGTGAACACGTGTAAATTATATTAGGCTTGCTGTATAACTATTTTTTAGTCATTACTTTGTTGGTTTACATGATGTTTTCTAGCTGGCAGTGGATAAAACTTAAGTCTTGTTTGTTTCTTTCCAAATATTAGTTTAATCCTTTCTGAGGGAGAAGAAGCTAAACAAAGACTTAGTTAGCCATGCCCTTTCTGCGTACGAAGGATAGCCTTGAATGTACACTTGCATACTATACATATTTCCTTTCAGGAAGCTGCATTTCCAACTGGATTTCTAACTGAACTTTATTTCTTTACCACTAACTAATTTCATAACTTAACAAAGGTAAACAGGGCTTGCTTAGACCACACTGATGTTTGTGATAGCCAGTGAATAATTCAAGTTCTTATGTGAGATTATATTTTACAACATTTTGACTCACATATAACCTTAGGAGAGAGAAAAATAATATTTCAGCCACAGTGTTCTCAACTCAGCCCTTTGATAAAATGATTTCTCAGCTTGTTCACTGTCCTTTTGAAGCAAAACCAAGTTACTCCTTATGTAATAAAGTTGTATCAAATAATTACAAACTAAAAAGAAATGAACATATACTTTTATATGCAAGACAACCATCTGCACATGACATGATGGATAAAAACAAACTAGAGAACATTTCCTTAATATCTTTGGATTTAAAGAAAAAGTGATTTCCCCATCTGAAGAAAAATGGATGAATTTTCATAAGAGAAAGCATGCTTTTCATTTCTAAATCCTAAATTGCATTGCCTTCTAGTGACATGAGCCCACCACCTTCCAAACCAGTGCATTGGGATTGCACTGAGATATTCATAAAAAGCTTGGCTACTCTGGTAACCTGCAGGAGAGATTGAATACCTCATGAAAATCTATCCAACTTCTTTAATATTGGGGGAAACGATCATGATACACATTGACAGTTACTTTCTGGTTTGCTAATTCAATCCATTTCTAACCAAAACCAAAACCAAAACAAAAACAAACAAACAAAAAAAAAACGCTTGTTGTCACAAGCTTGCAATCATGTATCAGAAAAAAAAGAAGAAAGGAAATTGCTCCTTGCCTAGTAAAAATCATTCAGTTCCAACTCATCATGTCTAGGATGCTACCCATCGCATAGCATATGCCACTTGGCAATCTGTCTCCTGGGATAGTCACAGATCTCTTTCCAGTGCTCTCCACCGGTCCCTTCTGCTGCTGCTCCCAGGACCAACCGCCCAATCACCTCATTTCTGGATCCCCTTTCAGAATCCAAAACCAGAAATTCAACACTTATCTCTTCAAGACCCTCACAAGGAATATCAAAGACAAACAGTTCATTGAACACTGCATTGGGGGTGCATTTCTTCACATGAGTCTTCTTTTTGGAGATTCTCTTTTTGGCATGGTACAGGTTCACTTTCACGTAGGGATCTGCAATGGTAAAAACAGATGTTACACTGGTAGAACCTGGCTGGAGAGCTGATTCCAATATAATGGTGCCCTAGGAGGTTACTGTGTGCCAATAAAATGAGATTGCAATGAAAATGAGTCAGAACAAAGTGAAAACATAGATAAAGCTTGGCTTCTCTATTATCAACAAGTTGACAATATGTAAGAATGTGCAATATGAAAACTGTTCTAAACCAGTGGATGGGAACCTAAGTGTAAGGCAGGAAGATGAGATAATATAAAGGGGAAGAAAAGAGAATATTCCAATTGCACATTCTGATTACATATAACTAATTCCAGAAAATAATATAGAAGAAAAAAAACATTAGATAAGATCTAACCTTTCTGAGTTGTTTGACTTTGGATAAACCTTTCTACCTCTCTGCTCTTTCTATTGAAGGGGTATTTAGAATTCACAGTGGCAAGTGTCCTTTTTTGCTTTAAATTTTGTGCTTCTTTAATCACCTGCTGAGTTTGCTTCCTGTTTTCCAGAGTTGATCTTCCTTTAATATGTGGATTTTAGGATCATGCTACTTTTTCACAATTTAATTATATCATATTTTCCTCTTTCTGGTTGAAGCATATGAGCTCATTTTAGCTTCCTAATCTAAACATTTAAGACCATGTGTCTAAACGCCATTATTAAAAGTAATAATAATAATAGAGCTAAATGATATTTAATGAAGTATATCTTTCTAGTCCTTACAATCTCTCTCAAGGCAAGTATTACTACTCATTAGTGTCTGTAGAGATTATGAAACATAGCCAAGGTTATATGCTAAAATGGAAGGGTTAGGATTTGAATTCAGGTCATTTTAACCATAGGTCTTTTCACTATATGATACAAGGAATTATTTTTAATTAATCACAAAACTAAGAGCTAATTCTTCAAGAAGACACATAAGGAATTAAAGGAAAAATGATAAAAAGAACAATAGAAGTGTAAGTATAGGTTGGCTCATTAAAAACACTAAAATTAAGAACTCTTCTTTCAAACAATTGCCACATCTACCATGTATTAGCAAGGGCTTAGATCATAGAACTATGTAGTTTTATTTTTCTCGCTAACAGCATTATCTCACATTGTTATTCCATAATGAGAAACAGGGAAAAACAATCACATCACTTGAAACTATCAGTAAAAGGCAAATCAAAATCAGGTAAGCTGCTATTTCACCAATATATTACTGAGACTGAATTTTTCAGAAGCATTCTTACCTGAAAGTCCAGACACATCAGATTTAGGCAGGTGTCGAGCTTTTAAAACAACCACAGTGAGAGTATTTGTAGTGGATTGATAGCAGAGAGAGATCAGTAACTCACCCCGTCCTGAAGACTTCTAAACAAAGAGAGATATGGAATAAATATTATTATTATTCTTTAGGTTTGAAATTTGTACTTATAGCCACATTTTAAAGCAATAAAATATTGATATTTATATGTAGTTTTCCTACTTATTTTTATTTTAGTATGCTAAGGAATCCAAGAGTAACTGCAAGCTACTACCACTTTCTAAAAACAACTGGCTGCCATCTTGTGGTGTTTTTAGGTACTACAAGATGTTAAAATTTGTGATGAGTTAGCCACACCCATTACCAGAAATGTTTAAAGATATCTAGAGTATAGCCTCTACAGAGGATTTTTTTTAACTTTTGCTTTTTAACTAAATAATTACTTTTTGAAGTTATTATTAGGAATAAAAATTGTCTAATCATTTGAAAGGATCTGTATAGGGCAAAAGGATTCATGTTAAGTTTGATTTGATTTCTTTTTTTTTTTTAAACAGTGACGTTAATGGAATTTGAATTCAGACTAATTGAAATTTATTCTGACTGCCACCACTCTCCTGCCTCACAGGGCTGATGGAATTAAAATTCTCTGCCCTCAGCCCCCACTCAAAGTCCTCATTTAATCCAAGAAATGAATTAAGTTTCCGAGGGAACTTATTCAATTTTTAATACTTTGGTTTTGGAAAGTATCATAAGATCCTTCTTTGTATGCTACTTAGATTTCATTTGAATGCTAAAGCCATTAGCTAAGAGACCAAGAACTCAAAGTACAAGTTTTAACTGATAGTAACAAAATGTAAACTCAGGGCTGGATTATAACTAAGAATGATGGCTGGTCAGAGCTCCTAACACTTCAATCTATATACACATGGGGTTATTATATGAATAAGCAGTCCAAGTAAGAGTAGACCTTTATTTCTCTTATACCGCTAAACATCTGAGTGTCTCAAACAAGCTACTTAATATTTCTAAACTCTGACTTTTCATTAATTTAAACAAACAAAGAAAGGTGAGCTTTATAGTATTCTACAGAATCTTTCTGCAATACTATAGTTTAAATCAATTGAGTTCTATATTTAAAGGGTAATTAAGATTAATTTGATATCTCATAATAGCCTCAGAACTACCAAAGCAGTATAGCCACAAAGGCAGAATGACTCAGGTCTTGTCATACAACACATTGAACATTTATAATTCAATATGATGTGATGTCATTTCCTTGAAAAGCAATTCCATGAAAAGTCACTACAACTTCCAAATCCTCAGGATAAACTGATTTAATTTTATATTCCAGTTTCAATTTCAAATTCAATTATGAAACATCTTTGTTAACTTGCTTATGAATAAGAAATACTTGCCTGCCTTTTAGCTTAAGTGGCAGTCTTAGTCAAAATACTTAAGATAGAAATTAACAAAAATATTTGTATACATGTTATTTAAATATCCATAAAGGATGTCTATTTATTTGATATAATTAAAATACTTTAAACATTTCAGTTGCGGGTTCAATTTTGTTTCATCTCCTCTATTCCCTTTCTCCCCATTTGATTATGATTAATAATAATTAAACATGGTAAAGATGATATGTATAAAACTTATCATTTTAATGAAAGCCCCCTAGATACAAAGAAGCTGAATAAAATAATGTTTATAAATACTTTAAACACTAAAAATGAATTACCCTAACATTTCTCTTGATAATCTCTCTGTTCATTAACATTTTTCCATCAGATAATTCAATTCCTGCAAGAGGAATAAGGACTTCTCCAATGATATCATCTCTTGAAAACCTGTCGAAACTCAAGATTGTGAAGTGCAAGGCCAACTCTTGGATCTGAGTATAGAGGATTCCATAGAATGTAAAGGTCTCATCAAAAGCTGGGTCCAAGGTCTTTCTCAGAACTCTGGTTTTCACTTTATGCTTCTTCTCTGGGAGGATCGTCATTTTGATATACGGGTCAGAGGTCATCGACTGCTCATCCATGGCTGGCAAGCCACGGGCTTCCTTGATATTTACCACAAATGCTTTTTTCTCAAAGTTGTACTCTAAGGAGAAGAAGAGGGTTCCAAGCTTCTCCTGTTTCTCTTCTGAAGTAAGGGAAGTGCTGGACTTTAAGCTATCAGGGGAAACAGCTTCTTTCTCCCCTTCTGAAAAGAGCTTTGGGGTCATATTCTCCAGATCAGAAGGGCTACTAGCTTTGAGGTTTGTTTTGGGAAAATTGCCATTGAGATCTCTCTTCTCAAGGTCTAGATGTAATGAATTTTTTGGCACAGCTGGCTTATTCTTTACTTCATTTTTGTCATCTGCTCCAAACTTCTTCTTGCTACTTAGGTTTTCAGGATAAATATCAACTCCTTTTAGTACATGCACAAACTTATATGGAGGAGTCTTGTTAGACTTGGATGATTTTCTCTGACAGCAGATCCATGCAAACAGAGAGACTGTGAAGACCAGGCCAAATGCACTGAAGATCCCCACCACTGTGGGGATTTCATCTGAAAAATCAAATGACCAATAACATACATTAAAGGAGCAGAGTTGGAGACATGAGCCTACTTGAAAAGCATACTGGAGCTGGCAAATGTTGTAGGCTGCACAGATTGGATTACTTTCTGACTTTTCTGGGTATGAGCTATGTACACATTTCATGTCACCTTCAGGAATAAACACATCCACTGTGTAACATGCAAAAAAAAATGCAGTGTAACAGAAACTTCTTCATTTTGGTATTTTTTTCATAAATAAAATGAGAAGATGAAACTGGGTCTACGTTTGGATGGAGGATGTTAAATGACCCTGACCTACCTTTATTTTCTCAGATACCATGAGTCAACTACAGCATGGTAGGTCAGTACTAATTTCATTATGGTTTCTTGACATTTTGAAGCTTTCCAGAAGCATCAATTTTACTGACTATGGAGCTTTAAATGCATATTTTTGAAATACTGAGAATTTTGTATTCTTGGTAGTTCTTTATATATCCTGGATTCAAGCAGCAAACATCTAGGGGCTAACTGGTTCCAGTAATTTTAAGAAATGGAGGAACATTATCTGCTATTATCACAAACTTATCAATAATTTCCATCCCAATTATGGAGCACTGGTAAGATAAATGTTACATATATTAGGAAAAAAAGAACAAAAAAGATGAACAATAGGATATTAATATTATATAACTTTTAACACTACAAACTCATTGTACACAGACCCAAAATTTCTCAAACACTGAATTGTCCAAAGAACAAGTTAATTACACCTAAGTAGGATAAAAACCAAACAATGGTTATGAATGAATCATCGTTTCTTAACATGTAATGAGAAGAGTGAGTATAGATAATTTAGAGTTCAATTTTATCCATAACTGATTTTTTTTCTAGCATATTTCCACATGGCAAATGGTAATCAAATTGAATTTGGCATTCTTTCCTTGAATAGGGCACATTAAATTACTGACATTAGGTAATATTGATTATGCATGAAGCATATCATGTCCCATATGTAAGCATATTTCTCAAACAAATGATTAGTAACAGTGAGTAAGTAAAAGCAGTATTGCTATATCTGGACACGGTGCATCAAGTCAATATTTAATGTAGTCATAGTGAATATAACTAATGTAATATTATCTGCATTTAGTCATTCTTATCTATTTTTATCCCAAATAGTGAATAACAAAGTTAAAAGTCCCAGTCAGGAAAGGGTTAAGGCTTGTTTGCATAACCCCTGAAAGAGCAATCTTTTGTTACCCCCCCCTTCCCAACCCTCCAAATCTTCTGCCTATCTACTTCATAATTTCAAAACTGAGCTCAAAGAATATAAGAACCAGCAATAGCAAATAAGAGCAGACATATATAAGAAGATTAAAAAACAACAATAAAAATTTTATACTTTAATTATATCAAGAAACTGAATCATGGAGAGATGAAAGATAAGCCTTTGAATTCCCCAAGTAGAAAAAGCAGTGAATGCTACAGAAAAAGAATGAAGCAAGAGCTAAAGATAAGCAGCTAAACTTAGCATCTGCTTTTCAGTTTTTTCTTCTATTTAAGTCTTTGGGGAAGTGGGGATTCACTACTGGACTCTCTAATCCAAGGCCAGTGAGCAAAACCAAAGTCATGAACTAAGGCAATTCTAGGCGAACAATAAAAGCAATAGAAAATGATTCTTTTTTTTTTATTAAACAGCCCAATGGCTCAAGCTGAAACATATTTTTCACTAGCACAATCTCTGAAAATGTCTCAGTATTAGAAAATTTCTTATTTTCCAATCAGAAATTGAGAATAAATATCATAATAATATAAACCCAATCACCCGAATGGAAGCCTGTAAAGGAAACTCATTTCTGAATATAATGTCACAGATTGTCTCTATTTAATACTTAAGTCACAAGGCAAAATATTCACTGTATAATAGCATGGAAAGACTCACCTACTCCTTGTATGTTCTCTACCAATGAGATTTTAAGCTTCTGAGAGCAAAAACCTCAGTCATTTCACTCAGTTAAATAACAATTATGATGGACATATAGTTATCATTCCTTATTCACAACCTCTATAAAATTTCTTGATATTTTGAATACTTGTAAAGTAAGTAAAACACTACCTCTTGTCTCTGGAATATAATGGTACCTAACAATACTACTTTTTAATTTGAAGTAAATCTGATTTTATTTACTGAAAGAGAGAAGGAGAGAAATAGTGTCAAAAATTTGGTATAGGAAAAGGGAAATTGAACTGGAAAATAGGAGTCCTAATTCTACTTTCCAAAGCTTTTAGTTAACTGTTTGACTTGCAATACTTCCCTTATCTCTCTGGGCTTTGGTTACCTCACCTGTGAAATCCATGGGCCAAGCTGGTTCATTTCAAATACCACTTTATCCCCCTAGCATCATAGGATTCTGTGTTTTTCACTAGCAACATATTTCAAGAATACAAGGAAAACATAGCAGAGAAAAACAACCTTATGGTACACACTATAATAAAATATACATCCCAAACCACGAACATACAAGTTGTTTTATACCGAGATCAAACCCTTATGTAATCACAGAAACATTGGCTTCTCCTGGTAAGTTAAATACAGATTTACCTACAAATCAAAATCACCTACAGAATTAATGAAACCAACTGCAAACAACAGACCCCCTTTCCTTTACTTAGCGCGTGCTGCAATTTACAGAGCTACCTGAATGTTTAGCAACTTCTTGGATGTAAAATCTCCCTAGCAGAAGGCAATTTTAAGGAGAAAGATAGGGAGGAAGGAAGAAACAACAGATAAGCCACGATTGCCCCTTTACAGTTTTCATTTTCTTTTCAGATTAACTAATTGGGAAATCTATATTCAACATCCCCTGGAAAAATAAAAATAACAACAATAACATCACAGCCCACCCTGGAGTATTCAAGAAACAACCGCAGTTGTAAGTTGAGTAACTTGCTTACCAAATTCTTCCCCGCTGGTAGTGATCGGAGCCATTTTTTGCTGCGTGTTCTGTCCGAGGTGCTGAACGGAAAACTCCCTGGCTTGATTCACTTGCCTGGATCTGAAGCGCCGGCTTTCCCGAGTGCTGAAAACAACAGCGCAGAGCCCAGAGGACCTGCGCCTGCAACAGGGAGGAGGCAGAGGGGGGCGGGGGTCCACTCGCCCTCGCACAGTGATTTGCCACCCCTGCTCCTGTTTTGGCTCTTCTAAGAAGCTCGTCTCTGAGACTCTAGACGTGGCTGAAACCCGAATTGACGCAATCCTGACGCTACAGGGTTGAAATCAGCACCTGCCTCCCTCCCCTCCGCCCTCCAAGCCTCTCCTCTTCCTTTCCTTCTTTCTTCCTCCCATCTCTCCTGAGGATTCAACACATACTCATCAATGATTTTAACTGTTGGACTACTGGAGATTAGCTTTGCTATTCTGTGGGGGCTCACAGGCACATGGAAATGAGCCTCCAAACTCATTCGTGTCAGTTCCTAATAGAAAATCTTCTGATCATCTAAATCAGTAAAAATGTGTCTGTGAGTTATCAGAATAATGCAATTTACAGAGATGGTTTCGGGTAAGAGTGAGAAGAGAGAAATCTCTGCATCAAATGAACACTGTGACATGCAAGAATATGTTTTCTTGCTTTCTAAATTTTTCTTTGATATGTCTTACCTTCGTTAGAAAAGATCCACCTCACATTGATCCGTTTGAAATAAGACAACAGTTTTCCCACTATAATCACTTATTTTCTAATAAATAGTCCAAACATTTTGCTGATGCTGTTGCTCCATCTGTCTGTCAGCGCTCTTCCCTTTAATATCTGACATTTGACCAGTTAAAGTACTTAGGAACAGATGGGAATAATCCCTTCTGTATTCAGACTCACTCTCTGTTATGACTTTTGCATATAATGAGACTGCTCCTGGAATGACACTTCTGGTTAAAAGCCCTGACTTCCAATAGGATTGTGCAAAATAGTTACAAGAATCAGACTGAAATTGAAAATGAATTATATTGATAATTATTGGTAATTTTCAAAGGAAAACATTTTTTTTTCTGAACTGATGATATTTTTGGGGTTGAGGAACTGGAAAATATATGATGTCAGATTCTGATTAATTTTAATCAGAAGAGTGTGCCTTTTAAAAATGTTTAGCAATTTTCCAAAGGAGAGAACTCAGGCTGTAACTCCAACTATCAATTATTGCTTCGTAAATAATTTCTTTGCTCTGGAGCTCAGTGAGCAAATGACATTTAGTGTGTACTGGGATGGGGGAGGAAAGGGCACTGGGTGACTCTCAGAAAGCTACTATACAAGTGACAGTTTCCTGCACATTGGCAAGCAGTCGCTCTGAGCGTCAGGACTCTGTCTTGGGAAAAATTAGCTTCAGTCTTTTGCATCATGGAAAATTCTATGAACCAAAGTCCTTTTCTTTCCCTTTCTACTTGCTCCCACATAGTTGGCATTTTAACATTCTTCTAACAGATTTTTTTAAACCTTATATTGTCATGCTATGAAAACACACAAACCAATTTACTGTATTTAATTTTTTCCATTGGCAGAAACTGTGTTTTGTGCCCTTATCTTTTCACTTCATTCAAATTACTTGCTTCCTCAGTTATGCTTGTACCTAGTGGGATTGGCCCTAGGAATAGACTTTCATTAGATGAAAGAGACAGTGGCATTTGTGTTTGTGATGCATACCATAGGTAAACAAAATATATAGTGTGAGGTTCACTAAAATGTGTTTGCTGGCTAAGTTATTGCTAACATATGGTTAAACTCATTTGTTGTAAACATAAGTACCTTATTTGTATGTTCTATATAAATTAGTATCTCATTAATTTTACCTTCAGGTGGCAAGATGCTGTCATCTAAAACCTGTCTAGACTGTTTAAATTCTATTTCTACAGAACCCTATCCCACCCTGGGCTGTCTCATTTCTAAGGACACATTGTGATAAAATTACCTCTTGCCCAGAGCTAATGCTATCCTGGATATAGTAACTGTTTCATTGCTTGCTTTAAAAGAAAACTGAAATAAATGTTATTAATTAAAATGTCAGAGGTCTCCATCATTTTCACTTGATGAATAGCATGTTACTTATTATCCAATCTCTTTAGACAGCTTCTACCAGCACCAGATGAGGAGTGAGAAACTGATCCAGCACAGAGGAAAAACCGGAGTTTTTTATGATTGAGATTCATACCCTACCACATTATTACATTGTTCTCTTTTGATTCAGCAAACAAGTAATCAATTCGCTGACGTGAACAATACCATTCTAGCAGCAGAGACTTGGGAGGAGGGGTTGTTGCTAGGTAACCACCTTTTTGCCACCCAAAACACACATCCTCAAACAAGTTCCCGCCATGGGAAACGTAGACCATTCTGTATAAGTGGCAGTGTTTACTTCAGAATAATTCTTCGACTATTGAAATGGTTCAGTATTATCCTACTTTATTTCAGATTTTGATTACAAATATCTATACATACTTTGAGAAAAAACAGAACATTTGAGTTCAGTTTGGTATTAAGAAATCCAGTTGAAGACTATTGATGATTCATTATCTGATTGTTTCCATCCATTTTATTCATTTAATAATCTTTTCCTTAACACATAGTTTGATTGATAAAGTTTATTTATATAGTTTATTAATTATACAGTTTTTATTTACTCTGGTCTCTTAAAAATAGTATTGTTGGATGTGTTTAGGATATTCTGTTAGGCAAAAAGAAAAAATTCAAAAGGTTTTGAAAATGTTACAGTGATCTTCAGTAATCTTTAGTAATACCCAGATTAGTAAGACAAAGACATTTTACTGGTATGTGGGTGGAGTACAGTGAAGTATCTGATAATGGTTAATTGTTGTAATGTTCCATATCATTCTATTAAGAATGCTGGCTCTGATGTTAATGGAAAAAATTTATATTACAAACACACCAACTCAAACTCCTGCAAGATAAATGCTTTCCCAATTGGGAAAAAATCCTTTCACTATGCACCATTTCTATATTTGATTTTCTTCAACATATTCAGCATTTACTCTGTGACAACCTAAATTAGGCTGTGATGGCTAATGAGTGCAAAACTCATTAGCCCACCCAAAACACAAAAAAAGCTTATCATCTTCCTTTCTTCTTTTGTTCAACACACAATTATTAAACATGTACTAACTCTTAGGGTTTTGGTAAGTAGGGGGTTTATATTAGTCAAGATGATAAAAACAATCTTTGCCCTAATGGAGCTTACAGACTACAGGAGAAATGGGCAGATTTTCCTCTAGAACTGGGAAACATAGATGATAATTATGTTTATATTTCATTTGGCTAGTACTTCCCCTACAAGACTGGTCAGCAGTACCACTTTCTTTCACCATACACAAAAATAAATCCAAAATAACTCATGAAACTCAACACCCCAAACCAAATAATCCAATTAAACATGGGCAGAAGACATGAACAGACATTTCTACAAAGACATAAAGATGGCCAACAGACACATGAAAAGATGCTCATCATCATTTACCATCAGGGAAATGCAAATCAAAACTACAATGAAGTATTACCTCATACCTGTCAGAATGGCTAAAATCAAAACAGAAGAAACAACAGGTGTTGGTGAAGATATGGAGAAAAAGGAATCCTCTTGCACTCTTGCTGGGAATGCAAATTGGTGCAGCCACTGTGGAAAACAATACAGAGTTCCTTAAAAAGTTAAAAATAGCACTACCCTACGATCCAGCAATTACACTACTGGTATTTACCCAAAGAATACAAAACTACTAATCCAAAGGGATACACACACCATGTTTATAGCAGTATTATTTATGATAGCTAAGATAAGAAGCAGCCCAAGTGTCCATTGATTGATGAATGGATAGAGAAGATGTGTTATATATATATATGTTATATGTATATGTTATATATATATGTGTATATATATATGTATACATATATATATACAATTCAATATTACTCAGCCATGGAAAAGAATGAAATATATCCATTAGCAATGCCATGGATGGAGTTAGAGAGTATAATGGTAAATGAAATAAATCAATCATAGAAAGGCAAATTATCTATGGTTTCACTCATATGGAATTTAGGAAACAAAGGAAATGCGCAAAGGGAAAAAGAGAAAGAGAAAGAGAAACCAAGAAAACAAATTATTTTCCACAGAGAACAAACTGATGGTTACCATTGGGGAGGCGGGTGGGGGGAATGGGTTAAATAGGTGATAGGGATTGAGGAGTGCACTCTCATGATGAGCACCGAGNATCGGAACTAATATAACACTGTATATTAACTAACTGGAATTAAAATAAAAGCTTAAAAAAAAGAATGGGCACAATATTGCACAGATATTCAGTCTGTCCTTACTGACCCTTCTCTTCACAATTGTAGATTAATTATTGTTGTTACAGTGAGATTGCATTCTTCCATTTTCTATGTTTGTGCACATCTTCTCCTTTAAGAGTCAGTTAAGAGAGGCAAACCATGAGAGACTCTTGAATGCTGACAAAAACTGAGGACTGATGGATGTGGGGGGAGGGGGGGATGGGCATGGAGGAGGACACTTGTGGGGATGAGCACTGAGTGTTATGTGGAAACTAATTTGACAATAAACTATTAAATAAATAAATAAATAAATAAATAAATAAAAAAGAGTCAGTTAAAGTTTATTTTATACTACAAAGTTTCTGACTTTCCAGTTACTCAGGAATTCATTCTGATTTAAATTCGTGTAACACTATCTCTACTGAAATCCTTTAAGTCAACCTGACATATTATTGGCTGTATACCAACAATTCCCATAAAGATAAATCAAAGACCTCCACCAATGCTCACTCCAAATTATCCACAAGGTTCCCATGTATACATGATCTTCTTTACATCAATTTTTTCATGCCTTATGACCTCATTTTATTTTTACATTCCAGGTTTGTTTTTAAGTTATGGTCTTTGAAATTACATCTCTAACTCCTCTAATAAGAATTTGACCTACAGTCATTTTATTTTAATATTTCTTTATTTTGGGGGGGGGCAAGGTGGGGGAGGGGCAGAGACAGAGAGGGAGGCAGAGGATCTGAAGTCAACTCTGTGTGGAGAGCACAAACCATGAAATCATGACCTTTACCAAAGTCAGATGATTAACCAACTGAGCAACCCAGGCACTCCAACCTGCAGCCATTTTAGAAGCTTGTCCTGTTTCAGTTTACCTTGAAGCTATTTCTTGTTAGCTCCTTACAATACATCTATCTTCAGTCTTCCAATCTATTCTTAAGCGAGACTTCTCTTAGCCTTCCAATAACAGTAAAAATTGGGATACTTTATGTTTTTTGGGAAGTCTGGGATCAGCAAAATTATACTAAAATTTTCAACTGAAATAATGGAGATTTAACAAATATTTTATCACTATTTAATGTTGTTTTTCAAAATATAAAAGTAAACACCAGTAATATTGACAAGGATTAATGTCTAATAAATCATTGGGCTTATTTATAGATATCATAAAATAGCTATAACACAGAAGCAGCAAGAACGAAATTAGCTAAAATGATCATAAACAATATGAATTATATATAAACAATATTGAAAAGACAATAAATATGTAATTACCTAAGTAAGCCTAAAAGATTTACAAACTCCAAGATATATGGTTTTATAATATATTAAAAAATAAAGGTTAACAATATACTGCTTACAGTAAAAATACCAATGACTACAAAATTAAAATAATAGGATATATCATGATTTATTAAAAATATGCAGATGAAATATTAAAGTTAAAAAGTAAAAAATATCAAAAGGAAGAAAATGTGCAATTTATATTGATAATAGTATATACTGACAAAAGAAGCAACAGTTTTTAAGGCTTATGCTCCAAATAACTTATCATCAAACACATAAAGCAAAACCGTGATAAGTGGTAAAGAAAAATAAACAGAAACATTACTTTTTAATAGACATTATAATCATTTCTTTCAACCACTTACAGATCATCATAATTCCAGGTTTAGACCACTTATCTAGAGTGGGGCAGTTTTACTAACAGTGTCTTTTTAAACCATAAATAAGTAATTTTTAAAGCACGCAAATTCTTGGAAAGCAGGGAAAATTTCTCAAATATGTAATGCAGGATTACTAAGAATTTTTCAAAAAGTGAGATGATATTAAAATTTTTGTAATATTTTATTTATAGATATGGACTTAAACATCAACACAAAATAACTTTCAAAGATGATATATACTAGAACACCATTTAAAGAAATGAATTATATGTGTATATGTATTCCCTCATCACATATACATCACAGAGAAATTATCACACAGGACCATGAGGTGAAATGTATATTATTATAGACAATAAAATGGTCCCTGGTAGTAGGGAGTTGAAGGCAACATGTGAATGTCCAGCACAATGTAGATGAATACATAATTTGTGTTGAAAGCAAATTATGTGGATATTATCCTGGAGTTAAAAGCAACAAACTATACTAACTTATACACACGCAAAGATATATACATACACACATACACACATATACAAACTATACATACATATACATATACATCTTATAAAATATTGAATAAACAGTTACATAAAATATCATTTATGCAAAATAAACACATACACACAAAAGATATCACTATACATTTTCAAAAATAAGAAAACATACACAGATTTTACTGAGGTTCTAGTGGATTCATTTGTGGTAGACCTGCCAAGAATAATTAGAAAATCCACATAAAATCTGTTTTAAAAGTTTGTTTTAAAGCATTTACGAATTGATGAAACAACTAAATCTTCAAGGGCCAAGATATAGGTGAAACAGCAGAGAGATGAACTGATATTCTGCAAGTCACTTTTCCTCTCAGGAAAATTGGCTGATTCTAAAAATCGGTAAAAAGTTGAGGTACAAAACAGAAAAACAGATTCATTTGGCAACCTCACAGGACTGGAGAGACAATAATTGGAGTTAGGGAAATCCTAGACATTGAGGAGAGAAGTGGCTGGGATCCTGGAAAGGAAGGAGGTACAGAGATATCTCCTGCACTTAGTGATTTTACACCCAAGACACATGCTCAGTTCTTCAACTTTGCATGCAGGAGTCTTAGAAGCTAAGCAAAAAAGCACTGAAAAACAAAATTATGGTTTCAGTTGACTCATTGGTCTGAGGAAACAAAAATTATACCTTACTATTCATCAATGTGAAAGATCCTTAGTAATCATCACAGGTTTCAGTTGGAAGCATTGAAGAACTACATCAAGAAGAGAGGATAATAAATCAGCAGAAGAATAATCCCTATAGAACTAGAACCCAGGCTCCATTTAACTTAATTCCTAAATGGATTAATGTGATGCGTTTCCCCACAAAGGTAGCCGACCAGACCCAAGCTGAAGAAGATAATATCATGTAGAGCTACTACAACTTTTCATATACAATGTCCATCATTTAATAAAAAATATCAACCTTAATGAGAAACCAAACCAAGGAGAAAATGTACAATTAAACAAAGGCCCATAGATTAGTGATATAGATAATGGTAATTAATATTTTGATAAAAGAGATGATAAAATACGTACTAGAGAACTAGAATTTATAAGACTCAGAATAACATTCTAAAATGGAAAAATATAGTTTTTGATATTACAAAATGAATGATAGAATGAAGAGAAGGCTAAGTAAAGTAGTATAGAGGATTAATTACCCAGAAGAACAATCTATAGGTAATATCCATACTAGAGAACAGAGCACTAAAGTGTGGAAAATACAGAAAACGCTTTCAGAGATGATAAAGGTAATAACATAATTGTAATCTGGCAACTTAGGTAGAAGTAATGTTTGAAGAGACAATAATGGAATTTCCCAACCCAAAGAAAAATATCAACTCATATATTTAAAAAGCATTGAGGACTCCAAGCAAAGGGAATATAAAGAAAATCACATAATACATTACAGTGAAATGACCAAAAACAAAAGACAAAGAGAAAATTTGCAAGCAATCAGAAAATACAATGTATTACCTCCAAAAAGCAGCAATAAGACTCATCTGATATCTCATTAGAGATGACAGGTCTAAAGACAATAACTCAAATGATAAAAGGGAATAGTTGTCAATCTAGAATTTTTAATCAGCAACTCAAGGTGAATGAAAGAAATTTCTAGAAAAGTAGAAGTTGAGAGAATTCACTGACAGCAAATGTTAACTAAATGAGATAAAATGATCACCGACCAAAACAGAAATGTCAATCAAAACAAAGAACATGGAAACGGGTCAATATATGTCTAAGTATAAATGAATAACATTAACTGCTTAAAACAGTAAAAATGGACTGTGTTATCTAAAAAATTGTATAACTGGATGTAGAGCTAACATTAATTCAGAGGGTAAGAGGAAATAAGTTGAGTTCCAATGTTTTAAAATCTGAGAAATGATCAAAGGAATAATTTGTTATCCAGGGAAACTCTGAACAAAGAGTAGAAAAAAATGTGTATCTAAGAAGTTAGCGAATATGAAAAAGCTAATAAAAGCTAAAAGAAAAAAGAAAGAAAAAAGAAACAGGTGGTCCAATAAAATACAAATGATAATTTAGAGGATATTAACCCAAAGATATCAGTAATTACATTAACTAAAATAAACTAAATTCTGCTATTAAAAAGGGGTAAAAGATTGTCAGACTGTAGAAAAAGATATAAACCCAATGCACCAACTCTATGGCACTTACAAGAGATTAAATTTTAAAAGACAGAAAGCATCAAAGAATAGTAAATACACCTCCTATATACCTTCCAAAAGAGGGCTATAATATTTATTTTTCTGATAAACATATATTAGATAAGTAGATTTTTAAGTCAGATAAAAAGGCATCAGGGAAGACAATAAAGGGTATTTTAAAATGATAAATTAGTAATTATATCAGGAAGATAAATTTCTAAATTTGTATGTGCTCATTAATATAGCTTCAAGTTACATAATACCTAAATAGACAGAGTTAGATGAGAAATAGAGAAAGTCACATCATCAAAGGAACTTTTTTTCAAGGCTTTCTCATATCTGATAGAAGTAGACACAAATCAATACAGAAACACAAAATCTAAATGAATTAATGAATCTGAGCTAGTTATCAAATGCCATGCCTCGTATTCTTTCAAGTGAATATAAAACATTTAGTAAAATTGACTGTAAGGTGGCCATAAAAGAAGTTTCAAAATACTTCAAAGGACAGAAATAATTCAGTTTGTTCTATACCCATAAAGGCATAAAGCAAGAAATAGGTGGAAATACTATCTTTAAAAGCTCTACTTTGAAAAATAAGCAAACCCACAGAAAGAGCCCATGGGTCACAGAAGAAATCTCAATAGAAATTAAGAAAAAAGTGTGAACTGAATGAAAATGAAACAGAGCTAAAATCTATGAAATGGACTGTGCATAATTTATTATGCAGCTTAAAATGTGCTTAGAGAATAGATGGACCTCTATGCACATACTAGAATAGAAAAGAATGGGGAAAAGTTATCTCACTATTTATTGCAGAATGTTAGAAAATAAAAAAGAAATTCAACCTAAAGAATGTGGAGAAGAAAAAAAATGACAGAAAATTAAGTTAACGTAAAGAAAAAACACTGCAGTAAGAAAAGAAAAGCCCAACAAATCTAAAATAATTTATTTGATAGGATTGTGTTACTGATAATTTCTGACTACACTGACAAGACAAAAAATGGGAGAGAAAAGTACAAATCACAAATGACACAAGAAAGTAAAAAAAAGGCAAGACAGAGTCATTGTTAGAGAATATAGTTGCAATGCTTATTTCTGATACAGGAATTGTATCCAGAAATATGTGAAGAAAAAAATCAATTTTTAAAAGACATATTCCAATTTAAAATGGACAAAAGGATCGCAGAGACACATTACTAAGAAAGATATAATATCCTAGTGGCTAATGATCATTGAAAGGAGCTTGGCAGCAGCAGTCTTTACAAAATGCAAATTAAAACCACCCACAGGACAGTTCAACACAACCACTGAAAGGCTTAAAAGGGGCAAAGGAGACAAAACCAAAAATTTTTTGACAATATCTAATGTTGATAAGAATGTGGGTCAACAAGAAGTCTTAAGCACTGCTTTTGGTCTTTATATTGGTACAAACATTTTGAAAAACTGTTTGACAGTATCTGCTAAAGCAGAACATAGACCTAAGCAATGGCCCTGCAATTACAACCACTTTTAAACTGAAATGACTACATCCAAGTACAAGAATGTTTCTAGCAGATTATTCTCAGTAGCCAAAAATTCAAACAACTAGATTTAATAAAATTTACATTTTATTAAAAATTTATTATATTTGTTAAAAATTTATATATATATTTAGTAATATATATATATTTATCTATAAATAAAATTTATATGCTAGAACACTATTAAAAAATTAAAAAAACCAAAATGCTGTTGTATATAACATAAGTGAACCTAACTACAATGTTGAATGAAAGAAACCAGATAAGAAAAATTAAACACAGTAAGATCCAACTAATTTTAAATTTCAAAAAAAGAAGAAAAAAAGAAAAACAAATCAATGTTAATAGAATTCATATGGCAAATATCTCTGTAGGAGGTAAAAACTGAGATGGAGCACGGTACAGATTTCTGTGGTGTTAATATTCCCGATCTTGATCTGAACAGTAGTTACTAAGTTTTTCAGATTTCTTTAAAAAAATTCATTGAGTTGTTCAGCAATACTTTGTGTACTATGTTGTATGTCTCTGTGTATTTCTACATTTCAGTTTGCTACATATTTTACAAGAGTAAATATATTTTCAAGGACAGATACACATTAAATGCATGTAAGAAAGGAAAGTATCACTGATAATTGGATGTAAAGCAGAAAAATAAATTAGAGATGGACTGTGCATAATATATTATGCAAATATGATCTTTTTCCCCAAAATTGAGTATTCTGAACTTTAATTTTCCAAGTATCTACTCAGTTTGAATCCTATTTCACAAAGATCTCCATTTCCCCTATTGATTTACAGTAACATATCAGGTCGAAGCTCTTTCCTTACCCAGGTACAGATGTTATAAAAATAGATGGTATGAGGACTGACTAGGAATCAGCTCTGCATATAAACACTATGCAAAGAAAATGTATATGAAATGTGAACTTCTTGAACTTCTACATAAAATGAGTACGCATTTTAAATGTTCCTCCCATGGTCTCGGCATTATCAAAAGAAATGAAGAAGATAAAAGTCACACATTTCACCTGGCAATCCTAAAAACCCCAAAACATCTGAGGAGTTGGATTATGTATATCATTCAGTGAGGGGGAAAGTTCAGGGTGCTGGAATCATTATCTAGCATTAGATTGGAGGCATAGGAATGGGACGGTTTAGAATTCTATGACCTTAAACTTCCTTCCAATTATTCAATGCTAAGAAACAATCCACTGCCCCAGAAGAAACAGCTCCAATACGGTCATAACTGAACCCATTCTGCACTGAATATAAGTCCAGATACAGCAAAGAACATGTCCAGAATAAAAGAATGAAGGTGAAATATAGCTTTGACACCAACATCCTTGCTTTATGCAAACTTTCTTTACCTTATAGAGTTACTTCTTTACCAAGTTAGTATTCATCTGCTTATCCCTTTTCCCTTCACAAACGCATGTCTTCTCTCAGGTGAAAAACTAATAACTACTGCTCACAGCATTACTTTGAAATAAAATCCTTTTGTGACTTCTCTTGAGGAGATAGGTATTTTAAATACTTATGTCTGTGAATATAACCAAAGATGCTTCTCTACCCCAGGAAATTAATAAAGGAGTGAAAAATCATCTGTCTTCCTACCTGAGCCTCTAAAATCATGTAATTCAATGTAATCCTATAAAATCAATTTGTGATTATGCTACTTTATCTCTCTTCAAAGTATCTATTCTTAGAAAGCAGAAAACATATTTGGGCAATATTGGGAAAATCAAGATCAATTTTTAAAGGTACTGAGTCAAGTGGGAAGGAAGAAAAAAAGAAAAGAAATTTAAACCTTTAACTTAGAAAATCATTTGACACTCTACAAGGTATCCATAATCTGGAGAAAGAATATGATATCCAAAGAATATGGTATCCAATGATATTTTGATTAAGTCTTTTAGGGTTCCTGGACTCATTTCTTCATAGACAAATAAATAGGCAAATAAAGAGATATGTAGGGTAAGTTATAGAGAAAGGACAAGGAGCTTCCACATACTCTCTGAGGACTCCACATGTTTACCCACCCAACTTTCCAAGCCCAGTGCTTCCGGGTTTTTATGGTGGCTTCATTGCACAGTCATGATTGACTAAGCTATTGCCCAATGGCTGATTGTTCCCTCCCCACAGTTTCAATCCTCTAATCACATGATTGGTCTTCTTGGCAACCAGCTACTGCCCATTATATCACAAGTCAAATCATAACTATTAAAATGTTATATTTCTAGAAGACCAAGCACAGTGACACAGTTAGAAATTGCTAAAATTAATTTAGTCTAGTTTGTACATTTTCCTGTCCCCCTCACAATTTTTTTGTAATTGATATATAATCTATTAATTAACTTTTGGCATCAAATGCATTTAGCCCACTTGAAGTCTAGTTATGGCTCCCAGAATTTTTGACTCTTACTGAAGCTCTAGAAAATCATAAAATATCATCAAAACATGTAAGGTTAAACTGTTGTTAATGTCTAGAATGCAGCATGGGCCAAGAAGCAAATAGAGAAAGGAAGAAAAAGAAAAAAAAAAAAAAACCACAACACAGAGAAAACAGCAAAGGGTTGGAAAAATGGGAGAAAAGATAGCAAGAGTACAGGAGAAAGAAAGTTAGGCAGAGAGTTAAGTGAGGAATGAATGAAGGAAGAGAGGAGAAGGGAGGAAAAGAAGAAAGAATTTTCTTTTGAGTAGAGAAATTATATCTAATTTCCTAGTCCACAGCAAATGGCTGGTTAGCAGTCACAGAAATATGCTTCTTTTTGACTCCTGTTATTTTATTATTATGCTCTGTTTCCTCAGTCTTCTCTTTTTGTCTCCTGTCTATTTTTTGTTTTTAATCCTGGGCTTATTGTTAAACTTTTTATATTCTCATACAGCAAAATTAACTGTTTTCTTTTTGTTTACATTTCTATGAATTTTAACATGTGTATTGATTCATATAGCCACTACCATAATTAAGATACAGTTCCATTACCCCACAAAACTTCCTCATTCTATATCCTTATTGTTATATCCCCCTACAAAGTTGCCGAAGTTTGGCAACCATTAATATGTTCTCCATCATTATAGTTTTACCTTTTTGAGAATTGCACATAAATGATCAAATAATATGTATGATGGTCTTCTTTCACTCAGCATAGCATCTTTTGAGAATTATCCAAGCTTTTGCATGTATTAATAGTTTGATCTTTTTTATTGCAAAGTGGTATTAAATTTTATGGATGAGCCATAGTCCATCAGTAACCCAATAAAGACATTTGGGTTGTTTATAGTTTTTGTCTACTATGAAGAACACTAATAGAAACAGTCATGTTCAGAATTTTGTGTAAATATTTTTATTTCTTTAGAGTAAATACCCAGGAGTTGGATAGATGGGTCTTGTGGTAAGTCCATTTCATTTGATAAGAAACAGCCAAACCATTTTCCAAAGTTTAATGTTCATTTTTGCATTTCTATCAGGAATACATGTATTCCGGTTTCTCTATATCCTCACCAACAATTGGTATTATTAGCATTTTTCATTTTAATCTTTCTATTAAGTGTGTGAGGAGTGTAGAGATATTGCATTTTGGTTTCAATTTGCATTTCTGTAGTTGTTAATTATATTGAGCATCTTTTCATGTGCTTACATCATTTTTGAAGGAGTGTCTGTTGTTAAAAGATAAACTGAGATACATTAAAATTATCAAGGGTTTATTTGAGCATACATCATTTAATATTGGGCAGAAGCAAACAAAAAGTGGTTAAGAATGGTCTACCAACAGGAGCTAAGGGCAAATTTTGTATAGAGAAGACTTAGAAGCAAAGCAATTATTTAATTGGCTAGAGTTTAAGTGATTGCTTAATGTGGGGAAGCCAAATTGGCTGTTTGTGATTGGATGTTCTTAAGTTTCACTTTCTTGGATGTATTGACTCTGGCTTAGGTTTCCGTTTGCTACAAAGGCTACAAAGACAGGAGAGATTCCCCAGTCAACTGGCCTCCTTTGGTTAATTACTGTAACACTGTTCAAATACTTAATTATTTTTTAAAGAATTTTTAATGTTTATCTATTTTTGAGATAGAGAAAGAGCAGAAGAGGCAGAGAGAGAGGAGACATAGAATCTGAAGCATGCTCCAAGTTCTGAGCTGTCAGCACAGAGCCTGAGGTGGGGCTCAGACCCACAAATCAGGAGATCAAGACCTGAACTGAAGTTGGACACTTAACCAACTGAGCCATCCCGGCGCCCCACTTAATTATTTTTTAAAATTGGATTGTCAGTTTTGTTATTGTTGAGTTTTGATATTTCTTTGTATATTTTGGCAAAATATTTGTTATTTATAATATATACAATATAAATTATTATAATTTATATTATATATACATATATACAATCTCCTGTGTGATTTACATATATGTTCCATGAATCTGAAACTTGTCCATGCATTCTTCTTTTTTTATGTTTATTTTATTTTTATTCTTTTATTTTGAGAGAGAGAATGTGGGGAGGGGAAGAGAGAGAGAGAGACAGAGAATCCCAAACAGGCTCCATGCTATCAGCACAAAGCTTGACACAGGGCTTAAACTCAGGAACCATAAGATCATAACCTGAGCCAAAATTAAGAGTCCAATGCTCAACCAACTGAGCCACCCAGGCACCCCTACTTCTTTTTTTAAAAATGTTTATTTGTTTTTGAGAAAAGAGAAAGAGAGAGAGAGTGAGTGGGGGATGGGCAGAGAGAGAGAGAAGTATGGGACAGAGGATCTGAAGTGGGCTCCACACTGACAGCAGAGAGCCTGGGGTTTGAACTCATGAATTGTGTGATTGTGACCTGAGCCACCCAGCTTTGGCTACACTAACTGAACCACCCAGGTGCCCCTATGCATACTTTGACAGTGCCTTTGACAAAGCAAAATTTTTTAATTTTGAAAAGTATAAAATATCATTTTATTCTTTAATGAATTACAGTATTGCTGTCATTTCTAAGAACTCTTGATCTAACTCTAGTCAGGAACATTTTTTTAAGTTTTTTTAATATAGTTATTTTTTTTAATATAGAGACACAATGTTACATTAGTTTCATATTTTCTAGTCACATAGTGATTAGACAAGTCTATACATTATGTTCTGCTCACCACAAGTGTAGCATCTGTCACCAGACAAGCTATTACAAGCTATTACAACACCATTGACTATATTACCTATGAAATGCCTTTTACTCCTGTGACCTATTCTTTCCATAACTGGAATCCTGTATCCCTTTCACCCATTTTTCACATTCCCCTACCTTAAATTTTTTTCTTAATAGTTTGCTTTCATTTCAATTTATAATCCACTTGTAGTTAATTTTTAATAAGGTATGAGGTATAGGTTAAGCTTCACTTTTGTTTACAAACATTATCCTTTTTTCCAAATTGCTTTAGCTGTTCTAGTTCCTTTATCCTCTCATATACATTTTATTTATTTTTTGTAAGTTTATTTATTTTGAGAAGAGGGGAGGAGAAAGAGAGGGAGAGAATCCCAAGCAGGCTCCATGCTGTCGGTGCAAAGCCCGATGCGGGGCTCAAACTCACAAACCATGAGATCATGAATTGAGCAGAAATCAAGAGTAGAGTCGATTGCTTAACCAACTGAGCCCTCCTGTCATATAAATTTTAGAATTGGCTTGTCTACATCTATAAAACTCCAGCTAGGATTTGGTTTGGTATTGTATAAGATCCATCGATAACTTTGAGAAGAACTAACATGGTTACTATGTTCAGTCTTCCAAACCATGATCTTGGTAACTCTCTCCATTTATTTAAGTCACTCTGATTTCTTTTATCAACATTGCATAGTGTTCAGAATACAGCTTCTGTACATGTTTTGTTAGATTAATGCCTAATTATTTCACTTTTGGAAGCTATTTAAGTGATACTGTGTTTTTAAATCTTGTTTTCCAATTTTTCATCATTTGTACATAGAAACATACAATTACATGAACGGCAAAGTGAAAAGGTATTGAGGGTATTTCTAACTGTGAAACCTGTTTTTGCAGCAATATCCCTATGCTAGGTAATCAGAGTAAGACAATGATTGCTTAAGAGTGGTCTTTGGTATAAAAATGAAGAAAGAAAAATCTGTGTTCATCATTTTCCTGTTCACTTTCTACAATCTTCTTTTTTCTTCTTCATCTTCCAAGCATTTGAAGCTCTCAGAATTTATTGCATGGCACCCATACTGAGTAAAGAATTTACCTAAAACCCAAACTTGGCTTCCCCTTCACTTTTCTCATCTTTATTTTAACTTTCTGGGCTTTTCCCCACCCTTGCTAGGACTTATCTGATTGATTAGATTAAATTCAGAATTGAGTCATAATGGCTTTATGTAATTATTCCCCTTATGTTTTATTTATAATTTAGTAGCTACTATACTTGGAAAACCATCTAAAGAAGTAAGCAACATGAGTCTTGTCAGGAAAAGATGAAAAAAATTTTGAATGCTATGGTGGGGACACTATATACAAAATCACACTGGCGACTCTTTGCTATAAAGATTGTCCCTGTCTTGATAATTCTCTGCAGCTCTCTTTCAGCTGACTTTTCTCTGTGATCAGAGGAGAAGATATACATTTTCTTTCTGTCATGACGTTTTGAAGTCATTGAGCGGCTTGAGAAAACTCAGATGAATCTTGAACACAAGGGTTTATTCAAAAAGACAGGGATGAAGGTAATTTTCCTTTGTTACTTTTGCAATATCTTCAATAACTCTGGAGTCAAAACTAAAACCTGAGAACAGATAACTGATAATAAATAATGTTTCCTTATCTGCCTGGGCAGCAGCTTACATGTATAATGTGGCACTTTGTGTTTGCGCGTGTACCACAAGCTGCATTTTCTCTTCTCAGGTCTCTGTAGATTTAGTTACAATCATCCAACCTTTCTTATGGTCCCTTGTGATATTGTGAGGTTTGCTTTAGTCTACTTTGTGTCAGTATTTATTGAGGTTTCACTCTGAAGCACAGTATTAGAAAAATAAAAATATGTTCTCTTATTTTTCTACATCACCAAACTTGGCATAGGTGGCACTTCCATGCCATACTTGACCTCTTCTGTAACATGTACAATATATTGTTTTTCTTGCCTATTTTTGTTATTTTTTTTTGTTTTATTAGGCAATGTGTCTTTTTATAACTCATACAATACAGATCAATATGTTAAAAATTTTACACTGTCAATTGTCTTGGCTTCTTCAAAACCCTGGGCAAGTAATCTAAAATGATCCGACATTTATGTTGAAACCTCACATGCTTATTTGTGATGACTGTATCAACCTAAAATAGCAACATCATTAATATCATTTTACGAATATTAGTGAAAATTTCCAAAAACAAAACCCAAGCATTTTCATTATAACTGTTTGGTAGGAAGAGTTTGAAAGGCTACAGAGGACAATGGGCACAATATTTACCTCTAAATGAATCAAAGGGGGATACAATGGTTAGGGTGGGTTACTACATGGAGTTTATATGATTCCATTTTTTGATAAACCTTACTATTAAATATATTTAACATTTTTACAAGAATATCAGTAGATCTATTTTATAGATGAAAATATTGAGGCACAGCATGGAAACTATAGGGGCTTTCACTTTTGTAGTTTACCTTACCTTTATAAATACACCCCTAAAAATGCATCCCACAGATGTTGATAGAACTGATAAGCCCACAAAGCCACATTGGAAAAAAACTGATAAAAATGGGTAAATTTGACTTTGTTTACACTGCATACATTTTTGTTAATCTTTTGACCTTGTTGAGACAATGTGCCTTGTTGCTATATTGTTAGTCTCCTCTCCAACCTGGCATAGGAGCTTTGGTAGCCAACCAAAGTGATGAAGAAGAAAGGAAAATAAACCAATTATGGCATTAAAATTTTACTGCAAAGTGTTTGGAACCCCTCAAAGATAAAAACTTTATGAGAGTATCCAAGGTTCTAAGAAAGGATTATCTGTTCTTTACGTACCTCATACACTATAATTTCCCACAGTTTCTTTTTTTTTTTTTTTTATTTTTTTTATTTTTTTAATAGTTTATTGTCAAATTAGTTTCCACATAACACTCAGTGCTCATCCCCACAAGTGTCCTCCTCCATGCCCACAAAAGACCCCGAATAGCCAAAGTAATAATGAAAAATAAAACCAAAACGGGAGGGATCACCATCCCAGACTTTAGCCTCTACTACAAAATTTCCCACAGTTTCTAATCAGTTGAGTAGCACTGGCACACAATATTTTTCAGAGCAGTGAACAAGTTAGCCATAAGAATGTTGCTTCATTTATCTATTTTTATAAAGAACAGTGTCCTTCCACTTCTAATATAAATGTTTTTATTATTTATTGTCTCCTCAAGTGAGTTGAACACATGACTCATAATTGAGAGATAGTTCTTTATACATGTGCATCATCTGATGGCTTTGATTGAGGATGATGATGCAAAATGTGTAAAGTATCTGCATTAGTCAATAGATCTGCAGAAGAAATTACTGGAAATGAGTGAATCATCAAGTGCAACTTCTGGCTTTTATGAGCAACTTCAGTTCCCATTTGCATTAATGCAGCTTCCTCTCAAATAGCTGTGGATTTTAATAAGATAATAGATTCATATAATTTTAGAGCTGAAGGAGACTTCAGAGATCTTTGTACCCTCTTATGTAAAATCTTGGTGAAGACACAAACACCCAGGGTCATAAAGAGTTTTGGTACAAGGCCACACGCAGTGTACTATCCAGTTTGAACCACACTCTTTTTCTTTTTTTTAACCAAACAATGTTATCTCCTTTCAAAATTACTTTTTCAGTTTCTGTGTTTAATAAATTCAATAGAGTTCATCTGTCTATTTTATTGATAAACATTCAAGGAAGTTGAAATAATTTTAAGTTAGGTTACTCTGTTTAAAGTTCTAAGAAAATGCTGGGAAAAAACCCACAAATTATTTCTTCTCTTCATTTTTTAAGATATTTGAATCTACTTTTGCTGGATATGTACTTCAGAAAATTAGGTATAGTCTATAATTAATGTTTAATATTACAAAAGAAAAAATAAAATATATTTCCTACATGATGAAAGTCAACTGGAAGAACCCAAACCTCTGCATGATGTCCCATTAAAAGCTGTCCCCATTATCATCTAAAATTAAAGTGCTCCTTCTTGTAACAAGCATTATTCTCATTGCTTCTCCATGTGCATTGATATTTATGGATCAATATGTAATTTAGTATCAGCATGTTTAATCATAATCAGCCAGAGTGCTGTGTTTAGCTGAACCTATAAAATGTACTATAATGATTCTAAAATGTTTAATTTAAGAATCACTGCCTCTGTGCATATGAATCAGAGACCTGTGTTTAATTATTGATAGCAATTAGTACACAGAAGCAGACAAACACCATCTGGTGGTAGAAATGGTTCTATGGCTGTACCCGTTTCACTCTTGGTTTTAAAGTAATGCATCACTGATTGTGTTCCCTTACATGAGAAAATTGGTTTTCTTTCTATACGCCAACTACTGGAATTTCTGTCCTTTAGATCCCCTGGTATAAATAGCCATTGTTCTCTGACCTCAGAAAAAATTATCAAAACTATGGGAATGGCCAACTGGGTTTGATTGTTATAATCAGACCTCAGTGAAAAATTTCAGTAAGAATTCCTCATTCTGTGTGTATCTCATGAATAATAATGAGAGTTATATTAAAGTGGGTGAAACTTAAGGTCAAATATTCAGAACAAAAAGCAATGCTCAACACAAAACCTTAGCAAATACTAAATTAACTAATTAGGCGTGTGTTTTACTCAGACAAGAACAGGTGTATATGTATACACATATATGTGAGCCTGTGTATGTGGCTATATGGCTTATGTAGACAGACTTCTATCTAATGAAATTTGAGAAAGTATCTAAAATAAGGGTAGAGGACACTACCATGACTGTTCTTAAAGGGATCCACCATTGTCATCTTACCTTTATACCATTTGATATTTCAGCCCAACTACTTAGATCTCATAGAGGACTGTGCCACCAGAGCCCCAGATCTGACTGCTTTTTCTTTCTGTCTCTTACTGTTTAACCCAACCTGAGTAACCTGCAATCCACACTGGGAAGAACTGAGCTATATGTGTATGAAGATCTTAATCCTGTCAGCCCTCAGGGCAGCCATGCTCAACATAAAGCAGCCCAATCTCCTGGGTAGCACCTCTAGCATTAGGTAGCCTCATCTAGGACTCCTCAGACCAGGGTTTAATGGTTCACTACAAGGTCTCCACTATAACAGGCTACTGAGTAAAATCAGACTTGCTATTCCATCTCCCTGAAGAGAAAACAGCCAGGAGGAGGTGCCATGACAGAAACACATATTTCATCAGTCAGGGACAAAGTGACAAAATGTTTAATATTCTTTCATGGGAAGGGAGGCTAAGGAACTGCTGGAAGAACTTGTGGACCAGATGTAAAAAGCACTACACTCAGGTCAAAGTACAAGTGGCATAGAGGATAAAGACTTGGGAGGAATCCCAGATGGAGATCTTAAATCTCTGACTATACTTAATTTGGATCTCTCTGTCTTCACATACATTCATTGGCTACTTTTAGCCATCTGAAGCTGACAAATCCTTAGGTGGAGTCCAAACTGGAGGAGCAAATCAATAAAAGCAAACAAGAGTCACCTGCAAGGTCTAATTAAGTGGAGTAGAGTATGGAAGCAGGAGGTTTCAAGATGTATTACAGTTTCAGCAATTTGTCCATTCACAATGGGGCCTGGTCTCAGGGGAAGAAGAGCATGCAGGAGTTCCAAAAGCCCCACCCAAGTTATTAAGGGATCAGTATAATACACTAGTCTGATAGGAGGCCTGGCACAGCAGGAAGAGTGCTTGAGAATTTCCAGAAAGTGAGAGGAAATCAAGGCCCAATTAGGTTTCTTCTGGCCTATTCTGGCAGATTTAGGCCACAAAGTCATGGGGACCTATACTAATGTCCCAGGGGCCCCTTAAGGGTAAAGGCATAGTTAAGCAAGGAAAATCTGCCCCCCCAACTTAGTCATTATCTACTTTATCTATTCTGTATAGTAGGTACCTTTCATCTATTTGACATAGGATAGTAGACCTCCATGAAAGATTTCACTTGAAGAAAAGTCTCAATAATTAAAAAAGCCTCTAAAAATACTTGACTAGTCCACAAAGGTGATGGGAATGTGGCATCTTAGAAGCCAGGCTGGATCCTGTTCAGGTGAGCAGCATGACTCACCTCCAAAGATGGATGGTGACCCATGGGCTTTTGCTGCTCTTGTGACAGGTTCAGGAACTGAGGTAGCCTCTGCAGAGATGACTGTGTAAAAAAGAGAAGAGCAAGAGAATGGGCAGGGGCTGCTGAGACAAACACTCTTAGAGGCAGTAAAGAATAACAAGTGGGTTGGGTACATGGCTGCTGTCTGCTGTGTTCTCAGGGACTACGGCTGGAGAACAGACTCCTGTATATGACCTCTGCCAGTTGCAGAGGTCATATACAGGAGTCTGATCTGACTCTGATTCTACAAGGAAAGGTACATGGGTTCTTCATCCAATCTACTGACTTAATTCAATTTCCATGAAGAGGTTAAAAGCATCACAGATCACTGTACTATTTCCTTTATACATCGTCCCTGAACTATAGATAATTGTAGCTGCAGCTGTTCATGAAATATTCATTTATTCAAACAAGGCTTAAGAAAAGTCAAGACTAATGACATATTTGCAATGGGGCAAATATGTTCAAAAGGTCACTCACATAGTATCCCCCAAAAATATCCTGGCAGAGGATCTAAAGAGATAGTAATTTTTATCATAGGAAAATAACAAGTTGAGCCAGATCCTTGCTGCTAGGAAGAAATTCTAATTATATTTTTCCAAAAAGATGCCAAAAAATGGATGCATTCTTATATTGTAAAAACAAGTCTTTTTTTGTAACCTTTGCATTTCATGGCAGAACCCCCTCTTACCAAAATAATTTGCACAAATTCCTACTGTAATAGGAATGGGGATTTGGAGGATTTGTTTCAATGTCCAGGACATATTATTTTGAGATTGTATCAAGTTTCTCATTCAATTCCTGCCCTTTTCCTCCCTGACTCGAGAAGATCCCTGTGAAAATCTAATTGCCTGAGGGAGGGAGGTTCATAAGCAGGTTGTTGGGAAGGAAAAGGGTGGTTTATCCAATTAGAAGTATGGTAATTCATATGAGCAATTAAAGTTAGAAATTATTGAGAGAAGAGTTCTATCTCAAGACTGTAATGTAAAAACTTGTGTGAGTTTCTAGACTGTTGGCCTGCCTTATGGAATTGGGGGTGGCTGGCACCACAAGTGTACACAGCAACCTTCTCTCTTTCCTGAATGGTACACTTTTAGGAGTACTGTAAGTGGATTTTGGTAAGCGATGTCACCAAGATGGCAACGCAGGTTGTTACAACTATCCAAGTTACAACTATCCAATGAAAAGACCTCACAGAGAGAGTTCTAGAACACAAGGGTAAGGCTGAAACACCCTACTGCACCACCACACTGCCCCTTCTCCAGTTAGTACAGCACCACACAGAGAGGTATTTCCTGAGCCTTCAGTTCTTCTAGTGGGGAAAGAGAACCCAAGAAGGTACAATCAGTCCTCCCCTGCATTGTGGATTACAGCCAGAGGCACATCCCATTCCCATCCTCAAGAGCTCAAAGATTCTACCAATAGATTAAGATCACAAGAAGATGTTACCCATGCCTGTTAGAATAGCTATCAACTAAAAGGCAAGACATAACATATGCTGACATACATGTAGAGAAAAGGGAGCCCTTATGTATAGTTGGTGAGATTGTAAATTAGTATAGTCACTATGGAAAACAGTATGGAGGATACTTAAAAAATTAAAAATAGAACTACCATATGGTCCAGCAACTCCCTTTCTGAGAATATATTCAAAGGAAATAAAATCACTGGTTCATATAGAAACATTATTTATAATAGTCAAAGCAGGGAAACAACCTGTGTCCATCTACAGATGAATGGATAGAGAAGTTGTGATACATACTTCACACACACACACCCACACACCCACACACGCACATGCAATATATACCATAACATTCTTATAGTATAGTATTGTATATTCAAACACAATGTGATATTATTCAGCCATAAAAATGAGAAAATCCTACCATTTGTGACAACATGGATGAAACTTGAAGGCATTCTGCTAAGTGAAATAAGTCAGACAGAGAAAGATGATCGCATATGATCTCATTATATGTAGAATCTCATACCAAACACACAAACAAAAAAACTCAGAAAAAGAGACCAGACTTGTAGTTACCAGATGTGGAGTTGGGAGAAGTGGTGACTGGAGGAAGATATTCAAAGGTACAAATTTGCAGTTAGAAGAATAAATAAGTACTAAGAATGTGATGTACAACGTGATGACTACAGCTAGCACTGCTTTATAATATATAGAAAAATGTTAAAAGAGTAAATATTGGGGCACCTGGGTGGCTCAGTCAGTTAAGTGTCTGACTCATGGTCTTGGTCTTGTGGTTCATGGGTTCGAGCTCTCTGTTGGGTTCTGTGCTGACAGCTCAGAGCCCAGAGCCTCTCTCTCTGCCCCTCCCTGACTCACACTCTGTCTTTCAAAAATGAATGTTAATTTTTTTAATTAAGAAAAGGGTAAATCTTAAGAATTCCCATCACAAAGAGAAAATATTTTCTTTTTTTTCTTTTTTATTGTATCTAGGTGAGAAGATAGATGTCAGCTGAACCTATTTGTGGCAATCATTCCACAATATATGTAAATCAAACCATCATGCTCTATGCACGAAACTCATATAGTTATGTATGTCAATTATTTCTCAATAAAACTGGAAATAAAAGGAATGATAATTTAAAAAATATCATTTCTGGTGAAGAATTTCAGAACCCCTACATCTGAAGGCTGAGGTCAAACTGAGTTCCTGAAAAGGCCGACTAAATATTTACAATTCCTGACCATTATTATTGACCCACCAGAGGGTCACCAGAGGTATGTGATATGAATCAAAAGCAAACTATACTCTGCACAAAATTAGATCTACGGCTTTCACTAAATGATAACAGCAAAATCCAGAGAAATTTCTGGTATATTTTTTTAAAAAGAATCTTAGTAAAAGAGTTTAAATGTAATGTTTTTACATTATAGTAGAAAGTAAAGAAATATTACAAAACAAATAGGTCATAATGGAATCTAGTTAAAAGTGTTAAGAGCGTGGGGTACCTGGGTGGCTCAGTCAGTTAAGCATCCAGCTTTGGATTAGGTCATGATCTTATGGTTTGTGGGTTCAAGCCCATTGGGCTGTGCTGACAGTTTAGAGCCTGGAGCCTGCTTCTGACTCCCTTTCTCTCTGTCCCTCCCCTGCTCACACTCTGTTTCTTTCTATCTTTCAAAAATGAATAAACATTTAAAAATTTTAGGAAAAAGGTGTTAAGAGTGTATAGAAAAATATGAGAGTGTGTAGAAAAATATGCTTAAGTTAGATAAATTATTAAAACTGTGGCCCCATATGCATTAGAATTTGCACAACTATATCTCTTAAAATGACCAATGATTTAGTCTATCATGTCTATGTAATGGAACCTCTATCAGAACCCTGAACAAAGGGTTCAGATGGCTTCTGAAGTGGTGAACATATCTAGGTTCTGGAAAGTAACAAGCCTAGAAAGGGCATGGAGGATTATACCTCTTCCTCTATACCTTGCTGTATGTATCTCTTATTCTGGGTAGTTAGTATCAGAATTGAATTAAATTGTAGGTCACCCAGTTGGTGTCCAGAGAGTTGCATAATTGTTTAGTGTGGAAAAAAATTCTACACCAATTTTTGTCAGAGGTGTTATAGGTAGAAATAGATCGATTTGCTATCTATGTCTTAATTCAAGTGTCTATTGCAATTTTAGCTATGAAAACCCTGTATCTCCTTATTAGAGAACTCTTTTTGGAACTGTGTCAACAAACACATTCATAACATCCATTGAACATATTAGTTAGCTTAATCTGTTACTGATTCAGACAGGGAATAACTTATCATTCTTCAGTGTTTTGTGACTTGTTGATGGGAGGTGGGGAAATTGGTGTACATTAACTTTTGCAGTAATTTTGATACAATGAAAAGGATGCTTGGGGGCACCTGGATGGCTTAGTAAGTTAAGCGTGCAACTCTAAATTTCAGCTTAGGTCATGATCTCAAGGTTCATAAAATTGAGCCTTGCATGAGGCTCTGCATTGATAGCACAGAGCCTCCTTGCGACCCTCTTTCTCCCTCTCTCTGCCCCCTCTCTAGCTAGCATGCATGTGCTCTCTCTTGCTCTCCTTCTCTTTCTCTCCCTCTCTCAAAATAAATAAATAAACATAAAAAACGGAAAGAAAAGAAGAGTGCTTGGTTAGTATGTCAGAAAGAAATTATGGGTTCACCATACTTATGAACAGTTTCTTCTTCCAGGAAACAACATTTCCTAGCTTTTCTTGATATTAAATGCAGTTTTACCAATGTATTATGAGTAGAAGTAAAGCATGCCACTTTGGGGCCTGGCCTGTATAAATCTTCCATATTTTTTCCTCTTATACTAGCTTGATGCAGATAGGGACAGTGACTTTGGAAGCTACTGGCGAAGCCCGTGTCCTTTATTCACACTTTGAAGAAATTACCTACTGATTAGGAGCACCTTCTTTGGACTTTACCTGAATGAGAAACTTCTATCTTATATTAGTTATTGTGCATTTTAGTATTTGTTGAAACAAATAACATTAATTAATATAGCTAGGCTCTTGAAGACTGGAATTCTGGTATGAACTCTATTATCAGATGGTGATGAGATTTAAACTCAGATGAGCTTGCCATATTTTGGCATGTCCATCTGTAGAATGGCACTAATTATGCTTTTTCAACTCATCCTACAGGATCACAGGAGAGCCCTAATAAGATAATGGATCAGAGAGAACACTGAAAAGCATAACATATGATATGTGTACAGGGAATTATAAAACAATTTGGGGTGTCCAGGTCTCTTAAGTAACCAATAAATTGAATTAATACATCTACTCTGTGACCAACTGATCTTGCTTCTTCTACATATAAATGATTTCCTTCTCAGCTTCTGAAATTCTAATTAGTATAGATGAAGCATCATGATGTTCTGAAAAGAGAGTTAGCACATAGTTCCATATATCCCTGCCTCTCACAACCACAGCTGGAGATACTCCTCTGTGTATGCTCATTCAAAGGAAAAACACTAAATTAAAAAGTAAAGTCAATCATAATCTAATCTATAACTTCAGTCAGGCCTAAATAAGATTAATTTTACTGTAGTAAACATGCAAATGAGAAAAATACCAATGTGTGATATGAAGACTCAGTAAGATGATGCTGATGGCCCGACTCTGGAAACCCAGAGCAGTGCTTTCAAATTCACAAATCTGCTTTTCCATTTCTTTCATTATAATTGCATACATAGAGTTGTATATGTAAAATTGAATATATATATATATGTTCTTTTTTTACCTAAAGAGCAGCATTATTGATTTAAATTTTCTGTAGGTTATATAAAATGTTTCCTATCACAAATAATAAGAATTAAAACACACTGTTAAAAATTACCTGGTGGAGTAAGACAAACTAAGCTATACCTGAGGCATCGTAGTAGATATCCTAAAATTTCACTTGTCTCATTCCAGTCCATCTCTTTTAGCAATGCTTTTCAACATATACATTTTAAAACTAATCATTTACTTTATTAAAAGGACATATTGTTATATATAATCTTTTGAGAGTGATTGTTTCCACTTAATATTATATTTCTGGGTTAATCTTGTGATATTATATCACTGTACTTTATTTGTTTTGATGGTTGTATACTGTGGTAGGTAGAATAGTGGCAACCAAAGATGTTGATGTCCCAAACCCAGAACCTGGGAATATGTTAAATTACATGGCAGAGGAGAATTATGATTGTAGGTGAAAATAGCATTGTTAAGGGCCTTGAGATGTAGAGATTATTCTGGATTATTAGGATGGACCCAATGTAATCACAAGTATTCTTATGAGTGGAAGAAAAAGGCTAGAGAAAGCATATCAGAATTACATCATGTGAGAGGGACACTACCAGGTATTGATGGCTTTAAGAGGGAAGGGGCCAAAGAGTCCAGGAATGTAGGAAAACTCTAGAAGCTGGAAAAGAAAGAGAAGAAAATGGATTTTGCCTCAGAAAGAAACAACCCTGCTGACACCTTGATTTTGGCTCAGTAAGACTATTTCAGACTTCTGATCTCCAGAACAGTAAGATAAAAAATTTATGTTGTTTTAAGTCAAAGTTGCTGGTAATTTCTTATATCGGCAATGGGAAACTAATCAATATACTATTCAATGGAGTGAATATACCATTGCTTATTCTTCTACTCTCCCACTGAAAGGTGCTTATGTTGTGTCCATGCTATTGCTACTGTGAACAGCGATTCTGAGAACAATCTTGTACACATCTCCTGTTGTACATGTAGGCATTTTTCTATTAGATATTTACTTAGACATGAAATCGTTGGCTCAGTGGATGTAAAAATGGTCAAATGTAAAAGGTATATACAAACCATTGTCCAAATGGTTGCAAAAATTTTCATTCTTACCAACAATGTATAATGAATCATGTAGTTCTACATCCTCTTGACATTGGTAAACTTTTCTTACTTTTTATTTCATCTTATAAAATGTTTAATATTCTACTTTTAATTAAGACATAAAACATACAGGTTGCTGACATGATTAATTTTTAGTTTTGTATCCTTTCTCATTAAATAAAGAGGAAAATAAGATCATGATGTCTAACAAAATTAATGGAGTTATGTCTAAATTTTTATAGGTCTTTTGAAAAGTCTATAATCTTAACATTGTGTTCATTTTTAAAAATTTTAATAATTTATTGTCAAGTTAGCTAACATGCAGTGTATACAGTATAGTCTTGTCTTTGAGAGTAGATTCCCATGATTCATCACTTACATATAAGTGCTCATCCCAACAAGCACACGTCTCAATGCCCATCTTCCATTTGTCCTTTCCCCCAGTCCCCCACCCCCATCAGTCTTCAGTTTGTTCTCTGTATTTAACGGTCTCTATATTGTTTGCCTTCCTCTCTGTTTGTAACTTATTTTTCCTTCCCTTTCCCTATGGTCTTCTGTTAAGTTTCTCAAATTCCACATATGAATAAAAACATATGATATCTCTCTTTTTCTGAATGACTTATTTCACTTAACATAATACCCTCCAGTTCCATCCACATGTGGCAATGGCAAGATTTCATTATTTTTCATCACCAATTGGTATTCCATTGTACACACACACACACACATCTTCTTTTCATCTGAGATCTGTCATCTTTTTAAAATTTATTTTAAAAATCCATTTCCATTATTTTCTCAAGTGTTTCTTCTTCTTAATTTTAGTTTTCATCCTTTCTTGGACTTGCTGCAAGCCATCACATTTACTTCTATATTCTGTATATCATAGTTATATTTTTTTCTATCTGCTTCTTTATTCTATTTCTTCTGGTTTGCAATTCATTCCTCAGATGTATGTCATCTTTCCTTTATAAAAATTATTTTTTATAGTTTTTATGTATATTTAATTCTTGTATGATTTCTTGAGTTTATTATACATTGCTAAACTTCACACTGGCAGATTTCCCAAATCACTAGCTGATATAATTATTTGGTCAAATCAAAACATTCCAGGTTGTGATCCAATTTTAGTCTTAACTCTTCAAAGATATATTTGCAATTTATTTTTAAAAAGTTTGATGTTTATTTATATTTGAAAGACAAAGAGAGAGACAAAGTATGAATAGGAGAAGGGCAGAGAGAGAAGGAGACACAAAATCCAGGGCAGGCTTCTGGCTCTGAGCTCTCAACACAGAGCTCAATGCAGGGCTCCAACCCATGAACTGTGGGATCATGACCTGAGCTTAAGTAGGACGCTAAACTAACTGAACCACCCAGGCGCCCATATATTTGCAATTTAAAAATAAGACACAAATTAAAGTCTAATTTGTAGACTATATAGGCTAGTAGATGTTGGCAAAGGGTACTTTATAATTTCTTGACTAATCTCTGACCCATTAAAGCTCTTCTCAAGAGGCAGAGCTAACCTGATATATTTGGCACTAACTTCTCAAAGGCTGGGAATGAAGGGCCTGATTCACAGACCTAGAGCAGTGCCTGACTTTCATATAGCCAGTAGTCAATAAATATTTGTTTAATAAATCAATGACTAGGCACCATGTGAGAATAACCCAGATTAGTTCTCTCCATTTCTTTAATCAGAGTAGAAAAGTCCCAGATGAAAATAGAAATGCATGTGTCCCATTTGCCTACTATTTCTGAAGCTGTGTGGGTAGGTCACAGAAAATAATGTTCACCTCACTCAGATTCTGCAGACGCTCATGCTTTTAAGAAGGTAATAAGGTCTAGAATGTCTCCATTATATTGTTTCACTGAGAATGTTCCACTATAGACTTTTAACCATCTTGACAAAAAAAAGTTGATTTTCTTTTTAGAAGTAGTGGGGGAGGGGGGAAGGAATGAGGAATGAGGAAAAGAGGAGGGAAAGTTAAAATACAAGACCTTCTCTGTAGAGAAGGGGAACAAAACTAAGTCCTTTGAGCAGAAGATACCAAGAGAGAGCTAAGATGCAAGTATTTAGCAGGAAAATGCCCACAAAAGAAAAATGGAAAGGGAGCCACAGAAGGCTGTCAGAACTGTCAGGTAGTGTTGCAAGTCTGTCTCTGAGTGAAGGAAAGAGGAAGATTGGGTATAAGCATCCTAGACTCCATGCAAGTGAAGGAATGTTTGACAAGTCCTTCAAGAAATCCTCAGGCCAACTCCAGCATCAGAGGAACACATATTTTCTAGGAACAGGTCTGCCTCAGAATCAGTACTGAACTCATCAGCTGGCAACAGCCTTGGTGAGGTATGGCCTCAGTGTAAAAGCAGCCATGGATATCAGAGCTCAGTGCCTTCGGCCCTCAGTCAACTATGTTGCCTGTGACTGGAGGTCTGTGAAGCCCTTTCCCATAGCTGCCACAAGCTTTGCAGGGTTTGATTTCAGATTTCTGGCCATTCATGAGGGGATTTGTCAAAGTAGACAGTAATGTGGTCAGAGTGGGGTGGAAAATTGGAAGATGACATGACAATATCAGTTCTTATATATAAAGAGGACACAATAGATATAAGCTCTATCTATAATACATGAGAGACAGAGTTGTTGTTGTTGTTATTGTTTTAAACTTATGTACTTATATGAAGTTGATGCATAGTTCCCTGCAAGAACATTCCTTGACTTCTGAAATCCTATTTTGGATCAAATTTACTAAGTATTTATAATATCACTTTAGACTCAAGTTTGGGAAGCTTTTTCTGTGCAGGGCCAAAGAGTAAGCACTATAGGTTTGGGGGGTGGGCAGATAACATCTATCACAATTATTCAACTCTGCCCCATAGTGTGAGAGAATCTATAGATAACATGTAAGTGAAGAGGCATGGATATATTCCAATAAAACTTTACTTATAAAAGCAGATGTCAGCCTAGATGTGGCCCACAGGCTGTAATTGATGACCAATGATTTAGACATTTCAAGCAATCAAATACATATACATGGTTAGTTAGATCATTCTAAAATTCAAGCCAGCATGGTAGATGTATTAGGGGTTTCATACTTAGGAATTTGTGAAAGATGAAGCTTAATAGTCAAGGCCCAAAGTATCACTATATCCAATTTCAAGGAATTTGAATTTTACCCATGGGAAATCAATACTATGTTTAATGCAAGAAACGACATAAACAGTCACAGGGCAAGTACAGAAGGAGATGAGGTGGTAGAACACAGAACTAAGAAACTGCACAGCAACCAAATTAATAAAATGTGAAAGCCTAACTTAAAAGGGAGTTGCTTGGTTAATAAGAGGAAGGAGTGAATTAGCTTTAAATGGTATAGAATTGTTGGAACGCAAAAAACTTAAATGTAGAAAATGTGGAAGGGAAAGTACCATAGAATGATCCAAAGCTTTGTTTAGACTTGGAGGTGAATGATAGTGCCCTTCACTAAAAGAGGGAGGATAAAAGGAGTTTTCTGACTTAATATGGTCAAATGATGGGCTCCTTGGAGGAGTCTGAATTGCCGGGTTGGGGGTGGGCCAAGGATTCCATGAACCATGGGATCACCACCTAAGCCAAAATCAAGAGTCGAATGCTTAACTGACTGAACCACCCACGTGCCTCACTTTTCAGAAACTCTAATTTATTTTCAATCGATCATAAATAGAACCAGATTCAGACAACACAAACTTAACATGTCTCTTATCTAATTATCTTACCCAAACGACACCCTCAACTTCTGTGCTCCTAAGGAAAATTAACACTCTCAACATCTACCCAATGAACTTCTCTCATTCTTACATGCTGTCAACAAACCCAGAACACTATCCTAAAATACTTCTCCTTCTCTACTGACATGGTCCATAACTTCACAATTTCTAGCCTTGGACTATTGAATATGCATCTGGACTACTTAATCCCAGTGCTTTCCAAGTTAGGACCATGTTTCACACTGTGCCAGATCCAGGGATCTAGTTGCTTAAACATTTAGAACTATCCATCTCTCAGCACCCCACCACTTGCAGTCATATGTACCATAATGCTTAACACAAAGTGTTTAGGGACTATTTGAAGATTTGAAGAACTGTGTTGCCAGCCATTCCAATGGAGTTAATTAAGATGGAAGCTGACAGAAAGAGAGATTTTCATAAAGATTTCTTCATGTTAATTTTCCAAATCATCACCCTTCAATGTCATTCTCCTGTTAGCATATATTATAATCCCTACATCTATTTGATAGGGGAAAATAAAAAGAGCTCCTTAGGAGAAGTTGCTACCATAATGTCACATTTTCTTGTCCATTCCAAATATCAGTTATCTAAATTCCAGATTTTATATTCCAGTCACATTTCATCTCAACACCTTTGTTTAACAAGAGTTATGTCTGATCCCAGTTTGACCAGAAGAGAAAAGACAAGGAGTAAATATAATAACATACCTGGTCATTATTCAAAGTCATTCTCTTTAAGGTGAAATTCTACTTCTCTACATACTTTCCCCACTTTCAATTAGTGACCTATTAATTCTATTTTAATACTGTATCATCATAATCATCATTGTCATCGTCATCGTCAACTTAGCATCTATGCTGCTTCAACATGCTTAGCATTGTCTTAAGTGCTTTACATTTATTAATTCATCAATCCTTCAAACCAACCAAGGAGGTTATAACAATTGTTGTCTTCATTTTTAGATGAAGAAAATGAGAAGCTGTGAAATTTCCTAAAGTCATGCAGTTTAAAAGAAGTGGAACTGGGTATGTACCCATATAATCTGACTTCAGAGTCCATCATCTTATCATTACCAAACACTGCTTTTCATATCATGTACTATACTGAAAATAATATAAACAATATAATTCCTGCCACTTTGTAATTTCTGGAATACCATCCAGACTTGTCACCTTGGAATATAAGCAAAGTTTGAATGCTTCTGCATCATATTTTCTCTCCAGCTTTCCAAAGGCTCTGACTGGGCCTCGGTAATGCTATTCTTGTGACCTTAGATAATCTTCACATGAGTTGATTCACAACCTGGTGATAATGGGGATCACGACCAAATACATGAAATTTGTCTGCATTTGTGTCCTCTATCAAACATTAATGACTCAGGGTGCCTGGTTGGCTCAGTCAGTTAAGTGTCTGACTCTTGATCTCAGCTCAGTCATGATGTTACAGTTCGTGAGTTCAATCCCCACATTGGGCTCTGTGCTAATACTGCAGAACCTACTTGGGATTCTGTCTCTCTTTGTCTTTGACCCTCCTCTGCTTGTGCTTTCTCTCTCTCTCTCTCTCAAATAAACTTAAAAAAAAAGACACATTAATGACTCAACTTTAGGGTGGTGTTTCAGTTACATTTTCATTTTCAATAACTGATAGGTACTCTGGAAATGCACAGGTAAATAAAAAATAAAAAGTACATTATAAACCTCAGTTATTTAAAATCTGAGCTTTAAATAGAACATGTTAGGTTGTGTCATTAATTTATAAATGCTTAATTAAAGAAAATACCACACTTTTAATCTTTTTGTACAAATCATGGTTTCTAACTCTGGAAGCACATACCACTTTTGATTATATTTTATAAATATTTATAAATTCTTCTTTGTTCCACATACACGCTCACACACGTGAATAGCACAGTCCTTTTGATTACATGAAGAGCACATGGATGCCTGTTATTCTGCATTTTGCTGGGAGCATTTAGCGCAACAATCCCTGAGGCAACCTTTCAAAACAGGCTGTTTTTAGAAAAAATCTCCTCAGGGAATCCCTTCTTGTGTTAACTCCTTCTGAATAATCAGTTCTCTTTCAGAAAATAAAGTAAGGTGTTTCAAATATGTACGGTTTGTGAATTTATGCCCTTTGTCTACAGAGTAGCAAACTAGAGTAGAAAAAAAAATCACTGGGTTGGTGCTAGCACTTTATGGTTTATTTCATATGTTTATTCATGGTTTATTCCATACCATATGGTTTATTCCATGCATTTCTTTACTTAATGTACATGTTTTGAGCACCTTCTGTGCACTGAATTTGTCTTCAGGAAGTTTACAGTGTAATGGAACACAGTTTATTCAACAGAGCATCCAATCCACAAGTATTTATTGCGTGTCTATAGCATACCATGCATTTTCTACCCACATAAATAATGGACTGTCATAAGTACTATAAGTCTTCTGAGGAGTTCATGTATTGTGAGGGGGTTGACTTTGGTATCCTGTGTTATAACTGCAATGGTGAGACATCCTTGCAGGAAGTGTCTGGAAAAACAAGAGATAGCGTCACAAAGGAGGTTAGAACTTAGAGGGTGACACTTTAGTCATAATGACTTTGGGGATCTAACTCAACTTTCTTGAGCTCAGATAAATCCATCTGAAAAAGGATAAGAGTTTTCAAGAGACCAGACAAGCTCTCTTATGGATTTAAAATATCAGTTCTATAAATTTATAATAAGAAAAAGAATATAGCTAATGGAAATCAAGAATAATATTTTCCACTAAGTCTTAAGATTGGATTAAAGAGCCTAGAGCTAGACTGTAGAGCACCTCAAATGCCAAACTAGGGTATCTATACCTTTTATGTATATTACTGTTCACCAAACAGTTTAAACATTCCTTCATCATTAAAAAAGTTTAGTACAACCCCACTATGTGAATATTTATTCATTTATGAATTATACACACATGGTACAGAATATTCTATCTTATATATACTTCTCCAAAGTTTAGATAAACAGAGAATACTTTCCAACTTATTTTGTAATCTTGACTCCTAAACTTCTCAAGGAAAAAAGGAGAAAGGAAAACTATAGACCAATCTTGATCAAGAGTATAAACGACAAAATTTTTAAAAGAGTGTTGATGAACTGAATCCAGAAATACAGTTTAAAGGATAATATAGTTATATTAAACCTAGAAATGTAAGTTTGGTTTAATATTAGAAAAATCAAGTAATAAAATCACCACATTAAAAACTTAAAAGAGGAAAAACTATATATGCACGTCAACAGATGTAGGAAAATCATTTGATAAAATCTGACAACCCACTGATGATTTAAAAAAAGTCTAGCTCTCTCCTCTAGCCATCCAATATGCAAAAAAGGAAAGAAGGCTCAGGGGAAGAAGGTGGCCCTGGTTCATGCTGTTGTGAAGAAGCAGGAGGCCAAGAAACTGGTAACTCTTCTGTTTGAGAAAAGGCCCAAGAATTCTGGTGACAGAGAGGACATCCAGCACAAAAGGGACCTTACCCACTTTGTCAAATGACCCCACTACATCTGGCTGCAGTAGCAAAGGACTATTCTCTATAAATGTCTAAAAGTGCCTCCCACAATTAACCAGTTCACCCAGGCTTTGGACCACCAAACAGCTACTCAACTGCTTAAGCTGGCCGGCAAACACAGACCAGAGACAAAGCAAGAGAAGGAGATATTGTTGGCGCCCGGGATGAGAAGAAATCTGCCAGCAAAGGATGTCCCCACTAAGAGGCCACGTGTACTTTGAGCTGGGATTAATACTGTCACAACCTTGGTGGAAAACAAGAAGGATCAGCTGGTAGTGATTGCACATGATGTGGATCCCATTGAACTGATTGTCTTCCTGCCTGCTGTGTCATAATATGGGGTTCCCTACTGCATTATCAATGGGAAAGCCAGGCTGGGACATCTGGTCCACATGTTTACGAATACCTACACTACTGTTGCCTTCAGATAGGTTAACTCAGAAGACAAAGGAGTTCTGGATAAGCTGGTGGAAACTATTGGGACCAATGACAATGACAGATATGATGAGATTCCATCTTTATTGGGGAGGCAGCGTTCTGGGTTCAAAGCTGATGCTTGTATTGTCAAGTTGGAAAAGGTAAAGGCTAAAGAGCTGGCCACCAAACCGGGCTAAGTGGATGCTGTTGAATTTTCTGTACATAAAAGTAATAGAAAGTTTTCTTTTAAACTCTTTTTTAGCAGACTAGGAATGGAAAATAAAATTGTTTTCATCTGATAAAAAGTATTGACAAAATTGCTCAAGGTAAACCTCATGGTAAATGATATTTTCTTTATAATTAGGAAGAAAACAAGAGTGTGCACTATATCCTCATTCATTCAATAATATAGTGCAAATTTTGGCTAGTGCTCTATGACAAGAAAACCCTATAGAATATGGTTATTTAAAAGGAAGAGATTAAATTGCTTTTATTCTTGAGAGATAAATTGTTTATGTAGTACTTCAATATGATTATATTAGTCAGAATAGGCTAGATTATTCTGTGATAACAAAGAACTAGAAAATGTTCAAAGCTTAAAAAAACAAAAACTCATATTTTATTCACACTACCTATCTCACAAAGGTGAGCAGATAAGTGCTCACTGCATTCTCTCAAGGACCCTGGCTGACAGTAACCCAAATAAGACACAAACAGAGGAAGATGGAAAAAATCACCAAACTTGTGAATGTTGGTTGCTGGTACATTCAACCCATTAGTGATGGAAATTGGATGAAGAGTAGTCAGAAAGGGAAGTAGGTTTAGTGGTGAAGGTGTTGCTAAGTGAGAGAGCAATGCTAACTAACTGCAAACAGAAATATCGAACAAGCCTTTAGAAAGGTTGGGTTGAAACCCAGAGTTGAAATTGGGATTCAAGATGAAAACCCATGAAGAAGTAATAATTCATTTGATTCAATATGTTCAACCAATACTGGTTTATTCCAGGAATACAGTGGTGAAGACTACTGATTCAAATTGTTGGACTAATAAATCATGTATTTTTATGAAATCTTTTCTTATAAACACTGAGGATTATTTACACAGACTAAATCTGACTGCAGTGGTCCAATTGTTTTCCTCTTTTTTTTTAAATCAAAAGGGAAATGCAACTTGGTTGCCTCAGAGCTGTATCAGACCAGGCAGAGAGATTTTTTGCAGAGTCACTCATGGTGGTGGTCTGAAAAAAAGAGTAAATGTGATGAGTAGTACTTATGGTATCTAAACACAGAGTATTAATAGCAATAAGTAAGAGTTTGTTAGAATTCCATCAAAATTGACCTTTGAATAACTTCTGTTACTGCTTAAAGAAAACCTTCTATAAGACTGCAGCAAAAATCCCAGAAAAGCAGGGAGAGGAAAGTCTGTGGGATTGGGAGCTGGGAGGGAATATTGTGAAGGAGGACTCCAGGGCAGGGAGTTGGCAGAAACAATAAGAAAGAATTATGATTTTTTTCCCTATGGTACTTAGATATGGATGTAGGTTTGAATTATGCCATTATATGCACAGATTTGTACTTATGTTGAGTTTAACTCATAAGTAGAGAAAATTATTTTAATTGAGCTATTTAGAAAACACCTCCAGCAAAATCAAAAGTTAAACTGTGTGGTGCATGCTACTTTCCAAGGCACTCTATTTTAGCGAATGCATTTTACCTTTATGATAATTATCAAACACATGTTTTATGGATAGAGCCCTATAGCATAATGCTCAGCCTGCTTTGCATAACTATGATGATTTGCTCCCCTTCTTAATACAGCATAAATGTTTTTGTCCTTATGCAATTGATCTTGTTCCCTGGTGGCTGGTTCAAAACATTGGGCCTGCATCCAAGGTACTGTTGCAAAATATTAGTCTTCCAATAATAAAAAAATGTTCATTTTCTTCATCTTCTGTGATTTTGTTTTTCCTACTCTCCAGCCTCAATAGATGAACATCCCTTTAGCTAGCTTTCAGTTAATTAAAAAGCCTGTAGCAGAGGACAGAATGTGCCCACAAGAAAACCTCAAGCAGTGCAGATGGTACCACCTCTGCACTCGGAAGCAGAAAAGTAGTTCTCTGAAACCGCTGTGGGCTGGGAGGCTCTGGGTGGCCTCTGCCTTCCTGGCATGCAAACAAGATGAATGAATCCAACTTGAATCTCTCCTGCTCAAGTCAGCTAATGCTTTTCAGTTGCAGGAGAGTTCAAAATGTACTCCCTGCAGCCATATATATATTTTTTTCTTGCTGAAGTTGTGTGCTATCTGGGATGATGTATGTGCTACATATTGTCCAGAAAGCTGTGCCTACATGTGTGTGGTTACAGAAGATGGAAAGAATACAGAAGGAAGAAGAGGCAACGGTACCCCAGGTGTTTTCTACGAGCTTCCATTTGATCTCTGTATAGAAACTCTAAGGTGTGGGGTTAGACCTTTATTCATTTTTCCTAAAGTTGCTTATATAACAGAATTTGGGAAGATTCTAACACCCTGTGGCTTAATTGCAGCCAGGTTTTACCTTACCATACCATATTGTATAAGCAATAAATATTGATTGGATGTAAATGCATTCCAATCCATTCCCCTGCCCTCAATCCCAAACACAAAGAACCAAATTACTAAGGGGCACAGAGTTCAATTCCCTTTTTGTGAGCATGAGAAATCTTGCTGTAAAAGCAAACTGGAAATTAATGACCCCATGATATTCCCAAGGGCCTGGTAGAAGAAAAGATGTCTCAACCCAGAATCAAGGAATGCATAACAGCTTGAGGTCAAGTCTCCACACACCAGTGATTGAATCACCTGTCTGGATATGACTTTTAAATTAGTGACAAATTATACTATAGCCAGAAGAGACTGTTCTTGTCATTATTTCATCTCTGTGTAGGCAAGTTACCACTCTACTCTACAAATCAGGCAATGAACAATTAGTATATTAACAAAGAAAAAGACAATAATGTTAGATCATCTCAAGCATAGAACCACCAGCCATTTCCAATCAATGAACTTCTATGCTTGTTTTTAATACTCAAATAGACTAAATTTCTGTTATCCCAGTTATTATGCATTGATGGGAAGGGAGAAAATTCTCTGGGCCCAAAGGATGCAGGACAATATGAAGCTATCTCATAGAATATGATTTAAATGTCTTCCCCTATAATAAATAATTAAGGAATTAATAGCAGCAAAATGGATTTTTTTTGTTTTATGGGGCAAAATGTATTCATATCTAAAAGAGAACTATCTTGTGCTGACAGAGCTTATTATACTTTATTTAGGAGACAACAATGCAGTTATAGTATTTATCTATCACTATAATAAGAAAACTACTGCAGTGTTTGTTGCTAATTACAATTATGGTGCTATGGTGCTTTTTATTCAAAAACCAAAAACAGATTTACTTTATTTTTAATGCTTAAATTAGGAATGCACTGAGATACAAATTACTGTGTCAAGATTCAGGGTAGACATGCAATCAGGATTTAGATAACAAATAAACAAAAATACATGATCATTACACTTGTTAGTAGAAAATACTTTGCTAAAGACCTTATTCTCATTTCATTTATGTGCTGTGTTACAACTTGCATTTAAGAGATTTAAATAAGAGGTGAAAAATTCATCAGCCATTTAAGATATAAGCAAATGAAGTAACTATTGTCCAGGAAATGGTCTTTACACCTGGATATATGAAGCTACCAGGAAATGCCATGATGAAAGTAATCATTTATCTTGAATCAAACAAAAGTTTGCTTAGCAAGAAGATCACTCCATAATTCTCTTTGTAAATAACAACTAGTTCTAAAAAGGCATTAGACAAAATTCCAGTGGGTTGTTAGTAAGGATTTTCTTAGTGATATCCTTAACCACTTGGGAAATTTTCTCAATGGCAACCATGAAGTGCTGTAGCAAATATCCTTATTTTTATTTTAGATCAGAAGTAGCCTCCTTGCCTAGATGTACTTCTGACCAACTATTAGGTCAGTAAATCAGGTCTTAAGAACATAAGTCCAGCTCATAAATGTTTTCTAATTTTTAAAAGATTGTTATTTTATTAATTTAGATTCCTAAGAACAAAAGCAGAATGTTCAATCCAAAGAGATAATACATTCATGAATAGATTTTATTCTCAAATACTAAAAATCTCTACTGAGATTTTAAAGCTAAATTTACATATTAAAATTAGGTACATATCTTCCATTTTGTTATTAATGAATTTCCCTGTGTTACCTATGTTTAGAACTAACTGTTACATTCCTGACATCATCGCTACACTGTTTCAGACAAAAAAGAACATTTCAAAACTAGCAGTGCTCTGATGAATAAAATCTGTCCTTGAAAAGTATACTTCTCAGTGCTTACTGTGGGAGGGTAGAGTACTAGGAGCTGACCAAGGGACAAGAGAGTGATAGACCACCTGAACACTGATCCATAAGGCTTCCAGAGCTAGTGAGAAACTTTAAACATATTTTCAGATTCTGCATTAAAAATCAAGTATAGGGGCACCTGGATGGCTCAGTCTGTTGAGCGTCTGACTTCAGCTTAGGTCATGATCTCATGACTTGTGAGTTGGAGCCCTGCTTTGGGCTCTGTGTTGACATCTTGGAGCCTGGAGCCTGCTTCAGATTCTGTGTCCCTCTCACTCTGTTCCTCCCCTGCGCATGCTCTGCCTCTCTCTCTCTCTCTCTCTCTCTCTCTCTCACATGAATATATAAAACATGTAAAAATAAATAAATAAAAATCAAGTATAGGTGCTTGTTAGAAAAAGGAGATATTCTAGTACAATTTCCAAACTGGCTCACAATAGGCAAGAGTGATAATTATACAAGAGTAATGTCTAAGTCAAGCATTCTTTTTTTTTTTTTTTACAAATAGTTTATTGTCAAATTAGTTTCCACATAACACTCAGTGCTCATCCCCACAAGTGCCTTCCTCCATGCCCATCCCTCCTCCCCCCCACATCCATCAGTCCTCAGTTTTTGTCAGCATTCAAGAGTCTCTCATGGTTTGCCTCTCTCCCTTTCCCCCACCATTTCCCCCCTTCTTCTCCCCCTTGTTCCTCCGTCAAGTTCCTCCTAATCCTCCTATACGTGCAAACATATGGTATTTGTCCTTCTCTGCCTAAGTCAAGCATTCTTAATCTTTGCTTCAGGTCCTTTTGTGAACTTAAACAAATTGTGCAGAAATGTGTGTGTGTGTGTGTGTGTGTGTGTGTGTGTCTGGAGAGAGTTTAGAGCTTTGACTAGTTTTCCAAAGAGAACTGGTACCTCCTCACCACCTTATACCTTTGAAGTGGGCACAGAGCACTAACCAAAAAGTAAACACTTCTCCTTTGACATAGCAGAGAAAGAATGGCTAGCATCATACAGGAGTTGTTTGGCCTTCTGGCTCCACAGTTTGTTAAAGCAAGAAAACGGAGCTGATCACTCCAGCTCAGGGAGTCTCTAGCACAAGGGCTGCCAGCATCTGGGGTGGTTTTGTGAGTATCACAAAAGGAACACCTTTCTTTTTCTGTGCCAGGCTGAGAACGGAATTCAGTTCCAAATGGCTCTATGACTTTGAGTAAGATACAACCCACATGCTCCTTATTAACTGTATGGGAATAATTTATTCAAAAATATTTTCACTTATTAAGTGTTGGGCTCAGTTTTAAGCAGAGGAAGCAGGTATTGACAAATCAGACAAAACAACCCTAATCTCTTGGAATTTATATTCTGGGTGGTGGTAGTTGGTTGGGGAGTGGGGTGGTAGAGGGGCAATAGTTAATGAGAGAGAGAGAGAGAGAGAGAAGAAGTTACATAATTTATTAAGATTGTCCTTAGCATATAATAGTGACTTAGATGGGGTTTTATATTTTGAAATTGTAATATGAAACATTATTGGGAGAAAGAGTGTTTCAATTTGAGGAAGTTCAAAGTGTTCTTACATGGCACTACATTGCAAGTGGTTTTCAAATCATTAAAAGGACACATTGCTTTAAATCATAGCCTACAAATAATTCAAAATGACAGTTTTTACCCTTCATTCTTACTTCAAAGTCTCCAAGAAAAGATCTGAGCATCTGGAGTTAGCTATTCCCACTATAGGAAATGGGATTCTCTATCTGTGTACAGAAAGGAGGAAAGGACCCAGATCCTAACAAGTTACCTTCCTCACCCCCACTGACAGCATATCCAGGCTGGTAGACAAAGGTTTAATGTCTTCTGGGATAAGCGATCTCTGTGACAAACCATTTGTCTTCCTGGTTAGCCAAGGAGATATTTAATAGAGCTGTCAATCATTTCTGGAAGAAGAGTAAAAAAAAAAGTGGATGAAAGAACTTGTTCATTTTGCCCTGAAACTATTATTTTCTTAACAAGACAATAAAATTCTAGCCCTGTTGTATGAAACAGATTTGCCTGTTAGTTACTTTACAGGCTGAGGTGACTGTTCATTTCTTATTTTTCACAACCAAAAAGTGAGTGAGACAGTCATTACTTCTATTTCTATTTCTTCTGAAAGCTCTGTGAAAAGAAACCTACCCTGGAGACTCATACAGGAGTAATTAAGCAACAAACTTTGCAATACTGCTGAGCCACAGTTGTAAAAGAAAGAGGAAAAAAAAAAAAAGATCTGCCCCATTATAGTTTTAGCTTCTATCTTGGAGCCCTAAGTGTAACATGACCCCTTCCTGGGAAGATAGGGAACATTACTACACTTATATTGGCTCATTTAAGGGGGACATACTGTGTTCACAAAATAAGGCTTCATAACTGTCTCTATTTGCTTTCCAAATCCCAGGGCAACAATAAAATTCTGATTATAGATGTGCATGGGTCATTCTGCTGACCCTCTGACTTCCCAGCACAGCTGACAACATATTTTCCCCGCATAGCAATAAAATCCCCACCTCCACCTACCATTGCAAATGCATCCTTTTTAATCCAGAAATTTTTATCTTTGTCAAAACCATGATCATTTTGTAATGTCATTAAAACCTTCTAAAATCTGGCTGTCCCAAGTATTTCTCTGGGTGTTTAATTAAAAAACAAAACATTCATTGATCACTTGTTATGTGCAAGACACTACATGGTATTGTTGAGTAAATGTGATATCTGTCCTAGAAAAACTCATAACTTTCTCTTTTTGCCCAAAGTTTTAGAATTTTGTCAATGTTATAGTTGCCTAATGCCTGTAAGAGGTGGAGTAGAATCAAATATTAGACTTGTGAGAAAACGTAAAGCATATGCTTACATTTTTCTAATTCCTCAAAAAGCATTTCATTGTAGCTATACTTTTATAAATCATAAAAGTGATTACTTAGACAAACTCCATTATTTTGCATGTCTATTATCTAGACATATTTCCCTTGGGACTTTTAATTTTTTAACCAGATGCATGAAACTGTATACAGAGTTAAACTTGCTATTTGTCTTCAGTTAAATGTTTAACTTTCCAAATAAAGATTTGCTTATTTACATAACAATATATATCAAGCCTTTATTTTTTTTAAATTTTTTTTTAAGGTTTTTATTTATTTCTAGGAGAGAGAGAGAGAGAGACAGCGTGAGCAGGGGAGGGTCAGAGAGAGAGGGAGTCACAGACTGAAACACGCTCCAGGCTCTGAGCTGGCAGTCAGCATAGAGCCCGACGCGGGGCCAGAACCCACGAACCGCGAGATCATGACCTAAGCGAAAGTCGGACGCCTAACCGACTAAGCCACCCAGGCGCCCCTATATCAAGCTTTAAAGTGTGTTAGGAACCATGCCAGGATCTGTAGATACAAAGACGTTAAACCTTTAAGGAATTTTCATTGTGTGTTGAGATTATGTTTTTTCCTGAGATTAGACTGGAAACATAGAAAAATAACTTAGAATATACATGTATTAGACTTTCTTTCAAAACCCTCTCTGAAATAGCCATACTCTTTAAATTTGTTTCCAACCATTAGCATTTACAAGCTTTATGCTTCATTCAGATTCTACCACTTGCTATTCTCTGCTCTTGTCTATGGTCCCACCTTGTACTTTTGTGTTTTCTGTCTTCCATACCACTGCCTTTCCTTTTTCCAGCATCTGTAGCTTCATATCCATTCATCTATCAAAGTCTTGCTGCATTCCATCCCTCTATAATATTTTATTCAAAGCATCTAGTTGGAACAAATCTTTATTTTATGTAATTGTTCATAGTACTTTGAATCTCTTATGACAATATCCAATTCAAACATTTATTTACACTAGTTGTCATATCTTCTAGATGGTGTGTAGTCTCTCAGGAGAGGGTTCCTATCTGATCCACTTAGACTAGCTCCTTGATTTGAAATGTGCTCAATAAATATTTCCCAAAGGAGTCAATGATACAAAGTACAATCAAAGCAGAACGTCTCTAACTTCACTGTGCATGAGCATCACCTGGAGAGACTGTTAAAACAAGGACTGCAGGGCCCCATAAAAGAGATTTAAATTCTGCAGATCTACAGTGGGCAACAATAATGCTGATAGTGCAGGTCCATGAGCTACTGGTAATACCCTTCCCCACTGCCACAAACACACAGAATATTTAGGAGTGGGATTAGCTTCATAACATTTTCCTGGAGTTGGAAGACACAAACTATAGGCTACAACTAGCCCCATCTCAGCAAGAACTTATTTTAGGAAGAATAACAAAAGTGTTGAAGTAGAAGTAAAAGGGAAAAAAAAAACCATTGGCTTTACTGTATGTAACATGGTATTCTCCAGGAAGTGTATAGGAGGAATAATGCTTTTCTCTTCACACATGTATGGGAGGCAAAACTTAGGGTTTCTTGAGTAGACCTGATAATTAAACAGGTGTGGGCAGATTCACAGGAGGAAAGCATACCAATTTATATAAGGCTTATGTGACATAAGTGTCCTCATAAGGAAACAAAGATTCAAAGACATGTCAAAATCTTAGTCTTTTTTATTAGGTTGGACAAAGAGAAGCAATTGTGGAAAAGTAACCAAATTATATGGGGAAGTTAAAAGAAGATAAGAATTATTTTAACAATGTCTGTTTGTGCAGAAGTCTCTCACCTATTACTCTTCATCAAAAACTGTTACTTTTTTCCCTGGTACAAGGAAGGCATCTTTCATACTGGAGTTTTTATCTCCTATCAGGAAGAAAAGGGAAAGAAAGGGGAATACTCATAGATATCCTTGTTGTACCTGCTGTTTTTCAAGTACCTTTAGTTCAAAATAATCTTTCTGGCCAAATGGCATATTTTGGGGTGGCATATTCTGCCACTCTCTACACACTTTTGTTACTGTGGCACTTCTTCACCATTGCCATGTATTATCCTTGCCATTCTGAACTTACCTAAAAGATACTCATACACTGTATTAATTATCAAGAATATGGGAAACAGTAAGTGAGAAATTATCATATGTTATCACATAGCAGAAAAAAATTAAAAGTGTTAAAAAAATCTTAGGGAAAAAAGGAATGAATCACATGCAGAAATACATTAAACAACTGAAAAGATGTATATCCAGTTCTCACATAAAAGTTGATCTTCAGGGCGCAGTGGTGGCTCAATCAGTTAAGCGTCCAACTCTGGATTTTGGCTCAGATCATGAAGTCATATTTGTGACTGAGCACTCCATCTGGCCCTGAGCTGACAGCCAGTGGAACCTGCTTGGGATTTTCTCTCTTCCTCTCTTTCTGCCCCTCCCCCACTTGTGCTTGAGTGCTTTCTTGTGCATGCTCTTTCTCTCTCAAAATAAATAAATAAACATTTGGAAAAAAAAAAAAAAGTTGATCTTCCTGACAGGTGGACTGAAATTGTCCATGTATTTTTACAAGAAAGAAAGGATGGCTGATATTGGGAATATAAAGTAATTTAAGGATCAAATGGATTTCCCAAGCTCACAATAATCATCATCTAGTATTGGTTGAATTTATTAAAGAAAGCAGCAGGAAGTTCCTTCTCTTCACAGAGATGCCACTGACATTGAAACATGATGAAGAGGTAGAGGGCAAAAGAGGAAATGACCTAGGAGACCAATAGAGTGTTGATGAGTGCTGTGTGTGCATTCACTCCAACAGCCTTTTAACATTTGCATTGACAGCTTTTATTAATGAATGGGATGCTATTTACTCTATCAGGTGGAAACACTGTGATGCTATTTCCCATGGCCATAACATAATTCATACATGTTACAAGGTTCATTGTATTTATATGTTCAATGGCTTGTTATAATTGAAATGTTGGAAATTTTAATCTGGTAAGAAATTTCTTACTTGCTATTTTCTTGCTATCTTTGATAATTAATGCAGTTTATTAATATCCTTTAGACAGGTTTGGGATGGAAATTCCCATTCATAATAAGGAAACTCTGAATAATGGTTACTTAGTAATTAATGGTACTGACAATCACTCTTGTTTTTATACTTGTCAGAAGAAGATGGAAACTCCATGCTCCTTAATGGAGTAAAATCCAATAGTAATCCAACTAAATGTATAAGCAAATGTGATTTGATTTTACTCCTCTTAGCTCTTCCTCCCTTCTATATATACTTATCATTCACTGTTAGTTCTCACCAAGGAGCAAGCAGACTTTCAGCCCCAGCTATTTTTCTACAACAAAGAATATTCAAATTTTTAATCAATATTATCGTTGAACTACTGATTTCTACTCCTAACAGAGAACAGAACTAACCATCCTATAGATGGAAGAGAACCTTAGAATAGTCATGACTTTAGCTAATATTGTATCATTAACACTTCACGTAGAGTTAATAATTAAAAAACAGCTTTTAGAATGTCACTGTTCTTCAAGAGAAATAGCCTATTAAATCTTCACGTCTCAAGATTTAGCTTGCGTAAATCTCTGGAGCTTATAAAAATATAAAATTTCCAATCTCTACTTCCAGAAATGTTATAGGCCTGTTTTTTGTAGGCTTGATGTTTAGAATTTTGCTTATTTTAACCAATAAAAACATTTCCCTAAGAAAAATAACATTGTTGCTAATTACAACAGGAAATCTTGGGGAAAAATGTACATGTTTGGGTATATGTATTTTTGTATGCATAGAAATAAAACAGAATTTACTTTTTTCCTAAAGTCAGAATTTTTATTTTATGGTGATTAACAAATACAAATGATTATTTACTGATTGTTTTAAATTACCTTTCCTAAAACCACAATTCCAAAACACTGAATTCTGAATTTTGCCAAGAAATCATCAGGAATAGGATTACTATTCAGATCAATAGGAGAACCCACAAAGGATCTCCAGGAGCCTGCAGGTTTTATTCCTTAATTAAATAGATGCTTCTTGAGTACCTTCAATGTGGAAGTGTATATTAAGCAACACTGGAGTTATCAAAACCATGAACTTCGGGGGCATTCAGTTTAATAAAGAGGAATAGAGAAATGGCAGTGTCACAGGGTAGAAGAGATAATAGTCATGATGCTACAACCAAGTGCTATGACCATCAGAAAGAGAGGCAGATGAGTTCCAGTAAGGGTAGTTAGGGAAGGTTCTATGAATGCAATGGCATTTTTCCCCCAGGATATTTTATCACAATAGGCATAGAGAGAATATGGACAACTAAAAAGGAAGTAAGTCCAACATTTTCTGAGCACCTCTTCTGGGCCAGCTTATGCAAAGTAATTTGCCTTTATGCATACAGGTATGGATGTTTAGGAAAAGATGAATAGTTAAATTTGGCCAGAGTACACAGCTCATGAAAGACATTTAGGGGTAAATGATTTTGAAAGCATTTCATAGAGTCATTTGAAGTCTATCTAGATTAGAAATTCATTGTTTATTATGGCAACAATGTATAGAATTGATTGAAAAGGAGAACAAACTGTGGGGAGGAGAATAGCTAATAAAGAAGCTATAATTATTATCCTCAACCAAGAGAGGAAGGGGCAATGGAAATGGAGAAATGAAAGCCCATATGTGAAGTAAGGTAGCTGAGTAGGGAAGGTAAAAAGAATAGTGTCATAAATACATTACCATCTTACAAACATGCCATGATTGATCCTAATTTACAAACAGGAGTCAGGGGACACCTGAGTGCCTCTGTCAGTTGACCTTCTGACTTTGGCTCAGGTCATGATTTCATGGTTTGTGAGTTTGAGTCCCACACTGAGCTGTCTGCTGTTGGCCTAGAGCCTGCTTCGGATCCTCTGTCCCTCTCCCTTTGCCCCTTCCTCATATGTGCATGTGCGTGCATGCCTATGTGTATACGTGCCTATGTGTGTGCTCTCTCTCTCTCCTAAATAATTAAACATTAGTAAAAACAAATGAGTCAGGGAGAATTTTAAAATACAGCCACAGGAGTGCCTTGCTGGCTAAATTGGTAGAGTATGTGACTCTTAATCTTGAGGTCATGAGTTTAAGCTCCACGTTAGGTAAAGAACTTACTTAAAAAAATAATCTATAGAATAGTCTAGAATCCTGCCAGAGTTAAGAAGTTAATTAACAGTTATAAATAGTTCTTTAACATGTTTTAAACATGGTTTGGTAAAACAATTAATAAATCTAGGCTCACTAAACTAATAGGTTAACATGTACCTATTGTGTGTCTGTTTAATAATATAGACATTGATTTCATAGCCTCAAAAAACCTGCCATTCCAACCTTCTGGAATAAATTTACAACTTGACCACCCAAACCAAGAATACTTCAGTTTCTACTAGCAGTTTCAAAGAAGGTAACACTTCAGTATGTCATAATGCTCAGTGACCTTCATAATTACGATGTTTTTAATCACTGACCTTCCTTTAAGGATGTTACAAATACAACATGAATTAACTATATCATAATTATCAAATATAGACCGATAAAGCAAAGCAAAAGGAAAAAATAATTGTTACCTAGAAAAATAAATGGAAAAACTACAACAAAAATATTGTTAACATATGTGTATCCTTCTGGTTTTTTCCTACACATATGAATCCTATTTATTTCTTTGTCCACTGTGCCGTGCACATAACCCTCTTATCAGGTACCCAAAGGTGTGACACACTTTAAATTATGTCAGTTTTCCATACCAATCTATGTATGCATTCACACTGGTTAGATTTCTTGAATCTTAACAAACAGAAAAGGAAATTTTTAAATATATTTAAAAAAAAACTTGCCCCACAACTTCTCAGTGGGAATGCTATTCATCAAAATGCAATGATTTAACATGCAGAATATACAGATGCCAAGTTGGATAATCCCACTTTTATCATTCACTTTAGATCTTGAGAATGTAAAGTATTTACAAGATAAATATTAAAATCTTGCTCAAATGTCCTATTTATGTTAATAATGTGTCTCTCTCTTAAATACTGAGAATAAACTGAGGGTTGGTGGGGGTGAGGGAGAGGGGAAAGGGATGGGCATTGAGGATTGAGGAGGGCATATGTTGAGATGAGCACTAAGTGTTGTATGGAAACCAATTGACAATAAATTATATTTAAAAAGAAACAAATAATAATGTGTCTCTGACAATTCTGTGTTTTTAAAGAACAAATATTTGCTATAAAGTGAGTTTTACAAATTAATATCTATACATTATGAGCAAATGTGAATCTTTTAAGTTTAGATTTATCATAGCTTAGCTAATAAAACCAAACAAATTAAGGAAAAAGAGTTTCTTTGCCAAAAATAAATTTAAAAGACAAGTAAGAAATAATCTATTTCAGGAAAAATATATATGGTTATTTATGCAGATGAATGTTGTGATTTTTTAGTATTTTCAGAAAGGAGAATCTAAAAACAAAGGAAATAAACAACACTATATATCTCCAGAAGTAGGCTATGAAAGTATATAGTCATTATAATTTTACACTAAGTTGACATACTCATAAATAAGTAGTGAGAAGTTTCAAGGGCTAACTTGAACTTAGTCTCTAGAGTCATGTAAGTGTCAAGAGATAAGATTTAACCCAAGAGAAATGGAACTTCCCCAAAGGAATGTGCTAATTAAAGGTGTGGTTGAAAAACAGTTACATTTATTTAAAATAAGCATAAAACAAACAGATTAGATCTCTGATGTCTTTGCACGTGATTTTCAGTGGCTCTGTGTGTGTGTGTGTGTGGTTATTCACATGGTTATGCTTACTGAAATTGCAAATCGAAATATAAAAATAAAAGAGAAAAGGAAAAACAGGAAAGTGATTAGTGTTCCTTTTTACAGGATTGGGGCGCCTGGATAGCTCAGTCGGTTACGTGTCCAACTTTGGCTCAGGTCATGCATGATCTCATGGCTCATGAGTTCGAGCCACTCATCAGGCTCTGTGCTGACAACTCAGAGCCTGGAAACTGCTTAGGATTCTGTGTCTCCCTCTCACACTCTGTCTCTCTCTCTCTCTCTCTCTCTCTCTCTCTCTCAAGAATAAATAAACATTAAAAATTTTAAAAAATATATAGCAGTATTAATGTTTTATACCATGTTGTATTAAAAATAGGGGAAAACATACTTTCTTTTCTAAGTTCATGTTTCATTCCCTGAGCTGGCCTAAATCAGTGTCTTTCAAAGTAATTGGTAGCTTTTTAGATGATTCTCACCCACCGCCACTGGAGGAGAGGGGGCGAATGAAGGGAGTAGCTACATTGGAACAAACCTATTCCATCCTTGGAACGTAAACAGACATGGATGAATAAATGACCACCAACGCCAAGCATGTCTATGGACCGCAACAGGATCTTCCCATATCAAAAGTGACTTGATATCTCAGACAGAACTGGCACAAGTTTCCTCAAACTTTTACCATCTTCGCTATGATCCATACATCAGTGGTTTTCAAAATGTGGTCTCTGGACCAGCAGGGTCAGCATCACCAACTCCTACACCAGCACCTGATTCCACTGAATCATACACACTGGTAGTGGGGTTCAGTAATGTGCTTTAACAAGTCACCTCCAGGTCATGCCTGAGTTAAGAACCACTGATCTACACAGCTGATATACCCTCTCTGTAGTACCAAAGATCTCTATAATATGCCCGCACTTCAGAGAAATTTTTGTTTTGTGGCAAATCTGGACAGAAGCAACCGAACATAATATACCTTAACAACAACCGTGGCAATTAGCATATACTGCATCTCAAAGCAATCACAAAAGGACTAAGAAACAATATTTACTTACCCTGACCCAATTAAAGAAACGACCTGTCTCACACATCTGAGATGGTGGAATAATGGGAGTTATCAACAGGCCCTGGATCTGACGAGCACAGGGTTTACTTTGCTTGGGATGGTCGAGCTCTCTGCCCTGTCATCAGCTAACGTGGGAAGCCCAGCTGTGAGTCAGCCTCCCGCTCGGTTTGTAATCAGATGGTTGCCTTCACTGGGATAATGGGGTTTTCCTGCGGCTGGATGAAGCTTCCAACTCTGCCTCTGTATGAAACGTGCTAGTGCAACAGGCACATTATCTGGTTGTTCTGAAACTATGTCATACATCACAGCAAACTAAGAATCCAGACTGGTTTTTCTTCTTAGAACATGCTGTTAGGAAGCTCTCCCTGCTGGTGGGATCCTGGTATCATTGCTCCCACAGCAGTGATAGCCTATGGCAACTCAAACACAGGAAACACTGGGCATGTTTGAAGGACAAGGAATGTGTAACAAACACTTTTTAACTTTGGAAAATCTCATGCTGTCNCTGTGTCCCAAGGCGGTGGAAAACCACAGCTCTCAAAGCTCCAATTCAAAATTCCCGTTAATTGTACAATTTTATTGTTCATTTGTTTCCATCTAGGAAATGTCAGTAATAGTAAGAAGTTAGCCAGGACACCAAACATGGTCATAAAATTCACTTTTACCTTTTCCAATATTAGGTACCACCCAAAATTGTTGTGAAGTATTTAAACTAACACCACCCCTTTTCTTTTGCTTTATCAATTGAGGTATGTTGAAAGAATTAGAAGAAAAGTGCTGAAGGTTAGATATTAAACATTGATTTAAAGGCAGAATTTCTCACATTCTTGTCTGATTTTATCTCCACAGTTACCACCTATCCTGTACCATAACCCACCAGCAATACAGCCCTGATAAATTGGTGCCAAATAGAGTTTAAATTCAGCTATTAATGCACCTGGGATACTACTTATTTTTGGTCCAATATTTTCACTGCAATAGTTGCATGATCTGTAAAAAACAACTCACTGTTTCTTATATAGTGGGGGGAGGAGGGTAAAGGGAAATAGTTTCCGAATGTTTCTTACCTAAGGCATAGCTGCCCCTTGTAGGTCAGAATGATATAAAAGCACCATGTTGCCAGTTTCAGCAATTTACCACCAGGAGATATATGTTTCCAACACATGTGCACTTAGTTAATCATGCAATCCATAAATTGATATCAAGTACCAATTACCTCAAGGAACTGGATTAGGTGTTAAAGAGGTGCAGACGGGAAAATAAAATACTCGTAATTCTTTTCATCCAGCAGAGTCTTTATTTCCTTAGGAATTCAAACCGTTTTGATGGAGAATTCCACTATTATTTTAAAATGTCAGCTGATTGTTCCTGGAAATAAGTATTTCTATAAAATTAGCATTTCTTTTTTTTAACTTTTTAAAAATGTTTTATTTATTTCTGAGAAAGACAAAGTGTGAGCAGGGGAAGGTCAGTGAGAGAGGGAGACACAGAATCTGAAGCAGGCTCTAGGCTCTGAGCAGGCTGTCAGCACAGAGCCCCAACGGGGCTCAAACCCACAAACCGTGAGATCATGACCTGAGCCAAAGTCAGATGCTTAACCGACTGAGCCACCCAAGCGCCCCTAAAATTAGTATTTCTTTGGGCGCCTAGGTGACTCATTTGGTTAAGCATCTGACTTCGGCTGGGTCATGATCTCAGTTGGTGAGTTGGAGCCCTGTGTTGTGCTCTGTGCTGACAGCTTAGAGCGTGGATCCTGCTTCGGATTCTGTCTCCCTCTCTCTGTTCCTTCCCCATTTGCACTCTGTCTCTCTATCTCTCTTAAAAATAAGTAAACATTAAATATTTTTAATTAAAAAATTTAAATTGGTATTTCTTTAAATGTTCCTTATGATATTACTCAGTTGACTTGGCCACCTCATTTTTATACATGTATTACCTAACTTCCTAGAGAATAGTTACATAGTATTGAAGCCACATAATGCAAATCAATCAATTTCATGTGATTTTAAAGAAATTTTAGCATCTCCTCAGGCAGATATTGGGTGTGCAGAATATATCCGGGGTATATTCAGGAAAGGGTGACTGTTTCTCCATAGATCATTAGGTACAAGGTGGGTAGTACATTATGGAGAGAAATAATGCAAATTTCATGGGGAAATCATATTTGACAGGAATTTGAATGCCAGGTATTGGATGTCAGGTGTTAACCTGATTCTATGAGAAGAAGGAGCCATTGAAAGTATTTCAGCTGCAGACTAAGCGAAGGAAATCTGAATCAAGGAAGTACCTGTGTAAGCTAAGGAGAAGAAAGAGTAAAGAATGGAAGAGGAGCAGGTGGTAAAGTAGGAAGCTTCTGCAATAGTCAAAGTAAGCAACAATGACTCACTGAGGTCTACAGCTAAGACGCAATTATGATGAGGAGGAAGAGGGTGCTGATGGGAATAGTATTAATAACAATTTGATAGAGTGATATGTATGAGAACAATTCTGCAGCGCCAACAAGCAAAGGCCATTGCAATAAAAGATATAAAGAAAATCAGAATAAAATGTCCTCATCTGGCTTGGAAATATAAATACTCTGATGCATGACAGCTATATGGTTTCAGTCTATTATCATATTGTCTTTAATATAAGAGAGATATTACAATATGAATGGCTAATTACTTTAAGTGGTAAATTCCACATTGTGTGCATTATGTTTAAAGGGTCTCAACTGAAAGAATAAGCCAGAAAACATCATAATGGAAAGTCTTAAAAGATGAACTTATCTTTGAATTATGTTTTGCTTAATGGATGCCTTTGGGTTAAAAGTTCAAGTTACTTTTCTGGAGAAAAAAATTTAAAATTATCTCCTAAAGAATGAGTCCATAACCACTCCCATTCCTCTCCATACTCATTCTGGCGAATCCAATTCATTTCAATTAAGAATATTATTACTGAGTGTCTGAAATATGTAAGGCATTGTGTTTGGTGGAATGCGGCCAGGAGAAGACCAAATGAGTCAAAGGTAATTCTGGTATAAAAATCTAATACAGAAAAATTTTGCTAAAGATAAAAATGTTGATAATGAGAAAAGATTTTAAGGCAGTGGTTCTCAACCCTAACTGCACATGGGAATCACCTAGGATCTTTAAGAAATACTCATGTGTTCTCCACCTCCAGAGATACTGCCTTAATTGGCATGGGTTGTAGGAAGGACATCAAGAGTTTCTAAATCTTATGAGGTGTTTAATTATGAAATAGCTTATATTTGATGTAGAACATTTATAGATGGATAAAATCTTGACAGGAAGAGATAGAAGTGAAAATCAAAAGACATTTGCAAAGGAACAAATGCAAGAAAGAGGTAAAATGAAAAGCTTGAGGCAGGGCCATGTTCTGCAGCTCCTTATAGATCAGACGATGTAGAACTAGGAGGAAGACCCAATTAGACCCAAGATACCCAGTTTCATGTCTTGAATGTGCCCCTTAATTGTTGTGTGATTTTAGACCACTCCCCTAACTTCTGAATACTGGTTTCGTCATTGGTAAATAGTTATTTCTCAAGGTATACAGAGTCATTACTGTCATAGGCTGAATTGTGCCCCTCCCAACTCCTATGTTGGAATCCTAACCCTAAGTACCTCAGAAGGTGGCCATATTTGGAGACAGTGTCTTTAGAGAGGTAATTAAGTTAAAATGAGGTAATTAGGGTAAGCCCATCCCAATGTGACCAGTGTCCTCAGAGGAGGGGGAACCGGGACACTAAAAGGTACAAAGGGATGACACAAGAAGACAGCCATTTAAAGGCCAAGAACAGAGGCCTGGAACGGATCCTTTCCCTCACAGCCCTCAGAAGGAACTAACTCTGCCCTTGATCTCAGACTTCCAGGCTCCAAAACGTGTCTGTTTAAGCAGTCCAGTTTGTTGCACTTGGTTACAACAGCCTTAGCAAATTTATTCAAGCACCAAGATGAGGAGTTTATATTAAATCTGTAGTATACAATCATCCAAAGGTTTTTTTTTTTTAATAGAAGTGTGCAATGACCAGAGCCACTTTCCTTAATTCCCCCATCATCTACTTCTCCATTCTGAATAGTGAAGTCCTCAGGATTACAGAGATTTTAGAATTCACTTGTCTCCTTTCTCTTCATTGTAAAGTCAAATGCAGGTACTTGAGGTCTCTCTTAGGCAAGAGGGATTTAAAAAAAAACCTTAACTATTAATTTTTTCTTTATTATTTAAAAAACTATGCTGTGAACACCTATTGGAGGGCTTGAATATTCAGTGTGTCATGTTCCTTCAGGTAGGGGAAGCTGACTTTGAGCCTATGAGGTAGGATAGTGCTTGCCAAACCATTCTTTTAAAAAATTGTTTAATGTTTATTTATTTTTGAGAGACAGAGAGAGCAGGGGAGGGGCAGAGAGAGAGGGAGACAAAGAATCAGGAGCAGGCTCCAGGCTCCGAGCTGTCAGCACAGAGCACGATGCAGGGCTCGAACCCACAGACCATGAGATAATGACCTGAGCCGAAGTCGGGCTCTGAACTAACTGAGCCACCCAGGCGACCCTAAACCATTCTTTATAAAGCTTATTCTTGAGGCATCATGTTGTAAACATATAGAAGAGAATTCCATTAACAATCTTGCAGTTCTTGATTACTTCCTGTTTCTCTTTAGAACATAATTTATCAGAATCAATTTCCTTCAATATCAATATGTCAACTTAATAGAGATTTAGATCGATGCAAATCCATGAGTTGTGCAAATGAACTTCATCTGAAAAGCATTAAAACTGAGCATGAACTCTATGTGGTCTTCATGGGAGGAGATCTGTATATCACATAAAAATCTAGTAAATGGGGACAGTACAGGATTCAAATTAAGCAATATTTATAGAATCCCATAATATCTAGAATCTAGAAAATAAAGGAAAACAACAATAACAACAGCAACAAAACAGAACCAATTTCAAGGTACTTATTTCTTATTATCAGAAATTTCAGAATTTACAGGCTTATCTTTAAATATATTAACATCTATACAATTAAGTACTTGTTTACACATTAGGTAGAAATTAGTAGTTTACAAATAAACTGTAATCAAAATGATGCAACCTACTGAGGGAATGATCAAAAATGGTGCTCTGATTCAATTAACCCTTGAAGAGACATTGTTAAGACATTTTCATCTTGACAGCTTTAGCACCAGTGGAGGGCCTGGACTGTGGCCATCTGTGAAACGTAGGAATTTTGCCCTCCTTAGCAATTAAATACTCATTTCCATTCATTTAAAATAGCACCATGTCTTGGACTATTTAGAAGTTAACTTGTTCTTCCTGTGTCCATTACCTTCTAATAAATATGTGTCACTTCAACAGTTAGAAAAATCTATGTAATCTCCTCTCCCCACATGTACCTCTGTATATGTGATCAACTCTGGTCTGGTCTATTCTATTCTATTCTATTCTATTCTATTCTATTCTATTCTATCCTTTGTGTTCTATTCCATTCCATTCTATTCCAATACTTTTCAGTGACAAAACAAAACTGAGTTATAATTCACAAAATTGATTTCCTGATCCTCTTAGAGACATGGGTCATAAAATGGGTCACTAACCTTCAAATCTAATGGGTCACTAAAACCTGTATTTTGAGAAACATTGTTCTAAAAACAATGTTTTCTTGAACAATGTGTCTTTTGGTAGGAAACATCCATACCTCAAGAATCTCGGTTCTTTACCACAGAAATGTCTTAACTAGACAGAAACTAGAATCATGATATCCCTTCCCACATTAAAATAGCATCATAGTTATAAATGTTAATAAAATTTGGAGCATTTCTGGACTCTGAGTATTGCCAGAGGGCTTTCAGAACTGAATCTGATGTTCATATGAAAGAAATGCTAGTATTTAATATTTCACCTAGCTGTGCTAAGGGGACTTTGAATAAACCTAAATATGTCGAAAAAATCATCTACTTGTCTTTAGAACTTGGCTGATTCCTCTAAAATGAGTTTTTTCTTCCTCTGACTGGAGTAAAATGCACTTAATGGAAGAGTTTTAATATTCCATATGCCATACTTGTGAAAAGCCTCAAGCACTTTGCTCAGATTTCAAGAAAAGAGATTTCCTTTGAAATACAAATCAATCATTTTATAAAAAGATTCCATATTGCCATCTTAGAAATATCACAGTGTTGGACTTTGCAATAGTTATTTAAATTTTAGACAGAGGCAGATCTTGTCTGTATCACCATTTTGCTTGAGATAGAAAGCTTCAGTGGAGTATTTCCAACCAGTCTGGAGCTTCTGAACTTAATAGGTTGAGGCAAAAAAAAGTACCTTCATCACTCAACTCCAACCTCGGGTTTCATTAACTGAAACTTACCCTTAGCTGTGGTTAATGGCCTCAAAAAAGGAAATGAGACAGCAACTTACTGTCTTTCCCAGCGTGGTTTTGCTCTCTTCTGCTCTCCTGACAGAATTAGTGTTGCCTGCTTTAAAAAAAGTAAGAACCTTGTTTCAAAGAAGGCAATGCGCTACAGATTCCTACTTGACCATCCTGTCCCCTGGCAAGGTGATGGCACTCACTGTCCCCTTGAAAATTGTGATGTGGCTTGGCACTTCCTGCTGCTTCCCTGGCAGCTACCATTTCAAGATGTTTTCTCGTGTGTGTGTGTGCGTGTGTGTGTGTGCCAGTGCTCACATGCTGTAAAGAAAACCAGAATATTTATTTTCTGAGAAAATAGTATAGTTTATTTTTTTCTTAAACAGTTTGTCAAATTGGTTTCCATATAACATCCAGTGCTCATCCCAACAAGTGCCCTCCTCCATGCCCATCACCCACCTTCCCCTCCCCCCCACCCCCATCAGCCCTCAGTTTGTTCTCAGCATTCAAGAGTCTCTCATGGTTTGCCTCCCTCCCTCTCCCCAACTATTTTCCCCCTTCTTCTCCCCCATGGTCCTCTGCTAAGTTCCTCCTAATCAACCTATATGTGCAAACATATGGTATCTATCCTTCTCTGCCTGACTTATTTTGCTCAGCATAACACCCTCAAGTTCCAACCATGTTGCTACACATAGCCAGATTTCATTCTTTCTCATTGCCATGTATTATTTCATTGCATAGATAAACCGCATCTTCTTGATCCATTCGTCAGTTGATGGACACTTAGGCTGTTTACATGATTTGACTATTGTTGAGTGCTGCTATGAACACTGGAATACATGTGTCCCTATGCATCAGCACTCCTGTGTCCCTTGGGTAAATTCCTAGCAGTGCTATTGCTGGGTCATAAGGGGGTTCTATTGTTAATTTTTTGAGGAACCTCCACAGTGTTTTTCAGACGGGCTGCACCAGTTTACATTCCCACCAACAGTGTAGGAGGGTTCCTGTTTCTCCACATCCTCGCCAGCATCTAGAGTTCTCTGATTTGCTCATTTTAGACACTCTGACTGGTGTGAGGTGGTATCTCAGTATGGTTTTGACTTGTATTTCCCTGATGATGAGGGATGCTGAGCATTGTTTCATGTGTCTGTTGGCCATCTGGATGTCCTCTTTGGAGAAGTGTCTGTTCATGTCTTCTGCCCATTTCCTCACTGGATTCTTTGTTTTTGGGGTGTGGAGTTTGGTCAGTTCCTTATAGATTTTGGATACTAGCACTTTATCTGATATGTCATTTGCAACTATCATTTCCCATTCTGTCAGTTGCCTCTTAGTTTTATGGATTGTTTCCTTTGCCGTGCAGAAGATTTTAAACTTGATGAGGTCCCAATAGTTCATTTTTGCTCTTGATTCCCTTGCCTTTGGGGATGTGTCAAGTAAGAAATTGCTGCAGTGGAGGTCAAGGAGGTTGTTTCCTGCTTTGTCCTCTAGGGTTTTGATGGTTTCTTGTCTCACATTCAGGTCCTTTATCCATTTTGAGTTTCTTATGTGTATGGTGTGGGAAAATGATCTAGTTTCATTCTTCTGCATGCTGCTGTCCAGTTCTGCCAGCACCATCTGTTAAAGAGGTTATCTTTTTTCTATTGGATACTCTTTCCTGCTTTGTCAAAGATTAGTTGGCCATATATTTGTGGGTCCAATTCTGAGTTCTCTATTCTATGCCATTGGTCTACAAGTCTGTTTTTGTGCCAATACCATACTGTCTTGATGATAACAGCTTTGTAGTAGAAACTAAAATCTAGGATGGTGACACCTCCCATTTTGGTTTTCTTCTTCAATATTATTTTGGCTATTTGGGGTCTTTTGTGCTTCCATACAAATTTTAGGATTGTTTGTTCTAGCTTTGAGAAGAATCCTGATGCAATTTTGATTGGGGTTGCATTGAATGTGTAGATTGCTTTGGGTAGTAATGACATTTTAACAATATTTATTTCTTCGAATCCATGAGCATGGAATGTTTTTCCATTTCTTTGTGTCTTCTTCAATTTCCTTCATAAGTTTTCTATAGTTTTAATCATACAGATCTCCTATATCTTTGGTTAGGTTTATTCCTAAGTATTTTATGATTTTTTGTGCAATTGTGAATGGGATCAGTTTCTTGATTTTTCTTTCTGTTGCTTCAATTTTGGTGTATAAAAATACACCCGATTTCTGTACGTTGATTTTGTATCCTGCAACTTTGCTGAATTCATGGATCAGTTCTAGTAGGCTTCTGGTGGAGTCTGTTCGGTTTTCTATGTAGAGTATCATGTCATCTGCGAAAAGTGAAAGTTTTGACTTCTTCTTTGCCAATTCTGATGCCTTTTCTTTCCTTTTGTTATCTGAATGCAAATGCTAGGACTTCCAGCACTATGTTAAACAACAGTGGAGAGAGTGGACGTCCCTGCTGTGTTCCTGATCTCAGGGGGAAAGCTCTCAGTTTTTCCCCGTTGAGGATGATGTTAGCTGAGGGTTTCTCATAAATGGCTTTCATGATGTTTAAGTAAGTTCCTTGTATCCCGACTTTCTTGAGGGTCTTTATTAAGAAGTGATGCTGCATTTTGTCAAATGCTTTTTCTGCATCTATCAACAGGATCATGTGTTTTTTTCTTTTCTTTTGTTACTGTGATGTATCACATTGATTGATTTGCGAATATTGATCGAGCCCTGTAACCCAGGAATGAATCCAACTTGATCATGGTAGATCATTCTTTTTATGTGCTGTTGAACTTGATTTGCAAATATATTGTTGAGGATTTTTGCATCCGTATTCATCAAAGATATTGGCCTGTAGTTCTCTTTTTTTGCTGGGTCTCTGTCTGGCTCAGGAATCAAAGTGATGCTGGCTTTGGGGAATGAGTCTGGAAGTTTTCCTTCAATTTCTTTTTTTTTTTTTTGGAATAGCTTGAGAAGAATGGGTATTAATTCTGTTTTAAATGTCTGGTACAATTCCCCAGGGAAGCCATCTGGCCCAGGTCTCTTATTTGTTGGGAGGTTTTTGATAACTGATTCAATTTCTTCACTAGTTATGGGTCTATTCAGATTTTCTATCTCTTCCCATGTGAATTTTGGTAGTGAGTGTGTGTTTAGGAATATGTCTATTTCTTCTATGTTGTCCGGTTTGTTGGCATATAATTTTTCATAGTACTTCCTGATAATTGCTTGTATTTCTGAGGGATTGGTTGTAATAAGTCCATTTTCATTCATGATTTGGTCTATTTGGGTGCACTCTCTTTTCATTTTGGGAAGCCTGGCTAAAGGTTTGTCAATTTTGTTTATTTTCTCAAACAATCAACTCTTGGTTTCATTGATCTCTTCAGCTGTTATTTTTTATTTTATATTGTTTATTTCTGCCTTGATTTTTATTTTGTCTCTTCTACTGGGTTTGGGGTGCTCTTGTTGCTCTACTTCTAGTTCCTTTAGGTGTGCTGTCAGATTTTGTACTTGCACTTTTTCTAATTTCTTGAAATAGGTCTGGAGTGCAATGTACTTTCCTCTTAAGACTGCCTTTGCTGCATCCCATAGAGTTTGAATTGTATTTTCATTTTTGTTTGTTTCCATATATTTTTAAATTTCTTCTCTAATTCCCTGATTGGCCCATTTGTTCTTTAGTAGGGTGTTTTTTAACCTCCATGTTTTTGGAAGTTTTCCAGACTTCTTCCTGTGATTGATTTCAAGTTTCATAGCATTGTGATCTGAAAGTGTGCATGGTATGATCTCAATGCTTTGATAGTTATTGTGGGTTGAATTATGTCCCATTATGTGATCTATCTTGGAGAATGTGCCATGCGCACTTGAGAAGAAAGTGAATTCCATGGCCTCAGAATATAGAGTTCTAAATAGATCTGTGAAATCCATCTGGCCCAATGTGTCATTCAAGTCCATTGTTTCTTTAGTGATTTTCTGTCTAGTGGATCTATCCATTTCTGTAAGTGGAGTATTAAAGTCCACTGCTATTAGCACATTCTTGTCCGTAAGATTGTTTCTGTTTGTGATTAATTGTTTTATGTATTTAGGTGCTTCCGTATTTGGTGCATAGACATTTATAATTGTTAGTTCTTCTTGATGGACAGACCCTGTAATTATCATATAATGCCATTCTTCATCCCTGGTTAGCGCCTTTACTTTAAAGTCCAGCTTGTCTGATATAAGTATAGCTATTCCACCTTTCTTTTGACTCCAGTAGCACGATATATATTTCTCCATCCCCTTACTTTCAATCTGAAGGTGTCCTATTGTCTAAAATGAGTTTCTTGTAGACAGCAAATACATAGATTTTGTTTTTTTATCCATTCTGCTACCCTATGTCTTTTGATTGGAGCATTTATTCCACTTACATTCAGTGTTATTATTGAAAAATATGGGTTTAGAGTCATTGTGTTCTTTGTAGGATTCATGCTTGTGGTGGTGTCTCTGGTACCTTGCCTTCCTTGAAACATTTTCCTCATAGAGTCCCCCCCAGGATTTCTTGTAGGGCTGGTTTAGTGCTGATGAATTCTTTCAATTTTTGTTTACTTGGAAAGACTTTTATCTCTTCTTCTATTCTGAATGACAGGCTTGCTGGATAGAGGATTCTTGGCTGCATATTTTTACTGTTCATCACATTGAAGATCTCCTGCCATTCCTTTCTGGCCTGCCAAGTTTCTGTAGATAGGTCTGTAACCACTCTGATAGGTTTCCCTTTGTATGTTAGGGTCCTTTTATCCCTAGCTGCTTTCAGAATTCTCTCTTTGTCCTTATATTTTGCCAGTTTCACTATGATATGTCATGCAGAAAATCAATTCAAGTTACGTCTGAGGGGAGTTCTCTGTGCCTCTTGGATTTCAATGTCTGTTTCTTTCTCCAGATTGGGGAAGTTCTCTGCTATAATTTGTTCAAGGACTTCTTCAGCACCTTTTCCTCTCTCTTCCTCTTCGGGAATTTGTACAATACGTATTTTGTTCCATTTGATTGTATCGCTGAGCTCTCGAACTCTCCTTTCATGTTCCTGGAACAGTTTATCTCTCTTTTTCTCAGCTTCCTCTTTTTCTATAATTGTGTCTTCTAATTCACTTATTCTCCTCTCTGCCTCTTCAATCCGTGCATTGGACGCCTCCATTTTATTATGCACTTTATTTATAGCATTTTAAAATTCATCACAACTATTTTTAAGCCCATAGTCTTTGTAGCAATTGTTTCTCTGATGTCTTCCATGCCGTTTTCAAACCCAGTGATTAATTTTATGACTATTGTTCTAAATTCTTGTTCAGTTATGTTGCTTATATCTGTTTTGAGCAGTTCTTTAGCTGTCATTTGTTCCTGGAATTTCTTTAGGGGAGAGTTCTTCCATTTTGTCATTTTGGTTTTCTGTCTGTTGTTAGTTTTAAAAGCTTGTTACACAATCTGAACTTTCGAGTACTGCTGTATTAAAGAAGTCTCTTTGACTGTCCAGGACTTGTCCATTCAGAGAGTGTTCTTTGAATGGCATCTCTTGGTCTTGCTTGTTGAGACTTTGGTTATTTTATTTCCCTACTCATAGTGGTATTTGGACTCTCCACCATGTGTACTTTGGCTTGTTTCTTGAGGTAGCCTTTCTACGATAGCAAGCCTGGAGATATCTGTGCAGCCACCCCCATCGCCTCAGAGGATGGAAACCCGACTTCAGTCTCAATGTCTGCCGTTGCCGCTGACACCTAGGCTAGCACCTGGTGACCCGAGCACTTGGCATTTCTCCACAAATAGAATAGTTTAAATGCGCAGATCACAGTCAGAAGACAAGAACACCTTAAAATTTACTTATTTTTAAGATGTATTCTGTCTACCCTACTAGACTATAAATACAATGGGCACATGGATCTTTGTCTTTTTTATTCATTGATGGTATTCCTCAGATGTGAATTAGTGCCTATATTTACTTCTAAAATACTTATAATATTTCTGTATAAAGATAGAAATTGATTACTTGTCTTGTATGTTATATATTTTTCTCAAGTCATAATTTGACTTTTAATCTTGTTTTAGTGTAGGGTACTTTTAAATTAAAATAAAATATGTCTATCAATCTTTTCCTTTATGGTCTCCTCAGCTTTCTAGCTTTCTAGCTACCTATTGCTACACTTCTAAAGAAGTGTAAAATCTTTCTTTGGCATTTTCTATTTCATTTCTTCTTTGTGTGCATGCCCCTAATGTGTGAAACTGGTCAGCATTCCAATTATTTCAGCACTTATTAGGTAACCAATATTGCAGTAGGTACTGTGGGACATGCAATGTATATATGACATAGGAACACACTAAATGTTTCTAAAATATATTCAAGGAATAAATGTGCAAATATTAATATGAGGAAGACATAAATTCGGTGACCTTCTTAGCAGATGATATACTGCAAATATAGTTCAGTTTCTATGTGTTCAGCATACAAAAAAAAAAGATGACAGGGGACTAGAATGTGTGAAAAGTTTAAATTGAAACTTAATATTATCTGGAGGGCAAATCTGGCAGTGAAAAATAATAATTTCATTGCACTGAAGCAATAAACTTATATAGAAAACATAAAGCTTGAAATCAGTATCAATGTTTGAACCTTTGCAAGAAAGAAGGAAAGGAGGGAGAAAGCAAGGAAAGCATGAGAAAAGTAGGCAGGAAGGAAAGAAGGAAAAAATGGAGGGAAGGTGGGAAGGAAGGAGGAAGGGAAGGAGGGACAGAGGGAGATGGCATTCAATAAGGCCACTAGATCTGCTGATTTCATGTAAAAGTTCCTGAATGTTTCCCACTGTGTAACAGATTCTAGCAAAAGTAAAGCATCCTATCTGGTGGTAATTATATCTTCCTTCATTATAGTCCTTGGTTAAAGGGTAGGATCTATGATTCTAGGGGATCACACATGCCCACTTATCCTCAGAAATCTGAATAGATATGCTGTGGCATAAGGTCACTCCACCTGGCTCAGAATCAGCCCTATTGGCTGCTGACCCAAATTGCTATGGCCCACATCTTAAAAGGGCAAATGAGTTATCAATGTGTCTTACTTTCCTTTTCTTCTCCCTCACCTCACTCTTAAATGCTTGAATGAAATAGCTGCTATGTCACAAAAATAGTCCATTCTTACCCATGCACATTGAAGACAAGAGTCTCACATGCTTACAAACAATATAAATGATACAGTTGACAGAGGACAGGCTTGATTCTTCTGGACTTGTACATGGTCTTAATGCTCTGCTATCATGGTGGCTTAGCCTAGACTGTAGTGATTGACTTAAAACTTTTTTAATGTTTATTATTTTGTGAAAGAGACAGAGTGCAAGCAGGGGAGGGGCAGAGAGAGGGAGACACAGAATTGGAAGCAAGCTCCAGGCTCTGAACTGTCAGCACAAAGCTGAATCTGGGGGTTTAAACTTGTGAACCACACATCATGACCTGAACCGAAGTTGGATGCTTAGCCAACTGAGCCACCCAGGCACCTCTGTAGTGACTGAGTTTTAAAGCAAATATAATGAAAATGAAGTTAGCTACCTTGTTGCAAGTTATTTAGTGAAGGCAGAGAAAGAGTATAAGTGTGAGAGAGAGTGAGAGAAGGAGGTATACCGTATTTCTGTTGTGCTCAATAAAATGTCAGAGACCAGATCAGATGGCTCCTTGTGCTTTCTGAAGTGGATTACAATTTGTGCATGAGCTCCCTCACCTGACTGGGCTGGGAACCATTCTCTCTCCAAGGACATTGTTGGAGGTCTGTTTAGTTGTGCAACTGTGGACTTGCTATCCTATCTCCTGTTACTTGTTTGACTTTCTGCTGGCTCCCCCCAACCAGGGCATGTCTAATCATACACCCCTTTTTGATAGCTTATTTATGCATTGCATTTCAGTATTCATTCATTATTTAAAGTTGAGTTTTAACTCCTCTGATCCAATCAATAGAGCAAATATCTGCATGGCAGATATAGAAGGAGTGGAGTGAATCAGTGATCACCATTACCAAACCTACCATTGTGTGTACCATATATTGGGCAGGCCAGAAAAAAAGGTCATCTTGACTATTATACTCAGCTGATGATCTTATTCTAATTGGTTATGTCTAAAAATTCATAAGAGATTCTCAATATAAATCCTGAAGCTCTTCTGAAAAGTAGGAGGAATTTAATGTGAATTGTCCCCTTTTATGAGAAACTTCTGAACACAAAACAGTGACCCTTGTCACTTGGATTGAACACTTTTTTCATGTTCTTTTACAGCTGTTGAAGCACTGTCAGATAAAACGAACACTCATCTCTTTATCTGCCTAGGTTTTGGAGGGAATTTGTCTCACTGCATGCCATTTTGACATTGCTGGTTCACCTGTGTACCCTTATGTCCCCTCACAGGGACTTCTTTTCTATGCTTCACTAGTCATTGCTCAAATTTTGCTGTTGCTTCGTCCCCAAGAGTTAAAGATTTAATTCATTAATTTATTATTTCATATATTTAGCAAACATTTATTTATTTCGTGTAATATTTCAGATACTGCTCCAAGCACCAGAGAAATAAAGAAAAAAAATGTTCTCTGTTGTTAGGCAACTCACATCCTTGTGACAATAATTAAAATAAGGATTTACTTCATTTTTCTATGAGTCAATACCAGTATCACATACATTTCTGTGTTTTCAGTCATGTTGATTCTTGCATAGTGAAAACTCACAGGTCAGTTTTTTGATACATTTTCTGAGATTAATTGCTGTTTTTTGGTTCAGTTTTCTCAATCCCTGATTGAAGTTTATTTGATTATAATAATACACACTCTTTCCTTCCCTCCCTCCTTCTCTTCTTTCCTTCCTCCCCACCCCCCCCAACTCTCTTTCCACTATAAGTGTTGAAGCTCAATTTTTTATTACTCATCTAATTAGTTTTGACACTAAATGATGGGGCTGCTTCTGAGTGGATAATAAACAACTCATATCTATGTGTCTTGATTTTGATGTAATGGAGGAAAAAAGGGGATAGAAGAAGAACCTTGCCACCATTTTATTCCTATTCTTCTGTGAACAAAAACAGACTGCCTGCCATTAAGCAAGGATGTAGAACAGTGTTACATAGGACAGCTAGGAGGCAATCTCTTGTTCTGAAAGGACAGGAAACTAGGCTTTTCATTAGAAGGCATGTTAATGTGAAGTTACATTACCTACAGAAATGCCATTACTTCAAAGTGAGTGCACATTGGCTTATTCCATATTGGGGTTGTAACAAGCATGAAAACAAATATTTTTAGCCACATTTTCAATTGTAGGATAAATTTATACACACTACTTTCTTATAAGCATATGCACTTCATTTTATGTGATTATTTTCCCTTCATTAATTATTGTCCAACTAACTATTCATCAATTGTTTTGATTTTGTATTTGGTCCCAGGAATCAAATTTGGGAGTGATACTGATTTTGAAGCAGTTGTATTATTGTTGTTGTTTCTGATTTTGATCAATTTCTGATTCATTGCTTTATGATCTAAGAATAGAGCCTGTATTGTATTATCTTTCTTTTTAAGTATATTCTTTATGCCTAATGGATAGTCAGTTATTTTGAGAGTGTTCTGTGGGAATGTTGAGGAGGATGTATTTTATGTGTGTAGAGTATGAAATTTAATATGTAGTGTATAATTATTAAATAACTTTATTCACTATATTATTTAAGTATTCATTATCCTTATTTACATTGGTGTTACTTGATCTGACTGGAACCAAAAGACATATGCTAAAACCTCCACTATTTATGTCATCTCAGCTTTCCTTGATTTACAGGAATTTTCACTTAATACATTTTAATGACCTGCTATTCAGCACATATCATCATTGTAGATTTTACATTTTGCCCTAAAACATGACCTTCTTTGTCCTGGTGTTTTCATTTTGCCTTGAAAAGAGCCTCTACTTTGCCTCTTATAAATATTGCAACTCTACTTAGTTTTTTGTTTGCATATGCAAGGATTATGCTCTTTTTGTTTAAAATTTTTTAAGGTTTTTCTTTTGGGTTTAAACTGGTTTTTATACTATATATTTAGAATGGTTTTCTTTAAATAAATTTGAGTGGCTTTTTAAATTTTTTCTATTTTTAATGGATAAGAACTTAAGGACTTTTCAACCACAAAATCTTCTTGATAGATCTCAAGTAAAATTTTATATATTTTTAAAAAAACATTTTCCAGTGTGGTGACAGTACTGTTTTGCCAATACCATTCTCATCTATGCACAGAAGTACTTTGTCTAATTTATATAATTTACTGTAAGAGTAATTTCATGAAACCATTCATTTTTGGCAGAAGATACAGTGAAAAGCTTGAGCTGTGTAGTAAAATTATGCATCTAAAATACTTGGCCAAGGATTTGTAACATGGCTTCTCTCATCCTCTCAGTCTTATGCAGAAAAGGTGGCAAATAGAGATTAGATTTCATTTGGTTTAAGCTTCTTGGGAACATGTTGCTTATAATGTAAGAGATAGTAAGAAGGATCAGAGATGTGATATTTAAGGAACACTTGATATATGTAAATAATTGCATGAATTGTTTTAGTTAACATATTTCATCTGAGAGTACCAAGCATGGTTTAAAAAAGGTAAAAAATCCAAGACATTGGAAATGATTGCTCATTAGTTTGCCCTGTGATGACTGCCTTTATTCTTGGCAACGGTAAGCAGTAAATCCTTGACAAGCACAGATGTTGGCCTTGCCTGGGGTGTGTGTTTGAGTACACACACATGCACATGCACACACACATACAAGACATTCTCTTCAACCTTGTAAACCTTAGTTTATTGGTAATTTATAACATATCTGTTCATATCAGACAGGTAGTTTCTCATAAAGGGTCCCACAAAATAGCATTCATAAAATAACAATTGAAAATGAAAAAAAGGATTTAGGAAACTTTTTGGAGGAAATGGAACAAGTTACATCTAAGATCAAATCAAGATTTGAAAGGTAGGTTTTCTCTGTCGTGTTCATTAGAAGAAGTACATTGAAAGGATGCAAATTGTGTTCACTATTTATGGGGTATTAGCCTGATACACATGGTGGGATATTTAGTGTTTGAGTGGTACCATACACACTGCAGTATATAAGAATTAAGGAAATTTCCATTCCTTTATGCATCTGGCCATCAAAATTTTTCAGCATCCCCTAGGGGTTACCAAATCTACACTCTTATGTAGTGCATTAAGTGTATACTTTTACATTTAATTGCAAATAAGAAGTCACACATGAACCAGGTTATGAAACACCTCAGCCAATTTGAGGCTGTTTTTACTGCCTCCCCCTCTTCCTGCTGGTAAGGGAAGAATTTCTTCCCTAAGGTTTTGGAGAAGGCCAAACATCAACACCTGCCACTTGGACAGAGGAAAGCCATAGGAGTTAGGAGTTTATCAGCCACATATACTGAAAGCCGATTCAAGGGAGGAGGATCCTGCAAGCCATGCAGTATCACACAAATATTACACCAGTGACAAAATGAACAACCAGGGGCTGTGGCATGCTTTGTAGTATTACGAGGATGATGGGGTGTCCCTGATTCCTCTGAAGGATGTGACTGGCTAGTTAGAATAATTCTATAGGCTAGCAGGGAACTGAAACATACGATTCTGGGATAAGCAGGAATTGTACTCCAGGTAAGAAGGGTTGTTCAAAGCACTCCTTGTTTCAGTGGAGCACTCCTTGTTCAGATGTCAAGTGTACATAATACTGAGTGCTAATTTTAGGACAAAACCCTTACAGACCAGGTTTACCTGGGATTGTTTTTACCACAATTCCTGATATAAACAGAATGCATATTCATGTGGAAAGCTGCCTGTATGTCAAGGTTCTACCTTTTATGAGAAATCATTAATTCTTTCTTTTACTCTGTCCATTTTTGGCCAGGCTGAGTGGTTCTCTGGCTAGACTCTGTGCCTTCAGCTGCTGAAGCAATGCAGCCCAACCATGCCCAGATTTGGGGCATTATCTCCTTGAGTTCTTTGCCTTCCATGCCTCTGGCCATTATAACAGAGTTAGGTTTAATTACTAACCTCCCCTACTTTCAGCCTCCAGTGGCAAAACCTGAGCATAACTGTAAGTTCCTTGTGGGAAAAGACTTTTCTTACCAATCATGTTGTCTCCTTTACATATACTCCATTCCCACCTGGTTAAGGACTTAGTCCTTAGAAGGAAAAGCTGGCAAAAGTCCGTCTCAGCTCCTCTGCATCCAAGTTCTTCAGAATGAAAGTAAATCTGAAGTGAGAATGAGTTTGGAGAGCCAAGTAGAACACCTGGGGGAAAGGTATTTGCATTTGAACAGAGAAGTAGGCGGGTAGTGAGAGGCTTCTCCATCCCCTGAGCTTTTGTAATCTGTGGCCCATTCATTTTCCCCAAGTATATATTACCTTATTCAAATAATTAAATTGAATTTGAAACATGTAATTATAACCAATACTCACAGAGTCAACTTCTCATTATATTTCTCAATGAAAGGAGAAGCCTACACAGATGACAGAAAAAAATATTAAAGAATCTAAAAATAATGTGCGCTCTTCTGGAGCAAGGATTTGAATACAGACATGGCTGAAGATACAGAAAAGCCATCTTTGAACATAAATGAAATTCAAGTCTCTATATCTTATTAATTATTCTGACTTATGGAATGTAATGGCTTGAATTTTTATGTCCTTTTGAAATTCATATGTTGAAATCCTAACCCCCAGTGTGATGGTATAGGACGAGGAGAATTTGTGAAGTAATTAGAATAAAGTCCTCATGAATGGGATAAATGCCCCTATAAAAGGGACTGCTGGAAGCTCTCTCTGCTTTCTTCCGTGTGAAGATACAAGGTAAAGATGGCCATATACAAACCAGTAACTAGGCCCTCACAGACACCACATTTGCTGGTGCCTTCGTCTGGTACTTACCAGACCCCAGAACTGCAACAAATAAATTTCTCTTGTTTAAGCCACCCATTATGTGGTAGTTTGTTACAGCAGCACAAAGTAATTAACATGTACACTAAGGAAGAGAAAAGGCAATTGTTAGAAAGAGAGAGAAGAAAATATACCAAGAAAAAAGAAGAAAAAAATGGATGATAGGATAGCATTAGAGCCCTTGGTTTAAATTGTTCTGAGTAATCTGTTATCAGTGTAATAAGACATCTCTGTCAAGTGTTTAATTTTACTTAAAGTTTATTAAGTTAGTGTAAGAAAATTTGGAATAAGTAAATAGATATTACTAGATATTAGTAGTGCTTTCAACTGAATAGTGCAGAGCATACTCTTTTAGGTTATCTGATTGAGGCCTTTCATTTTCCTTGAGCTAACTTACAACTCTAAAAGTTGTAGATAACTGATAAAAATGCCAAACAAAAATGAGTTCTGTTCATGGAGGGGCAATCCCACAGTACCCCAAATAGCTAGTTTTATATCCTTCTGCAAATTAATTTCAACAGTCCTGACCTATAAATGTGTTTAGAGGATTTTCCTTAGAAGTGTTTATAATATCCCAGAGTTCCCTCATTAATAAAAAGTTAAATGAAATCTTTAACACCTATTCATTTTATATCTGTTTCAAAGACAAGATTTTACCTTAGTTTTAAAAAATCCTTTAATATTTTAACATTAGAGTTGACTTTTTCTTTTTGTTCTCTAGAAAATATTCAGATTAACAAGAACAACTCTTCACTAAAAAAAACCTCTAGGAGTGAAGATTGGGGCGCTGGGTGGCTCAGTGGGTTAAACGTCTGACTTCATGATCTCTGGTCATGACTTCACAGTTTGGGAGTTCGAGCCCCGCATTGGGATCTCTGCTGTCAGCACAGAGCCCACTTTGGATCCTCTGTCCCCACACAAAATTTCCCCACACAAACAGGAATGATTCAAAACACATTTCACTGTTCCTATGACAATTTTGACTGTTTTGATTAGTGCCTAGAACAAAGGGGAACACAATTCATGTTAGTGATCATTTTTTAACTTGTGGGCAGGTAAGGGTCTCAGTTATCACATCCATCTTGCCTATGACAACACAGATCTACCACAATCTAAAATTGCTTGCCAGTGTATAGCCCAGCGTCCACTCAGTTTGGCCTTCTTCCTGTCCCCAAGACAGACCCAACCATTCCTGCCTGATCTCTCAACTAAAATGATTTTGTGGGTCCCATGGGTGGCTCAGTCAGTTAAGTGTGCAACTCCTGATTTTGGCTCAGGTCTGATCTCATGAGATCTAGTCCCATATTGGAGCTCTATACTGGTCATGCAACCTATTTAAGATTCTTTCTCTCCCTCTCCCTTTGCTGTTCCCCTGCTCATGTCCTCTCTTTCTCCCTCTCTCTCTCTCTCTCAAAAAGAATGATTTTCTTCCTTAATTGTTCAAATTCTACTTCTCTTGCTGGATTATAAGATTTTCAAGACCATGACTAATATTTATCTCAGCATCTAACAACAATCTCATCTATTCTAACTTTCAGTAAAGACAATTTGCATTGACTTACTTTAGCCACAGTACTAGCCTCATCAACTGCCTTCTCTAATTGAATTACCAGTGGATTTTATCAGGCCCCATCAAGGGCACTCTTCACATTAGTCTTCCCATACTCCACAAGGCTATGTGTGGACAAACTTTACAAAGAGAGTAAGTCTTGTTAAAGGTCTGATAACAAGACTTTGACTTCGAATCTCATCTTCCAATTCCTCCTAAAAATATGCTAGGAAAATGTCTTACACTTATTTGCATTCTACTCTGGTCTTTGGCTCTCCTCAGGCTTTTCTCATCCCTGTCTTAGTTTCTTTATTCATTCTCCACATTTTATTAAGTTGAAAAATGTATACCATTTACTGGTTGCTGGGCCATAGAAATTTAAAACTAGGCTTAGCTTCTAAACTCATAGGGCCAAAATATGGTGAAGGAGATGGAAGATAGACATATAATTTTAGACTAATGTTCCAGTTACATAAGAGATAAGAGATTCTTGGCAGACTGGATTAAGTTAACTCTAAATAAATAATAACAGAATACAATGAAATAAGTAAATCTAATTTGACAGAAAAAATAACATTTTTTAAAATGTTGATTTTTGAGGGAGAGAGCACACACACAAGTGTGGCAGGGACAGAGAAAGAGAGACAGAGAGAGAGAGATCGAATCCCAAACAGGCTCTGGGCTGTGAGCACAGAGCCCAATGCAGGGCTTGAAGTCACAAACTGTGATATCATGACCTGAAACAAAATCAAGAGTCAGCCGCTTAAACAGTCTGAACCACTCAGGTGCCCCAGGAAAATTAAAATTTGAAGTGAGTTTGGCCAATTACCAAGTTTACCAAGTTAGAAAGTAGGTTCCAAATATTTCAGAAGAGAGAATCAGGGTGTGCTGTGAGATGAACCACATTTCTCCTTTGAGAAAACCTAAATAGTTCAGATGTGAATAGAATTTAACGTCAGTGGATTAGACAGATAGCAAGATAGAAGCTTGGAAGTTTGGCTCAGTGAATTATTTTGGGCAATGATTTTCATTTTTTGATGCAAGTCTATATGCTCTGATGATTGATCTTCCCCTTCTGCTTGTTGTTATCCATGGTTTTGGCATCATCCCCTTTCCTTGGCCCATATGACTCTGCTGTGCATTGAGAGGCCCAGAGGAATTCATAACATGCCTTCCTAAGGACTTCTCACTAAGCTACAGTTCAAGACATAAACTGCATGTGGTTCATTCCCTTTACTGCGGTTTGGCTAACTCATATTTGGACACACTTGAAAGCTTAATTAACTATTTGAATTTTAGGGTTAAAAAGCAACAGACATTCATGAGGAAAGAACAGAAATCCAAATGCATGGAGTAATTGTGGGTGTTAGGAGCATCCTTAGACAAAAATGTCTTTCTGTACAGGTGAGGATATACCTCTATACTTTGTTAATGCACTTCTGTCTCTACCTGGTGCACTCCCTATGGCATTTCTTCTTGTTGAAAGTTTTCTGTCCTTCAGTCTCAGGTACCACATCTTCATAAGTTCCCTACATGGGAAATGTTGCTTTTACTTCTTCAGAGAACGTACCATGTTCTTTTATACTCAGGTACTTAGCTACATCCTGCTGCAGGCAGCAAGTTCCTTTGGGTCACATATTGTTTTTCTCTGACCCTCATTATGCCTCATTGCATTTGGCATAATGCACTGGGTCTTTCAGAGTCAAATAATTCAAATGAAATTGTACTGGGTCTTGATAAAGAAAAAAGATAGCAAAAATTTTCATCTAGAAGGGAAAAAACTATGCCTAATTTACAAATTATAAATTTCCAGTCAGAGATTCAATATTCCTATCTCACTCCAAGATATAAATTTCCTCTGCTGATCTGAATCATTTTGTGCTTAATAAGTTGTAAGTGATTCAGAAAGTTTCGTGTTTTCTAATCACTCCTGGTGACTCAATGGTTAATATGTCCCCTAACCCCATCAGTAGCAACAGAAGAAAACACAGGTGCTCAATTAAACACAAATTTCTTGGCCAAACCAAGTCAGAGCCTAGAAATCTTATAGCTCAGTGTTTGGCATGAAGATGTTTTTGGTCCATATTGAGAGACACAATTGGTTTTATTAAAGGTCAAAGATTCCTCACCAAGATCCCAAGTCAACTTGAGTACAAGCTTGATAAAGACCATAGATGAGTACAAACTCAGCTCATACAACAGGGTCATCATGAATTCAGTTCCTTTATGCCTTTTGCATTACTAAGACCTGCTGGTCATTAGTGTTTATTTCTGTACTAGGCAATGAGGCCAATATGATAAGGTTTTCTCCCAATATATAAACAAATGAACTTTAACTAGCAATAAATTTTAAAATGAGGGTACAATATTCAATAGCAAGGTGACAAATTCAACTATTTTAAAATCGATCATTATATTTCCATCTCATAAGAGTCTGTTTCCAATAATTAAAAAAATAATTACACAATATCCTAACAGCAAAACCCTTAAAAGGAAAAATAGCCTATATTCTATACTTTTACATTTCAGGTACTTTATTTTCTCAGTTTTGTTTTTAGTCCCCTCTTCATATGCATTATTATGCTCTATTTGAATCCCAAATATGACATGGGTACTGAGAGTTAAAAATAGCTCAGCTTTTGTGCTTAAAAATATTCAGTTTGTTCAGATCCTTGGTATTTATTAGAAAAAGGTGACAAGTAGACAATGATATACTCAATTATAGTGAATCCATAATAAACACGGGAAGTGATGATAGCCTATTTACATCCAAAGCTGTGTCATGAGCTGAAGTCATGGAAAAACAAAATTCTTGGGGAAGACTAGGCCAGAAGGGAATAATTAGAAGTAGTGAAAGTTTTTTTCTGGAGCAACTCTAGGATAACTTTGAACATAAAAGATAACATTACAAATACCATTTATGTCTACTATTAAATTTTTTCAGGATGTATGGACTGAATGTGTCCTCCAAGATTCATACATTGAAGTCCTAATCTCCAGTGTGCCTCTATTGGGATATGGGGCCTACAAGGAAGCAATTAAGTTTACAAGAGTCCTAAAAGTGAGGCCTTGATTGTCAGAAATGTGTTCTTATAAGAAGAGACAACAGAAAGCTCACTTTCTCCAAGAATACACAAAGAAGAGGTGAGGTGAGTGCACAGTGTGATAATGGCTGCTCACAAGTCTTTAGAGTGAAATCTACCTTATTGGCACTTTAATCTTAGACTTCCCAACCTCTAGAACTGTAAGAAATCAATCTCTGTTGTTTAAGCTTTTCAGTCTGTGGCATTTTGCTAAAGCAGCCTGAATAGACTAAGATGGAAGTGCAGGGGAAGGGTTAAATAATTACTTCCAAGTGTGCACAGTATCAAAAGATTTTCTGACCAAGTAAATGGCATTACCTTATATCTCTAGCCTGTGTCTTCATCGGAAGACTCGATTAGATGAACTCCAAAATCTGTTCAAGTTCTGATAATGTCAGTGAAATCTCCTTTATCATTCTGACAGATTGCATTTTCCCAAAACAGCTACAACAATACCTCTCATCCCACTTGCTTTTCTTAAAATGTAACTTGGGTATTCTTCCATCAAGATATAGGATCCATGCTCCATGCTGGGTGGGCTTTGATGACAGCAGAAATGATCTTATGAGATTTTCATGGTGAGGTTATAAAAGGTGATAGAGCTTTCATCAGATTTTCTTAGAATTTATTCTCTTAGAATTCAGCTGCCATGCTGGGATGAAGCTCAAATAGCCATGTAGTGGAACTACATGCAGGTGTTCCAACCAAGAGGCTCAGCTCAGATCCCAGCCAACAATGAATACCAATTACCCAACATTTGAGTGGGTGAACTTTCAGATGACTGCAGCCTGCAGACATTAATCTGCGTCCAGCCATTAAGTCCTCCTGCTTGAGTTCCAAGACATTGTGAAAAGAATACAACACAACAAAAATCTCTTTTGTATTCTTTCCTAATTTCCAAACCAAAGAATTGATGAGCAAAAGAAATATTGCTCTAGATCACTATGTTTGGGGTGGTTTGTTACGCACTGATAATAACTGGAACAAACAAAACTTTAGGCATAACAGATTACTGTTTATTTTTATTTTTGTTTCTTTGCTGATGTGGCTGTTGTTGTGACCACTCAGGTGAACTGGACTTGAAAATTTAGAGAAAACCTGTCCAATAGTGAATTATGCTGGGTCAGGAACTTGTAATTTTCCTAGAGGTTTTCAGTTATGTCTCGAGCGCTCGAGCAGGCTCTTCTGCACTGATAAGTTGACCTGTCATGGATGGGATATTTCATCATTTGTGTGTTTGTGGTATCTCGCCAAGTATCCATCCTAGTGGCACACATCTGCTCACTAAATGTGGGTTTGGATCTAAAGATCCTTCCACACTGTATGATTTGATGATGAAAGAAATGGCAAAAGTGGACTTATCATTAATAAAAATAATAATGAAAATTATCATAATTATTATTATAACTAACATTTCCTGAGTGCTAGGGACTGGCTATGTGTTTTACATTTGTTTTCTATTCAATATCCTGGTAACTAAATCTCTGAGGTAGTTACTGACTTATGGATGAGAGAAATTTCCCCTAGACTGATGATTTCTCCACTGCCACTAATCTAGCTGATTGGTGGCTGGGCTTAGAACCCAGTATCTGCTCTAGAACCTATGCTGGATCTGCATGTAATATGCTCCTGACTAACTAGTGGAATAAAGTTCTCAGGTCAGAATATAAAACTGCATCCTGCTCATTTCCTTTAGTAGTATGCACACCCTGAAAAGCAGATTGTACTTATGATCCCTTGGGTACAAAAGCATGTGTCCCCAAGATAGTTAGACCCATACTGGAAAGCCAGTGCTTTGTGACCATGGGGATTAGTGAGATTAACCAGTGGTCCACAAGAAGGCTAAATTGAATGCCTCAGTCTGCTGAGAAACTTGTAAAAACTAACTCCATTACCAAGCATCTGAACACAAAACTATTATATTTTATAGTTGTATGGTAATTTCCTCCTTGGCCCTCAGCCCTCCTGTAATATAGTTCATCACTAATCCTCACAGCACCCTAATAACAATCTCATGTAAAAAAGAAAAATAAAAAACCTTAGGAATGATCAGATAAATGCCATGTCATTACAGAAGAGAATTTAATCACATCTCTTATTTTAGTTTCTCTGAATAAAAATAAATAATTGCTGTCAATTACGAACTAAACCAATTGAAATGGAAAATTTGAATTTTGAGACTAAAAAGCATTATTGGATTCAAACAAACAAACAGCAATCAAGAGATAATTGTATGCTTCTAACCAATATTCTCATGAATCTCAGGGGTAATTTGTCAAAACAACAAAAAAATTATTGAAAACAAAGAGAAAAAAGTCTTGAGAATTTTGCTGCATTAGTAGTAGCAGAGTCAGAGATAGAACAGTCAATGCTGGCCTAAGAATATGTTATACTGGTCATACACCCAGTTATCAGTTATCACCCTAACTCCCTAACTATCTATGAAAAAAAGCAATCATTGTCTTTGGGTCTCTCTCTCTCTCTCTCTCTCTCTCCTTTGCAGAATGCAATGGAGGGGGTTTCTGAATGTTTACTCATTTTTTTCAGAGATGTAAAATTTAATAATATTTAAACTATGAAATCCTTATGGATTTAAATGGGTCATTTTTAAAACTGATGATATGTTTTAAGATAAATTCTTCTACAACATAACTCCTTTCCTGCTCAACCTGAAGAGTGAAGGAAATGTAAATGTTTGTCCATTGGCTGGTATGAATCTTACAGCAAGGCTTGGGAAGCCAAGGTTTTGACATCTGGGGAAAGTATACTAGAAAAGAGTTCATCTCTAAGTCAAAATTGAGTAATTAAAATTCCTTTATCTATCTCCCTAGGAATGTTTTCTTTCTGGTCTCTGAAAAGATTTTGACAAAGAAGACACAATAAGTTATTGAGAATTTATTCTATGGAATATAGGTATAAGCATTTTAAGAGTAATAATATTTCATTAATCATCACAACAATTGCATGAAGCAATATTATTGTCCCCAGTTACATTTGAGGATAGCAAGGCTTGGAGATGGTAAGTCATTCAGGTAGCAAGTGGATTGGATAGTGTACCAGAAAATGTTCATGAGGAAGCAGATCCTTCTTCTGTCTTTGAGCTGTGTATTTGGTGTTCAGCTATTCCTCTCATACCAGAATTCTATCTCCTAACATTGCCCTGCAGTGTCCACTTCTTATTTATAAGATAGGGGATCAAGTTCATTATTAGTATCTAAACTAGTATGTAAAACTTTTTCTGTGAAGGAACTGGTAGAAAATATTTGTGATGTTGCAGGTCACACCCAGACTCTCATTACTCAATCCTGCAGTTATAGTGTGGCGACAGCCATACACAACATGCAAAAAAATGAATGTGGCTGTGTTCCATAAAAGTTTATTTACACAGTTAGGAGCTCCTGGGTGGCTTAGTTGGTTAAGCGCCTGGCCTTGGCTCAGGTCATGATCTCATGGTTGGTGGGTTCGAGCTCTACATTGGACTCTGTGCTGACAGCTCAGAGCCTGGACCCTGCTTCAGATACTGTGTCTCCCTCTCTCTCTGTGCACCTCCCCTCCCCCACTTGTGTTCTGTCTCTCTCTCAAAAATAAATAAACATTTAAAAAAATTTAGAAATTTTAAACAAAAATAGGCACAGTTTCTATCTGGTTGGCAGGCTGTAGTTTGACTCCTGAACAACATCTCAACTGTATCCATCCCTCCCGACCTAATAAAATTGTTTTTTTAAATTTTTGTCTAAAAATAAAATAATTGCCTTGTATGATTTAAGAAAAAGAAGATTTATTTATGAAAATGAAATAGGCCTCAGTAAAAAGAGATCTGTTTTCTGTGGCCTGAATAAATTCAGTACATTGACTCCCACTTTGTTGCTTTCCTCGTGTTTTTGTCCACAGAGTAGCTAAGGAGCATCCACCAGAGGTGACCCAAGACAATGATCCTCAGAGGTTTCTGCTCTGAGGAATGGTAACATAATAATGCATAATCCCTTAGCTCACATTCTTTGCTTGTGTCCGTTTTGTATCTTCCATAGAAGTCAAAGATTGTATCAAAAAATGGCTCCCAGCTACTCCCAAACATATGTCTATCTTGCTTCTTTAATTGTAGGCAAGCAGGAAAAGAGTGGCAGTCAATTATTGGTTAAAATGAAGGCTGTGGAGGAAAGGTTATATTAGTTGCTTCTATCACAACATTGATTGATGTGAAAGTGTAATTCATGATTAAATTATTATCCCAATAATTCATGGGATGTAGAGAAAGAATATATTTTTATTTGTGGCACTTTTCCTGAGATATTTCTCAACATGTTGAAATGTAACAGGGCCATGTTCTTGTTGACTAATGTTGCTTTTATAAAAGAAGAGGGGAGACTTCTGCTGCTGGCTGTACCAGACTAGTTGGTATCAAACCAACAATCCCACTGAGAACAATTATAAAAGCTGGATACCACGCATACAACAGCTGCTCAAATGTAATAGAGAACAACCAAAGCATTCAGGACTGAAGAAACTGAAATCCCAGGGAAATGAGAGGTAAACCCTGATTCCTCTGTTGCTTTTTCTCCTTGAGACATTTGCCAAATTCCTGCAGGTAACAGGACAAACGGTGCAGCCACACACAAAAGTGAAGTTCAGGGCTATTAAGCAGGGAGAACTTGAGGGGCCAAGATTGGACAAATAAAAGTGAAAGCACCCCATATTCTGTGCACAACTGTTCTCTCAAGGCAGTTGCTGACTCCAAGGCCACGCATGCTGCACAACACCGTGAAACCGAAGAGCAAGTAGCTGCTAAGAAACTAAAGACCTCAGTAAAGAAAGCTGGAGTTTTGTTGTTCTGATGATAAATTGTATGGGATGCTAAAAAATTTAGATTCAATTTCCCACAAAGAAAATGGACCCAGGTCAACACTTCAGACTTAGTTGTGAAGCTGGAAAGGCTAAACCCCAGGTAATAAGAAAAAATGGAAATAGAGTAACCTCTTTTTATGTATGTATGTATGTATGTATGTATGTATGTATGCACGTATGTATGTTTCTTCATTTTTGAGAGAGAGACAGACAGACAGAGCATTAGCCAGGGAGGGACAGAGAGAGAAGGAGACACAGAATCCAGAGCTCTGAGCCCTTAGCACAGAGCTCAAGGAGAGGCTCAAACTCATTTGAGAGCAGTGAGATTGTTACAAGAGGGTGGGAGAGATGCCACCGTCTCTCTCCCTGCCTCATGTTAACCCTTTCCCCACTCAAGATCATGACCTGAGCCGAAGTCTGCTACTTAACCAACTGAGCCACTCAGGGGCCCCTAGCACCCTCTATTTAATATAACCAACCCATTCTCTGTCTTTGCAACACCACAAAAGAAAGGAAATAGGGAATAGATAGGATCAATATTTAAAGCAATACTGCAATAAAGAAAATTTTCATCACTTAATGTTTAAGGGCCATGATCCTGGGGTCCCAGGGAAGCTATATTTTAACATTTACCAAGGCCAAAATGACTCAGCAACTCCTCAAAACATGGGTATGTTTCTGCCCTGAGCACACATTATTACATTTGCTTTGGTGAAGAAAATAACAATAAGAACAACAACAACAAAAGCATTCTGAGCGCACACACACACACACATAAAAGAAGGAATAAACTTCCCTGGTTCCCATAAGATTAAAGTCATACAGCCCTGCGTATACTAGAGATTTAAGATAAGGTCTGCAACCTTCTGAAGTGTCCTGGGTTTAATGATTTGTAACCTTTTACATAAAAGAAATGTGTAGAACTCTACACCAAATGTTCCTCTGCTGAAGTATTCTCTTCTTTGTGAAAACTGTGTATTGCTGGCAGCTGTCCTAACGTGGACTCCAATAAAATTCTCTTCCTTTCTTCTAGAAATTGTAAAATGTTTGTTTGTTTTGCATTGACAACTGGATATGAATTTTCCAAAGCTGAGGGAAAAACTCAAGCCATAGTTTTAAGAATTTTTGCAAGAAGTAAACAAAGTAACAACAACAACAAAAGCTATACCTACCCTCAAAAAGAAACTTAAAAGCTGCCATAAAATAGTGCATTGCTTTCAAAGGAGAAATAAGATACTGAAAGCTGATTTTTCAACAGAAAAGAGGCAAACCAGAGTTAAGAATGGCATATTTGAAGTGCTGAAACTCAGAACATTGGCATTTTTACCCAGCTAATATGTTACTAAAAAAAAAAAAAAAGTGAAATAATGAATCAGGGACTGCATTGCCAACAGACAAGTACTAAAATTAATTCTAATGGAGTGTTTTGGGCAGATTGACAATGATCATGGATGACGCAGAGTAAATGTGGGACTCACTGAAGAACAACGAAAAGGTAAGTATATGGCAACATCTAAATGTATATTGACTGCTTACAACTTCTTGTGCATTTAAAATGTATATGGAATCAAAATAATATGACAGCAGTTAGTAGGGGGAGTAAATGAATATAAAGTATAAATAAACTACATATTCCAATTAAAGCAAAAAAGATAATCAGACTGGATAAAAATAAATACATCAACTAATAGGAAAAAAACAAACAATTTTGACCTGTGAACAAAACACATCCTAAATATGATGACTTAAAAGGTTCAAAAACGTATACTATGCAAATAACAGAAAATTGTGTAACTGGTTTCACTAAATATACTTTAAGGCAAGAATTATTACTTGCGATATGGAGGAGGATTTAATAAGAGTCTAGTTCAAAGGGAAATATTTAAATATTCTGTGTGTTTTGAAATATAAAATAATGGCAGAAATAAGAGGGTAAACAGAAAAGTCTAAATCACAATGAGAGCATTAAGAACAGCTGTCTTACAAACAACAGATAGACAAGCTGATGAGAAAGGGCTAAATGTACATAGAAATTGAAAAATGCTACTATCAAAATGACCTAACTGAGATCTCAGTAAGGTCACAAAAAATGCAGAATATATTTTAAGTAACCATGGAAATTTTATAAGAATGAATGATATGCTGGATCATAAATCAAATGAAAGTATAAAGCAAACTGAAACATGCAGAATATTTTCACTGACTGTAATGTATTAAAACAAAATTTGAATAATTCCAATTTCAATTTTTAAAGTCAATCCATTTTACAAAACGATTTGGTCAATGTTAATACCACATTAACATAATAGTGGTATTGTCATCTTCATAAGTAATGCAATTTTTAAACAAATTCAATACCTAGTCATGATTTAAAAAACACACACAGGGGCACCTGGGTGGCTCAGTTAGTGACAGGCTGATTTCAGCTCAGGTCATGATCTCAGTTTGTGGGTTTGAACCCCGCATCGGGCTCTGTGCTGACAGCTTGCTCAGAGCCTAGAGTCTACTTTGGAATCTGTGTCTCCTTCTCTCTCTGCCTGTCCCCTGCTTGCTCTCTGTCTCTTTCTGTCTCTCAAAAATAAATAAATGTAAAAAAAAATTTAAACACACACACACACTGTTAAACTAAGAAGAGAAGAGAATATCAATCTGATTAAAAGATTACCTGTAAATATAAGCAAAATCTATAGTAATTACATTTGTGGAGAAAAACTGGATGCTGATCCCAGAAATCAAGAACAAAATAAAGATGTCTGCTATCACCAGTGGTATTCAAAGCTATCTTGAAGGCCCTAGCCAGACCAATAAAGAAAAAAATAAATTCATAAGTAGACTACATGATTATATATGTAGAAAATACAAAGACTTTGAAGAAATGTTTAGAATTAATAGATTCCATTAGTTTAGGGGATACAAGATCAATATGAACACTTCAATTATATTTTGATATAATAGCAGCAACCAAATGGAATTGAAATTTAAAATACCATTCATAATGGCATCAAACATTTAGGAATCAATCTAATAATGGTGTATAATATCTCAACTCTGAAAATTATAAAATTATTGAGAGAAATTAAAGAAGATCTGAATAAATGGAGAGAGAGAACATGTTCACATATTGAAAGATCCAGTAAAGATTTTATTTTTTTCCAAACTGATCTACAGATTTAATACAAAACAAATCAAAACTAGCAATCATTTATCTTTGCATGTAGAAACTGACAAGCTAATTCTGAAATATATATGAAAATGCAAAGGCCCAAGAACAGCAAGGAAGAAGTAGAACATAGATGGAGTACTTGTACTAGCAAAGCCTATTATAAAGCTATGTAATTAAAACAGCTTGATCACTTGTTGGGAGCGAATCTGAACTCACTAGTTGAGAATACTCCTTGTGAGGTTAAGGCAGGTTTGCAAGGGCTCCTGCCATCAGATGATGACCAATATCTATCCCTACTCAATTGTTTCTGCTTGAGCACCAACCCCCAAAGCACCTTGTTGATTGCTATTGAGGGTGACTTGTCCCCTTATTCGGGCCCTGGTATGATGATTGCACCTTGTGAAGGAACTTATTGTAGGAACTTCTTTTGTGATTATGGGAGCAGACATCGTGTCTCTGGCAGGTCCTGTTTTCCTCAATACTTCCCTTGAGCTATAAACAGGTTAATGACCCTTACTCATAAAAGATTGACCTTCATATGCACAATTCTGTTTCTACTGTTGTGTTAGTCCAAGAGGTTCATACAGCTCAACATGTAAATCAACTAACCAAAAATGTTTTTCATACCCTATCTATTCAAGAAATCATACACAAAAAAACTAGACACAAAGGTAAATGCACTCGATGAGGCTATTCTATGTATTGGAAATGAGCTAAACTCTTTAAAGGTACAGTTGGCTCTCTGGTACCATAAGGAATATAACTGGACAATTAAGTCTGGCCCAGAGGCAAAGAGCCTAATTTAGAGAGAAGGAACAGATAAGGACAGAACGTAAGTTATTACATATACCTTTTCTAACTGGTGATGTATAGCAGTCCCTTCCCTAAGGCCTACATTCCACAAACACCTTCCCTTACACTGGCAGCTGTGATTAAGATTGATAAGAGTAGTTAAAACATAAACCCAAATACAAAGGCTGACACATTTAGGGCCCCCATGGTGTTTACACATTCAGCATCAAATCAAAAAAATTATTAACCAGCTCAAATACGTTCTTCCTCTTGTGAGCCAGACAGAACGACTCCTACCCTATCTATATACAACTTAACCTATGACTTAATCTTAGCATTATTAACTTAAACAAATGTGTATGTTATCCTATTTTTCACTAAGAACATCCTGTTATTTTCTTAGTTGTATGATTTACTCAACCTCACTATAACTGGGGTAGTTCTGAAATAATACTTCTGTAAAACCTGTTTTTGTACACTTTCCAAAGCATCTTATCACAGAGAATTATCTATTGTAAAAATTCCATTTTCTGATATCATGTTATTGTTTGTCTTATAAATAAAGACATCAAAACCAACAGGACAGAGATGCCTGGCTGGTGATTAGAAAGAATCTCGGGGCTCTCTCACTCTCTCTCGCCGACACCGTCCATCCTTCAGGGACCCCTTGACTGGCTGGAGCTGGACTCCAGCAATTTCTGTGTAAAGTTAGCTAAATGGAATGGAAGAGAGATCCCTGAAGCATATTTACACATATAGGATCACCTGATAAAGAGAAAGATGCCACATCAAGGCAGGAGCAGTGACAGGAGAGGAATGACAGTCTTTTAAGAAAGTATTGCTTTATTGTCACAGACTATGAGTCTGGAGTTCTCTCTTCTCCAGCGAGAGAGAAGATGCAGATTTGAATATAAGAGAGACTAACTTCCAGGAGGAGACAAAAGCCCCAAACAGTGCTTTTGTCTCCGTACTTACTGAACTCACAAGATATTACCTATGTGGTGAACGTGAAGAAAACAAGATCTTACACACGTGAAATTGGAGAAAACAATCAGACATTAATTATTAACTTGCGTGTATAAGAAGCAAAGAAAGGGTCTGCGGGCAAGTGGAGTTTGTGATCAAAGTACAATAGTATACTGGCATCAGATGGAGAGTACTCATGATCCCATGAGCTAACCTCAGGCATTTTTGCCCCATGGTGGTGGCTTTCCATGCTAAGCTTTTTTCTAACCCATTTATGTAAGTAGAACCTATTTCCCCACACTTTATCAACTACCTCTCCCCATGAAAAGAAGTTTCTAAACCTTGACTGTTCTGTCTTACCAAAACCAAAAGCAAATTCTAAATAAATTACAGAATTAAAGGTGAAAAGTAAAGCAAGATAGCATCTAAGCTGCCAGATAGTTTATCATAATATTAAGGCAAATTTTTCTTAAAATTATATAAAGCACCAAAGTCAAATAAAAAGGTTGATGAATTGGGTTTCATTAAAATTAAACCTTTATTTATTGAAGGATACGATTTAAGAGAGTGAAAGGAAAGGTGTGGTCTGTAAGATATTTGTGATACATTTACCTGACAAATAACCTTTATCCAGAATACAAGATTGCCAAGTCAATAAGAAAGACACAGACAGGGGCACCTGGGTGGCTCAATCAGTTGAGCGTCTGACTTTGGCTCAGGTCATAATCTCACTGGTCATGGATTCAGGCCCCACAACGAGCTCTGTGCTGACAGTTCAGAGCCTGGAGCCTGTTTCAGATTCTGTGTGTGTGTCTCTCTCTATGTCTCTCTCCCACTCGTGCTGTGTCTCTCAAAAATAAATAAACAGTTAAAAATTTTTTTTTAAAAATGACACAGACAACCCCTATGAAGTGGTTGATCTGAACAGGCATCTCTCAAAAGAGAATATTAAAATGTGATAAACTTCTGAACAGGGCCTCCACTTTAGTAGTAATTTTGGAAATGCAAATTAAGACCAAAGCGAGATACAATATACAAGCAATGGAATAACAAAAATTAAAATACATAAACACACTGACAATATCCATTATTAATAAGAATGTGGAAAATCTCTAATTTTCATACACTGCTGAGATTGTACATTGGTACAACCATCTGGAAAACTGGCAATATCCTCTGATATTACTGAGCTGAGCATATATATATACCCTATGCTCCCCAAACTCCATTACTAGGTATATACCCCAAAAGAATGTATACACATGTGCCTTAGAAGACATGTCCAAGAAGACTGGTTAGCAGCAGAATTCATAGTAGCCTCAAATTAGAACCAACCCTAAAGTCCATCAGTACTGGAATCAATAAATAAATTGCAGTATATTTATAGAATAGAATATGATAGAGCAATGGGAAAGGACAAATGACAGCCACAGAAAACAGCATGAATGAAGATCAGACTGTTGAGGTAAAGAGACTAGACATGATTCTCTTTTTATAAAACTTCAAATAACCAATGTATGGAGATATAAGTTAAAATTAAAATATAGCTACAGAGTATGGAAGGGTAGTGAGTTGTGGAGGCCATAAATTAGGGAGTCTTGAGGGTTCTGGAAAGGTTTTGAATTTTTATTAGCATGGATTATATAGGTAGTTTAATTATTTTTAATTCGTTGAGTCATACACTTAAGATTTGGGTCCTTTAGTGTAGGTATGGTAATATACTTCATTAAAAAATAGTTTAGAGTCAAATACATACACTTGTATGCATGCACCCCTGCACGGGCACACAGGCACGCACACACACACATACCTCAAAGAGAAAATCAGGTGTCTTTAGTTACAATTACAGTACAGTTTCTTTACTACAAATACAGCATATCATTGTGCTCTCTCTCTTTCTCTCTCTTTCTCTCTCTCCTTTGTTCCACTGCTTGTTCCTCTCTCCTCACTTACATTGCTATTGTGTAGCACTTTGATATTTTTCCCGTTATATTACTTCTGAAGCTATTCCTTTCCATTCCTCTTCACAAAGACCTTATATTTGGTGATCTAACTGTACTGTCCCGTTTGGACTAACCCCAATATAAATGCAATAAAATGTTTAATATCTCTGTTCACTTAGCCCAGGTTTTTATGGAACTGTTAGCATATGAAGCATAATAACTCCACGATATGGTTAACCTCCATTTATTTCTCTAGTTATGTGGATTCCACCTTGTAGTCATTGAAAGGCTTGGAGGAGCCTCATTAACTTTACAAGGCAAGGCTGGATTTACAGAACCAATATCTATGTGGAGAAAGCAACGCCTTCAGGTTCTGTTTTTATTGGAAGTTCTCTGTTGCCTTTTCCCTACTAATACAGATGTCTTTTATAAGATTACTTTTTATGGAACAAAAGCAACAGGCAATTTCCAATTAAATGCGGATGGCAAGGTTTCTCTTCCTACAGGCACTCAGGTGCAAGGATATGCTCTAGAGTCTATGAATTTTATGAGGGGTTAATTCAGTTAGTGTATCTTACATTATTTTGAATATTAATTACAGTAAAAAATACTGCCTGTGTTTTAGGTAGCATATTTTCCAAACAAATTCACATCTTATTTAAGTAACCTTTCAAAACAAGCATAAGATTATTACCAGTTCTAAATTATTTTTCTTTTCTGCTTTAACTAGCTCATCTTTCCAGGGACTACACAGTGAAGTAATTAAATTCAGTGCTTATTGTCATTCAGCTTTGGCTAGTGCTTAACTATGAGGCTTAACTATTTGGAGCATAAGACAAAAAAAACAAGCTGGGACAAGGATTCAGTCATCCTTCACTATTAGCAAGTCTAATAAACATTTGATTGTTAGAAGGAGGAAAATATACAGAATACATAATTAAATGCCAGTTGATTGAATATATATGACATGTTTCAATAGTACCCACTACTATATGCAAAGTTTATAATAGATGCAATAAAAAGATAATTGGGTTACCATGGGAGATTGCATTTTTCCCAGGTTGAGGGAAATGGATGACACATTTATTTCTGTTTCATGCTGTCTGCCCACTCTACCTAACTTTTCAAGTTCTCTTTTGGCCGTACAGAAGGATTGCACTTACTTACACCCTTAATGTATGGTTTGATCATGGGATTTGCTTTGGCAGTAAAATAGAAGAATTAATGTATACCACTGCCACATGGAAAGCATTAAGGGTCAGTGTGAGACTTACCATCCTTTATTTTCCTGTGCCAATGAAGCAGTAATGTTCCAAACAGGTTTCTACTCTGGAAGCCTGGATCTGAGAGTGAGCACAACGCCCAGAGAACCCCTGATAGACACATTGCTTCAGAGAGAAATAAACTTTTCTGGTTTTAAGCTGCTAATATTAGGTTATATATGACTACATTTATGACCCAGTACATTCTGATACACTTTGAGCCTAGATGGATGCTTTATCATAGGGGCTCAATGGCTCACTTCAGTCACTGAGGAAAATACACAGATGTGTAAAAGAAAAGACCTCCTATCTTCATGCGGCATGAATTTGAGAAAAGCGACATGAGGAAAGCTAAATTACAACACAAATCAAGAGTGTTCACTTAGCTACCAAATAAAAGGCACGTGTAACTGGGGGATGTGAGATATGACTAGGTCAAACTCTCAAAGGCCTCTGGGAAAGAGAAGGACTTTAGTCAGGTCCTTAAACATTGGTGGGGTTTGAAAAGGCAAACATGATATTCTAGGTGAAATAAGGAAAGTAATTAAGTTGGGCAGATTCAAATACTAACAGATACATTTGAAAGAAATCAATAATGTGCACATTTAGGAGAGGAGAGGTAGACATAATTGGAAACATGTTATAAGACATGATGTGGCAACTCTAATGAAACTTTATGAGTTTGAATTTTATCCTCTAACCACAGGTCATTGAACTTGACTCATAGGAATAAGAGAGAGAACTGGGTGGCTGATTCAAGGGTCAGGATGATGAAAGAGAGCCTTTACAAGGAAAACAGAATAAATGTGAGGTGTTCAGGAGACATTTCCCAAAACATTACTAGAGAGAATGCTCTTTTGAATACTGGATTTTCAGCTACAGTTTGGTGATGAGGAAGGGGAAATAGAAGACAGTAAGGATCAGGTCTTCAAATTAAGTATTAGCTATCAGCCTGTCAAATAAAACAAATGCCAACAGAGCAAAAACTACATAGGTGAGTCTCTATTATCTGTGACAAGCAAGAAATACACACTAGTGATTAAAGTCACTGAGAATTTTGGTGAAGGAAAAGCTCAGGAACTTTGCAGAACTGAAAAGGAGAAATTCATGGTGGCTATACTCAGTAAGTACTGAAACCTAGCACACTGGAGAGGATGCAATGAGGCCACAGGCCTGCATACAGTTGGTTAAAATAATTTCTTTGTTCCCTAGTCAGGAAAATGTTAGTTCCAGTAAGGGTGGTGTCAGGGTCAAAGTTCATAATCCAATATCAGCGTCAGCAGGCTAAAAGTATTTGGAATGATATCCAAAAGTTGGGGCTCCTAGGTGACTTGGTTCAGCATCTGACTTCAGGTCAGGTCATGATCTCACAGTTCATGAAGTCAAGCCCCACTTTCGGTGAGCATGAGCCCTACTTTGGGTGAGCATGAGGCCTGCTTTGGGTGAGCCCTGCTTCTCTCTCTCTTTCTCCCTCCCTCTCTCTTCCCCTTGCTCACTTGGGTCCTCTCTCTTAAAAAAAAAAAAAAAAAAAGAAAAGAAAAGAAATACAAAAGTCAATTTTGATGATGCAGGTAAGAGCTGCTGTAAGAGAAATATTTTCCTTTTGAAGTGTTCATAATGTCCTTGTTCATGCCTGACTCAAGGATTTGTTTCCCTGACATCTTCTGCTACAAAGTAACAAAAACCTATTCCCTCTCTTTTCAAGAGCTGCCTCCTACCTTCCTTCATATTTGAGGTCTGGCTCCTGAAACTCTACCTCCCTGGTTGCCAACAGAAAACTTAAGTTGTGTTACCTTATCATGTGTTTCTAATATTTTTCCTGCTTATAAATTAGTTCCAGACTTTACCTTCCATTACCAATATCATTTTTTTTCCCTTAAGAAAGTGGCATTTGGTGTGAAATGGATTTTGTTTCTTCTTGTAACCCTCTCCTCTAGGAAAAGCACCTACAAAAATAGTTTTCTTATGAACTTTGAAAATTCCAAATATTTTCTTCCTGGCCTATATGTACAGACTTTACATTGTGGACATGGCTCAGAATACAAAAAAAAAAAAAGGAAAGGAGAGGTGAAAGAAATGGATTAAGAGCTGAGAAGTAAAAAGAAAAGTTCGGCAGAAGGGGGTGGAGGGAAAAGTGAGGAGACGAGGCAAAATGAGAACCCCAGTGCACCCTCCATCTCTAACATTCCAGACCCTTATTCAGTCTGTTAAATGCTAAGTCACCCAAGGAAATTTGTATTTAACTGTGATCAAAACCTTAAGAAAAATGCTTATAATTTTTACAGTACAGTCTCAGGCACATATGGTTCTGGGGAGAGGAACTTTGTACTCCCAGGCACCCTCCTTTTGTGCTGAAATAAAATATTAAACAACCATCTATTTTTCCAAGAGAGAGAAGACATGGCCTGGTTGAGTTGCAACTATTGTGTTGCAGCCATTATCTCTGTATTATATTATTCAGTTGGTTAAAAAAAAAATCGCAAGATTCTTTGTGCAGTTAAGAAATTCTAACATGCCACAGACGTTAAAAAAGAGAAAGCTTGTTTTTCAACCTTGGTTTTGTCTTAGGTTTTCCTTGGGCAGAGGCAGACGTTCCTTCCAGAACAGAAGTTCTGTTCTGTTCAGGCTGCTGCTGCCATCTACAGAGCTAACTTGATATTTCTCAGCAGCCAATGGAGGAAACAACCAAGCATTGTTTTTGCTGTTAAGCTCTGTGTCTGCGTCTCTTTTGAGCATCAAGTACTAGCCACATGGTGTTTCCAGGTAACATCGTGCCCCGAAGTTAAATCACTTCTTACATTTATTGCCTGAGTACCTTATATTCTTGGGAGAACTGAAACCTAGCTTGTTGGCTAGGTTGTCCGATGGAATTTCTAAACTTGAAACGTAGTCTTAATTCTGTCAGTAAAAGCAGAGCTTTCAGAAAAATAAAAGCAAATATCTATAGGGGTTTTTTTCATGATCTTATCTTCAGAGTAATCCTATTTGAAAGCCTTTATATTTACCTGTGTTTAATTATATATTTTTGAATTTACTTCACTTGTATTCATGTGCTTTATAAAAAGATATTTAACACACTTCATTTATGTAACCAGAAACTAACATACCATATTCAAAGTTGAGTGTGAAAGTCAATATCTATTTAAATTCCTTAGTCTTAGAAGTTAATAGTAAATTTCTTTTTGAATTGATAATGAAATTAGTTGCAAAATTGGGGTATTTTTCCCCAAGTTCCTTTTTTAGAGTAAGAAATTTGACCTCTCAGGTTTTATTTGCTATTGTTGGTGTATGTGTGTTATATTTGCTATATGTTATTTCATTATTATATATACAAACATAGCAAAGACATACATAATGCAATTGAGTACCCCATTTTAAATTATTATATTCAACAGACATAAATTTAGCTTGCACATGGACCCAAATACTTCCATATACTCACTCTCAATTTCATTACTCATTGCCAGCTGGTATCAAACAGTTCCTAAATGGATGTGGGTCCACTGTCCCCACTCCAAGTAGCATTGCTCTTGGCCAATTTCAAAGTACAATGCATTTGGAAAAAAAATTGTGTCTGTGAGCACAGAAGCTGTTACTGCTCTTGCTCAGGCTTAAAGTTTACATATTTAGCACAGTCCCTAGTATTCAACTTCAAAATCAATAAAAGACACTGTAATTTCAGACATACAGAATAAAGCCTGAAAAGGTGAGGGGTTCTGCCTCGAAATATCAGTCAAATCATCTTCTCATTTTTATCCAGATTCATATTTCCACATTTAGCCTCAGATCTGTTATAGTCAGAACAGGATGCAAGTCCCAAAGCTCTCAGTATAGCATATCAGGAGGTTACTATGCACCACAGAAATGACACAAAGTGATTCATATGACAGTTCTAAGGTAGGGGGAAGAAGGAAAGCAATCTTTTTGGACTCCTAGGAAATAATGACAGACCCTGCTGAGAACTCCTTTATCTCCAAAATCTTGTGACCTTCCAGTATTCACTCTCAGGTTTTTATTGTTCCCGCCTCCTGCCCATGATCCCACACCAACTGCTCTGCTCTCTTCCCGATATCTGGGGCCTTTATCACCCCTTCCTCTTGCCTGTAAAGGCCACTTTAGATTTTGATTTTCATGTTTTTCTTTTTCTTTTTGTCCTGGTTCAGTCTAGACTAAAATGGAGACTTTTTTTTTTTTTCTATCAAACACCCTTTCTCTATAGAAGTTTCAATTTCTTTCTCCTTATTGGTGCTCTCTACACAGAATATGCATAAACAGCTCCCATATTTATTTAAAAGCCTCACATCAGTCTTAGTTCTTATTTACTATATAAACTTCCCCTAACAGAATAGCCTCCACTCTCTCCTTTTTCTCATTTATGCCTTGACCCACAGCAATGTGATTTCTGTCCCTAATTTTAAACTGAAACTGAAAAGGTCACCAGTGACTCATCATTGTTTTCATGGAACTATGGCACATGTTACCTTTCTTGATGTCTATGTTTTGTCTATTTGTTATGATGTCTATACTTTTTTTTGTGTGGTATCAATATCTAGGGATTGATTTGATACCATCACCAGGTAGAGCCTGACTCCATCCTTGATGATGTTGCCTATAGAAAACAAATAGAAACTTTCTAAACCCTGGAATCTTCTGTTCAGATAACTTCATTTTTTTAACATGGCTTTCCTAATGTCCTATTTCTAAAGATGCCATATCCTAGTTGATAGAATCCAGATACACTTTTCAAAGTTGTGGTTTGCCTCTCCCACTGGGTCGGATACCTGCCTGTCCCCCCAAACACTTCCTGTGTTTCTCATCATTTTCTGTACTTCAGATCCCCTGGTCTTGCTGTGCAGACACACATCAGGAACCTTGCTTTCTTTCCTCTGTTTGGAATTTTTTTTTCCTTTGGATTTAACTCTTCAACATTATTCATTTTATTGGAGTATTTATCACTATCTGAAATTATATGATTTATTTAAAAATGTTTTTAACGTTTATTCATTTTTGAGAGAGAGAGACAGAGACAGAGAGAGAGACAGAGACAGAGAGACAGAGCATGAGTGAGGGAGGGGCAGGGAGAGAGAGAGGGAGACAGAATCCAAAGCAGGCTCCAGGCTCCGAGCTGACAGCATAGAGCCCGACGTGGGGCTTGAACTCATCAACCATGAGACCATGACTTGAACTGAAGTTGGACACTCAACAGATTGAGACACCCAGGCACCCCTGATTTGTTTTATTTTTAATCTATTGTTTTCCATAACCAGAATGTAAGCACTCTGAGGGCATGGGTTTGTTTTCCTCAAGTCTGGGTGGCCCGAGCCCTGTCTAGGTTCTCAGAGGACAATTAATCCAGCCTCTTTCTTTAATACATGAGGAAGCTGAGGTCAAGAGATGTCAAATGATTTAGCCAGGTTTTACCGTTGGCGGCAAAGCCAGAACCAACACCCAGACTTCTTTCCACCACCAGTGCTTTTCAATATTTCCACTGAAGTACCGTTAAAGGCAGAGGGAGTCAGTGTATATACTAGGAGATCTAGCATCACAATCCAAAGTGACTCCCTCTGGACATAAAACCACTTGCATTTGATCTAAGAATTTAAGCATATTTTATATTTTAATTTATTAAATATCTGTGCTGGATTTAACTGACCCATAAATCATGGAGTAATGATTTCTTTCTACTATGATGCATCATGTGTATTCTGAGGACTTTGGCATAGACAAATTGGAGTTCAAATCCTGATTCCAATATTCATTGTGAACTGAAAAAAATCAAATAACCTTTCTCTGACTCCATTTTCCTGTGTTTAAAATGAAGACTTATAGTTTCTATTTCAAAAGGTTTTTTTTTTAATTAAAAGAAATAATACTATAATACTTTTAGAATATGTGCCTCACACAAAATGGCCAAAAAGTATTTGGGATGATTATGATCTTCACTGTTTGGAACACTGGCGACCCCTAAATTTAAGGCCCCGTAAGTGCCGCCTGGATATCTAAAACCAGGTGAACCTGGAATGGCTTACCCACAGATTCCCTCCTGACTCTCCTCCATGGATAAACTCCCTTAGCCAAACCTTGTAAGGGGGAACAGACATCATTCCTGCTCACCCCCCATGATACGGTTTCAGTTCCGTGCCACTTCATAGTATTATTTAAACAAGCCAATCACACACTTCCACAACAACTAGGGGTCATCTACACTCTCTTGATGCTACAGACTCTGCTCCCCACAGTCCCTGGTTGTTCACTCTGTTCCTCAGTGCAAACCCTGAGTGGCCCCAAATGGCACAGTGTTCTCCTCCCTGGACTTTACATGCCATGTGACTAATATACTTCACAGCATATATGACTAATAAAATACTGTTTATCTAACAAGTTCAGTGTTAGTCATAACGTTTGGCCATCCTCATAACCAGAGGGTGAGAACCCTCCCTTACCAAGGACTAGATAGAAGGTGATTAAAATAATAACAGCAAACCTTATGGTTTTGATTTGGAGAACAATGCAATCTGGGTTTCAAACTCTGTGATGAAATATTCTTTTTCTTCAATCTCCTTTCAACCTATACCCAACAGAGAAAACATATGTTTAAGTTGAGATATTCTGCTTTGCTCCAATAGGAGACTTGATCATGAGTGTTATGATATAAAAAAGTAAAATCAAACCATTTTTCTGCCGTTTTAAGCCCTTCTGCAGGTTCTGATCAGAGCAAACAAAACTGCATCCAAAATCAGACTGTGACCTATTTTCCCAGGCATATCTTATTCTGTACTTTGTATTTAAATACTATGTAGTTACACCTATATATTTATTCCATGCTTCAGATATTTGGTGATCTCATTCCATTCATTTAGAACAATGCTCTTGCTTTTCTTCAGTTGGATAATTTCAGTCATTACTCAAGAGTAAGTACACTCATCTTCCCTTCAAAGAAACCTTTCCTGAATTAAAAACTTGGTCCAATTTCCCTCATTGCTAACCCACAGGCAACATCATAGGATTGACATGTTCTTTCTCTTTCTCTTCTGTCAGGGAGAAGCTGTGTCTTACTCATATCTGGACTCCAAGGGCCTAGAACAATCCTGTGAATAACAAGCATCTGTTGGTGGAATTGTCCTGATCCACCACCCCCCCTTTTTTTTCTGTCCATAGAAGCACTTCTTCTCCTCACGCACACTCTCTATCAGCCCACAGACTCCAAATACTTCTGCAGTTAGCTCAAAATTAATCTCCCATTGGGCTTTTATTCACTCTGTGGCCATATTTCCTGTTTACAAGAATAATCAAATCTTTCCTTAAAAAATAAAATGACACAATTACAAATGCAAAGAATAGGCTGCAGATTGTACTCTGTCATAGAATGAGGAGTTGATTTTAAGACCATTTCTATCAAGACAACTTGATATGTATCAGGTTTACTTTGAATTTAGAATTTTTCCAGTAGTTTTAAAATAGGATTTGGCATATGACTGAATTCTGTGTAGATGTGATATAAGGTATACTGAGAGTCATGTAAATAGTATTCTGATTGTCTGGCTTCATCCATCCAATCTCACTACATTTCTATTGGCTTTCCCTGGCCTGGTGGTCAAACTATTTGGAAAGAAAATTAAACCCCTAGGAAAAAAAATGAAAAATTGATTTTTTGTAAAGTTTTATTTATTAAATGACACTTCACATTGGAGATGTGAATATTGTTGATATTTTCTGAGAATCTAACCCTCTATAATTATTTCTACATTATATACAATATGTGTTATATATATATATTATATATATCAGATGTACTGTAAAAATCTTTGCAAGTCTTTAATATAAGTGATGGCTTAAAATATCTACAAATGCAAAATAAAATTGTTAGAGAAAACATTTTTACTTTCTGGACCTGCCTGATATCTTAGAAAAACAAAAGTTTTGTGGACTAATTGGCTTTCTAGAGAGTAAGCACTAGATGGTAAGAAATGGCCAGGCATTTTATGTTAGCAATATTTTCCTCTGTTTCATTCTTCCTACATGATGATGGGAAGTCAGGCATGCCTGATAGGAGTCTTTTATAATCTCACAGAAGCTCCATCTCATTTCCTCAATCCATCATTTCTAAATGTCCTGCTTTTTCTGTCTTCAGATAATTCATGTGCTTTATTAGAATTAGACATTTTAAAAATTAGACATTCATTCTCTGTTTGAAGAAATACTTGTAAATGATTGGGAATACCCTGATTTACCAGAATTTTTCATTTTTACCATTCTTGTGAGAATGCTGAGCACTTTATTATCATTTAATTAGCATACACCTTAATGGTTAATGATGTTGAACATCTTTTTAACATGCTTATTTGCTATCCATATATCTCCTTTCGAATGTGTCTATTCAAATACTATTCCCACTTTCTTTTATTGAGTTGTAAAATTTCTTTATACATTCTATCCAAAATTCTTTGCCAGACATACATTTTGCAAATATTGTCCTGATTTGTGGCTTGGCTTTTCATTTTCATAAGTGACATTTGAAGAGAAAATCTAGTTTTTTTCATTTTATTGTTTTATTTTATTATTACTATTTTTCATTGTAGTAAGTGTACTCTTTAATTCCTATCACCTATTTCATACATCCTCCCACCCACTTCCCCTCTGGCAACCACCCATTTTCTCTATAGTTAAGAGCCTGTTTCTTGGTCTCTCTCCCCCTCTCTCTCTTATTCTTTTCCTTGTTTGTTTTATATTTCAAATTCCACATGAGTGAGATCATATGGTATTTGTCTTTCTCTGACTGACTTACTTTGGTTAGCATCATACTATCTAGCTCTACCCAAGTTGTTGCAACTGTCAAGATTTCATTCTTTTTTATGGCTGTATAATATTGCTATATATATGTATACACACACATACACATATATATATCTCACATCTTCTTTATCCATTCTTCTACCGAAGGACACTTGGGCTGCTTCCATAATTTGGCTATTGTTAATAATGCTGCAATAAATATATAGGTGGATGTATCCCTTTGAATTAGTGTTTTTGTATTTTTGGGGTTAGAGAATTCCTAGACTATAGGGTTGTGGTATTTTAATTTTTTGAGGAACCTTCATACTCTTTTCCACAGTGCCTGCACCAGTTTGCATTTCCACCAACAATGTAATAAAGTTTCCTTTTTCTCCACATTCTCACCAACTGTTGGGAGCCATTCTGAGCTCACCAGTCGAGAAAACTCCCGGTGAGGTTAAAGCAAGTTTGCACGGTCTCTTGCCAATCAGATGATGACCAATATCCATCCCCGCTCAATTATTTCTGCTTGAGCACCAGCCCCCAAGGTACCTTGTTGATTGTTATCGGGAGTGACTTGTCCCCTTATTCTGGTCCTGGTATGATGATTGCACCTTGTGAAGGAACTTATTGTGGGAACTTCTTCTTTTGATTATGAGAACAGACATTGTGTCTCCAGCAGGTCCTGTTTCCCTCCATACTTTCCCTTGAGCTATGAACAAGCTAATGACCCTTACTCATAAAAGATTGACCTTTATATGCACAATTTTATTTCTACCATTGCGTCAGTCCAAGAGGTTCATACAGTTCAACATGTAAATCAACTAACCAAAAATGTCTCTCATGCCCTAGCTATTCAAGAAATCATAAAACTAGACACAAAGGTAAATGCACTCGATGGGGCTGTTCTATGTATTGGAAATAAGCTAAACTCTTTAAAGGTATGGCTGACTCTCTGGTGCCATAAAGAATGTAACTGGAAAATCAAGTCTTGCCTGGAGACAAAGAGCCTAACTTAGAAAGAAGGAATGGATAAGGGCAGAACATAAGTTACTACATATACCTTTGCTAACTGATGATGTATAGCAGTCCCTTCCCTAACGCCTACATTCCACACACACCTTCCCTTACCCTGGCAGCTGTTATGAGGATGGATAAGAGTATCTATAAACCTATGACTTAATCTTAGTGTTATTAAAGTGTGAACACCCTGTTATTTTCTTAGTTACTCAACTTCACTCTAAATTGGGGCAGTTCTGCAAGAATACTTCTGTAAAACCTGTTTCTGTACATTTTCCAAAAATACCTTATCACAGAGAACTATCCATCCTAAAAATTCCATTTTCTGATGCCATGTTAATGTTTGACACCAAAACCGACAGGGCAGAGATGCCTGCCTGGTGACCAGAAAGATTCTTGTGGCTCTCTCCCTCCCTCCCTTGCCAACACCATCCATCCTTCAGGGACCCCTTGACCTGGCCAGAGCTGGACTCTGGCAACTAACATTTGTTGTTTCTGATATTTTTGATTTTAGCTCTTCTGACAGGTGTGAGGTAATATCTCTTTGTAGTTTTGATTTGTACTTCCCTGATGATGAGGGATGTTGAATGCCTTTTCATGTGTCTGTTGGTCATCTGGAAGTTGTCTTTGAAGAAATGTCTGTTCACATCTTTTGTACATTTTTAAATTGGATTATTTGTTTTCTGGGTTTTGAGTTGTATTATTTCTTTATATATTTTGGACACTAACCCTTGATCAGATATGTCATTTACAAATATCTTCTCCCATTCAATGGGTTGCCTTTCAGTTTTGTTATTTCCTTCATTGTGTAAAGGCTTTTTAATTTGATATAGTCTCAGTAGTTCGTGTTTGCTTTTGTTTCTGGGTACCTCAGAAGACATATCTAAAAAATGTGAGAGAAATTACTGTGTTCTCTTCTAGGATTTTTATGTCTTTGGGTCTCATATTTATGTCTTTAATCCACTTTGAGTTTTTGTGTATGGTGAAAGCAAATAGAACAGTTTCATTGTTTTGTATGTAGCAGTCCAGTTTTCCCAACACCCTTCCTTGGAGAGAATGTCTTATTTTCCGATAGGATATTCATTCCTCTTTTGTTGAAGATTAATCGACCATAAAATTGTGGGTTTATTTCTGGGTTTTCTCTCCTCTTTCATTGATCTGTCTATTTTTATGCCAGTACCATACTGTTTTAAGTACTGCTGCTTTGTAATATAACTTGAAGTCTATAATTGTGATAACTCCAGTCTTTCTATTTCAAGATTACTTTGGCTATTCAAAATCTTTTGTGGTTTCATACACATTTTAATATTGTTTGTTCTAGTTTTGTGAAAAATGCTATTGGTATTTTGAAAGGGATTGCATTGAATGTGTAGATTGCTTTAGGTAGTACAGGCATTTTATCAATATTTCTTCTTTCAACCCACGAGCATGGAATATCTTTCCATTTCTTTGTATCATCTTGAATTTCTTTCATCAGTGTTTTATAGTTTTCAGAATACAGGTCTTTCAGCTCTTTGGTTAATTTTATTCCTAGATATTTTATTGTTTTTGGTGCATTGTAAATGGGACTTTTTTCTTAATTTCACTTTCTGTTGTTTTATTATTGTTCTGTTGCTTTTATTAGTGTAAAAGAATGCAACAGATTTCTGTATATTGATTGGGTATCATGCAATTTCACTGAATTCATTTATCACTTCTAGTAGTCAACCTTTTTAGTTCTGATGAAGCTACTTACTTGATGTTTTCTTTTATAGTTTGTGCTTTTATGTTCTATTTAAGAAACCATGTAAAAAGACGAGGTCACCAAAGTATTCTTTATTTATTTCTAAAAGTTTTAGAATTTTAGCTCTCAAACTTTGGTCTATATCCCATTTTGAGTTAATTTTTGCATATGATCTGAGTTAAGGGTTAAGTTTTGCTCATTTGGATATGACTAACCATAAGTGACTAATCTGTTAAAAGATGATTATTTCTCCATTGCTTAATCAATAAAAAATATAGATACTCATATATGATTGCAATAAGTTAAGACATGCCAACACTGTATCTTTAAAGACTTTGAATTTCAGCTTAAAGAATTTGAATTTTATCACAAAATGGAGGTGAGGTATTACAGAAAGAAGACACTGGAATTTTGTGTAAGGAAAAAATAACCTTATAAAGAATAAGTTTCATCAATAACCAAAAACTAAACCCAAGGCTGGAGTGCTTGGGTGGCTCAGTTGGTTAAGTGTCCCACTCGGGTCATGATTTCGTGGTCCATGAGTTCGAGCCCTGTGTTAGGCTCTGTGCTGACAGCTCAGAGACTGGAGCTTGCTTCAAGTTCTGTGTCTCCTTCTCTTTCTGCCCCTTCCCTGCTCATGCTCCATCTCTCTCTCTCTTTCGCTCTCGCTCTCGCTCTCTCTCTCTATCTCAAAAATAAGTAAACATTAAAAATTAAAAAAAATAAAACCAAGGCATGTAACAGAATGATTTGTCATTTTTTGAGTGGTCTTTAGAGAATTTATTAGAAGTTAACAAATCTCCTCCCAGAAAAATGCTTGAAAATATACCGACCCCCAATTTTGCATAAAATATCAGTATGCCTTGAACTTCAGCTATACTCTATCTAGAGGTTTGTAGATACTAGTTAAGAAATACAGAAAAATACCTGTTAGTAAAAACAATACAAAGAAAGTTCAAATGTTGGAAGGAGACGGGCCAAGCAAGACATGTTCCAAGAAGTCTGTCTGTATTACTCATTTCAATATTGTATGAAGGACAAAGCTACCCTTGGGAGGAGATGTGGCTGGGAAAATAAAGGATGGAAACAATGGGTGCTGTATTCCAGGTGAGCACAAAGAGAGCTCAAAATGTGATCATAATTGTCCTACTATGTCTTAGCAGATTTCCACATCATAAAGTTATACATACAACCTCCATTTTTCTTTACTTCACCCAATTTCACAACCTGGTTATTGAAAATCGTCCAAAATAATTGGGTAGGAAAAGCTACCTGGGAAGTATTAAAGACTGCATCAACCAATATAAAAAGGCAAATAAAATAGTTACTATGATTAGCTTTTCAAAATGATTTGTTGTTGTTGTTGTTGTGACTTAAGCAGATATCTGTCTGACTAGATAGTTTCATACCAACAGTAACAGGAAACAGTTTTATTTGCTAACCTAAATTAAGTTAACTTCAAAATTAAAATAAAACAAAACAAAAAGTAAAGAAACCTGTAACTTACTGCTGAAATTATTGGAATTTTGCTTATCTCCTTGCTGTGGAGAACTTGAGGGCAATTTCAAGTATCTATACCAGTTTTCCTCACATACCATAGAAATGCCCTGAATATTTCAGTATGAAGACAACTAGATTCACACTGAATCATTTCTCTTAAGAAATACTTATTGTGCAACCTGAGTTTTCAACAGCTGCATCAAACCAGTGATTGATTAAAATAATCTTTTTTGGCTTTTATTTTATTTTTATTAATTTTTAATTCCAGTATAAACAACATACAGTGTTACATTTATTTCAGGTATACAATATAGTGATTCAACAATTTCATACATGACTCAGTGCTCATCATGATAAGTGTACTTTTAATCCCTTTCACCTATTTCACTCAATGCATACCCATTTCCCTTCTGGAAACCATTTTAATGACTACTATATAATGTAACTGTATTAATAGTTAGTAATTTACCATATGAATAAATGTGAATGGTTTGGTGTGCAGATTATGGTTACTGTAACTGAACAGGTGAAGGCAATTTGTTATATACCTCTTGTAAAGATCCTTATGGAATAATATCCCAGCAGAGGATAACCTACGGGAAGCAGCATCAGCTTCTGAAACCACTGAAAGCAGAGTAAATTCATAAGACACTGAGCTACACAGGAAGAGGTATTGAAATAGTGGAGGAGATATATGACAATAAATGGCAGATGACATCAGAAGTGACTTATTATTGAATGTATGCAAGTACTCTCTTTTTTAAGTTTATTTATTTATTTTGAGAGAAAGAGAGAGCATGAGCAGGGAAGGGGCAGAAGGAGAGGGAGAAAGAGAGAATCCCTAGCAGGCTCCACACTTTAAATTAGGAGCCCAATGCAGGGCTTGAACTCATGAATCTTGAGATCATGACCTAAGCCAAAACCAAGGGTCAAATGCTTAACCAAGTGAGCCACTAAGGCACTCCTGTGAGCTACTTTCTGCATACTCCCCAAATTCTTCAGGAAAGAGGAACATGACAAGGAGCTGGGTTTTGCATCAGCATGTGAAGATAGAGCAAAGGTTTACATGCTTACCTCAAAGTAGAAATAGCCACAAATAGCCACTGCTTCCAGTCCTAGTTTTACACATTTGACACAAACAGTGAAAGGGTCTTAGACAAGGGCCTGATGCCTGCTCCCTACCCTTCCTGTACTCCTTGCACAAACACTTTCTATTCATTGGATTTGCCTAAAACTGTACTCCTAGATTTTTATGAAGCCCCTCTCCTCCTGGCCACCCTCTTTATAGTTATATCTTAGTGTGAATAGATTGGAAATCAGATCTGGAGGTTTAAGGGAGGTGATGTTGGGAATGAGGGCAACAAGAAGCAGTGTGGATCTGGTGAGGAGAGTGAATGCCAGCAGGGAAGGAGAAAGGAGGAGGCTGAGGACCCAAAAGCTGAAGGAGCCCTTCTGAAGGCTTCCTCTTACCTATGCATTTACACCTTCTGGAATAAAACCCATGACCATATGATTCAACTCTGCTATTTTCTTCAGTGTTTGTTTACATTTCTGTCTCCTCTGGTAGCCTACAAGTTTTCCCAGGACAAGAATTGTGGCACTTGGTGAGACCTTGATTTAACCAATAAGTAAATTAATTTAAAAAACCCTAATTTCCAAGGTTTTTTTTGACGGTTATTTTAGAATGCTCTTTGAAGGTAGTCTTAATTCTCAGTGTTTAATATCAGATACTGTGGGGGGAAGCGTTGTCTCATGAATTTATGACCCCAAGTCCACAGTGTTATCTCCTGTGTGTGTTTGTGTGTGCGTTGCAGTGGGGGCTATGATTCCAGAGGAGAAAGGAGAAGTGATGTGCAAAGAGACTTTTTACTCCTCAGGGTATCTAAACACCCACATTCCACTATTTTAGAATATCATTTAAAATATTTCTTATCTTGCCATTATAAAAACTGGTTCATATTCAGGATATTCCCATCCGGAATCCATGTCTTTCTCTGTGGCTCTCTGCTCAGAAGCAGACATCCTCGCTATCCATGAGGGAATCTGCTCTTCCTCATGGTGAATTATAGGCCACAAGTACCTTGAAGCTTGTTGGGGACTCGCAAGCACACATTTGTTGTTTATCTGTACAACATATCCAAGTGGTTTCTTCCCACTTTAATGGAAGGTATAATTTTGAGCTAAGAGCCTGTAATACTCATGGCTTTTAAATAGATTATTTCTTTGTTTTGGTTATTTTGAGAGTACATATGTTTCAGTCCTCGGTAAATTATAGGCTTTTAAGGCTTCACATAGCTATTTTGTTTTTAAGCAGACAGGATTTCACCTTTATTCCTCCTGAGTTCACTCTCATATTTACAGATGAGAAACAGCAGAGGGTAGCATTTATTTACTTTCTGGGAAACATCAGCCACACATTTGCCTGGAAGCCTAATGGTGGTGACTGACACAGGTCTGCCTTCTCAGATCCTCTCCTCTGAGGCCCTTTTCTATAACATTAGAGCAAGTGGAGGAGAAGCAAAGCCTGCAGAAGGAATGGCTACATGAAGTGAATAGTAGCTCTGCCATGTCAGTGGAGAAAAGTAAATGGATGGAAACAAAGGGAAACCAAACAAAAGCCCGAAAAAGAGGTGACGCAGTTTCTGCAATGTCTTAGCCTAGTTTCTCCTCCTTCAAGATAATAAGAAAATTAAGAAAGTGATAACAAGAGATCCCCCCCATATTCTTTACATGGTATAAATTAGGGAAACTAACATTTGAAGCTGAAGAACCATTTGTTTGAGGAAAAATAATGAACAAAGAATAATTTTACCCATTTCTTTTCTACAATTCTGCCTGATTAATAATAGCAAATGAATGATGTTAGTCAGAGGAAGTTAGTCTCCACTTCTCTGACAGTGGAGACTGGGAAAGACTGGAACTGGATAACAGAGGAAATACTAGATGTTTTAAAGTTTTATGTTAATTAATAGTGATTTTCCTCAGTGTTATCCCTCCCCCGTGCAACATGGCCTCAACACACAGAACTGATCTTTGCTACCTGAAGAGTCTTGCCTCCAGGCCTCACACTGGCTAGTCCCTTTATCTAAAGTGCTCTTCCATCCCTTGCTGCTCTTTGAATTCCTGTTCAGTCCTTTATGGGCATACTAAAACCCTGGTTTCTCAGAAAAGCCTCACTTTAGTTCTACCAAAAAGAAACGAGTAAATTGAAAGTGATCTTTAATGTCACTCCTGTTTCTTGTCCGTGAGTTAATTCTGCAAGTAAAATAACGCACCTTGGAAACCACTGCCTCTCCCCACTTTTTAGGCACATTCCTTCTATTACTCATGTTCATAAACAGCACTGCATAACTTTTATTATGATTAAACATGAGTTTTACAAGTACTTAATTACTTAACTTTTCTTTCTACTGGATTATGAATTCATCATAATAGTATCATTTATAAATTTATTTTTCTTTTCCATGCATTTTTAACTTCTCAGATGTATGGGCAATGAATGAATGACCTAATAAACTTTGAGATCAAAGATTTTTAGTAGATACAAAGATACAATAATGTATCAGCACATGGCTTAATGTTTTGTTTACTGGGAAAGAACAAGTAGGAATAACAATGGCTATCTCACTTCTCTTCAGATTATGGTTTTAGAAGGATGAAGAGCTAATGTTTAAAACTGTCCTACAATCAGGTCATGAAGTAGTAAGCTTCTGCCCTTAGAGGTGGTCTGTTAGGGCTTTTATGGCCACTTTGTTAGAAGGAGTCATATGTGGAATAAAAGGTTATCCTAGGGGGCTTTCTAGTGGGAACAAGAAGGAGTTCATGAATCCAGAACCCTACAGAAGTGATTGCTCATACTGAGGGCATGGAAATCTAAGGCCACAATGTGTGTGCCCTGGTCTTGGCATCAGAAGCATGAGCTCAGGCTCAGGCTCTGTTAATGAAGTGCTGTACCTTTGGGCAGATTTCCTTACTTTCTAGGGTTTCAGATTATCCTCCAGAAAGATAAAAGAGGTTAGACAAGATAATTTCAAATATTCTTACTAGCTTTAAATGACTGCATATCAATAGGAACTGAGATATACTTCATTCCTGAAAATCCTAATAGATGATTATGCAAAGCCACACAGGTATGAACCAATCCTGTATTTTACAAAATTAATCTTTGTTTTACAAAGGATTTCCTTGAGAAAGCATGCTCATGAATGTTTATTTATACCAACTTTATTTACACACAGTTTTACTATCATGAAACAAAATTGGTAAGCATTGCACGAGTATAGGGTGAGGGGATTATAAACATTATCATCATTTACCATTATTGTGCAATTTCCTACATATAAACTACAGTGACTAAAAATGATGATTTTACCACTCTTCTATTAATCACAGAACTATTAATCCATTACTGAGTTTATGCCTGCTCCATGAAAAATCCTGATGACTGAGAAAAAGATGAAAACATCAGGGATGCTCAGAATGAGCTCTAATTGAAAGGGCTGGCTTCAGTGAAGTTTATGGTTTAAAGAGGGCTTTCATTTTATGTCTGGCTTTATTTCTTTAAGAGCTAAGTTTTACTTCATCCTCTCATGAACTGCATTTCAGCAAACTTAAGGAGGAAAAAAATTCTCTATCAAGAAATAGTTAGAAATGACAGCGATGACATGCTAAGTCAGAGCTAGATGGTAGAAAAATTGGCAGTCTGAAGTTTACCTTTTCCATCATAAGTCTAATTTTTATACACTTACATATTTTAGCATCTCTACTTCTTGTTCAAGTGTTTAATGCCTTAGATCATCCCAGATTTCCATGCTATCATAAAAAAGGGTCTTATAAATTCACTCACTCTGAGCTGCTAATGGTTAAACTTCTTCAAAATACCAAATTCATTATCTATTTAAGATTGAAGGAATTATAACCAGATTATTGAGGTGTGTATAAATCTTTATGCTTTACAAAGCACCTTTTCCCATATATTATCTGATTATAACCTTACAGTATTCCCTTGAGTTACATATGTTAGATATTATTCATAGCTCTTATAAGTGGTATGGGAAATGGTTCAGAGGGTTTATGTGGCCGATCCAGACTCACTGAGCTAATCAGTGGAAGAAGATGAATTCCAACTCAAATTTGTCTGTTATAAAATTCAAGACTTCAAAATATGTTTCTATTGTAGTTACCCATGCCAACCATAAGTGTCTTTAACTTGTCTTCTCAGTGTTGTTTCCCCTTCTTTCTTCCTTTATTCATTTATCACGTAAGCCTTCAATTGTATTATCATAAAAACCCTAAGTTAGAAAAAAGAAAAAACAAAACAAAAGAACTAATCCTTGGGGGTAGATAGCTAGTTTTCAGTGATAAATGGCCCAAATCCATGCATGTCACCATCTCTGTTCTTACAGATTTCATGCAATAGTACAATGAAAGTGACTTCTCATCGCAATCCCTTAATAGATTAAAAAACAAGATCCCTTCAACAATGTCACACATCAAATTAGTACAACTAAGGAAGAAATGATAGTTTCCAACACTTGATCCTTGCACATAGTTTTTACTAAAAATATTTTTTCCTGGGGTGCCTGGGTGTCTCACATTAGGTAGGCTCTTTGCTGACACCTAGGAGCCTGGAGCCTGCTTCTGATTCTGTGTCTCCGTCCCTCTCTGCCCCTTCCCCACTTGCACTCTGTCTCTCTCTCTCTCTTCTCTCAAAAATGAATAGACATTAAAAAAAATTAAAAAGTTATTTTCCCTTTAACGTTCTCTAGGAAAAGAAGCTCCACAAAGTTCTTTAGCACCCTATTGTATTATTCCTCCTTAATAGAATCCTTCCTCTGTGTCCAACCAAACTCTAAAAATTCCTAATTTCATCTATGCCTGCCCTGCTCAGAAACCAGTCAAGAATTTCACTAGGGCTTCCTGAATGTAACACTTCATGTAGTGGTGGTAACCTTGGTGTCTAGTGTCTAATTGCTCAGGCTCCTGTGGGGAAAATGGAAAGAGACATTTTTACCTTCTAAAACTTAATTTAGTGGCCAGACAGCATGTGAATGAAACTCAGTTGCCGTGGAATGTCCACACTTCCATGAGGATAAGAAAATTGGGTGCAGTGGCCATGGCAAGGTGCCACTCAGATCCCCTTCAAGAAAAGATTTGCAGCTATTGTGGGAAATGAGGTCAGCAGACATTTCCTGTGGACCCTGCTTAGCTCCATGGTGCTGGAGCCCCCTGTTACTCAAGTCATGTCCTTCACACCTCTTCATGGACAGCCCAAATCCTGTAGCCCAGAAAAGGGTGTCTAGAGGTGCTCCACTTCAGCCTGACAGACGACAGCCTTGATGGGTGATACTTGCTCCAGAGCCTCCTGCCAGCAGAGCAGCATGCACCATAATTTGACATTTTTCTCTGCCCTTTTCTGTTTCCTCCCCCTTTCCTTCAGAGTGATTGCTAATAAGTATCTTGTATCTCAATCATTTCAGCCTCTGCCTCCCAGAAACCAAGTCTGCAACAGAAAGCTGGAGTGTAGGGAGCAAATATGTAGGGAGAGGCAGAGACAAGAGTCAAAAAGAGAGTTATGATAGCTTTGCATTTTCTGCTTTTATTCTCCTGAACCCGACTATAATTCTGCCCTTTCGTTCTGTGTGCCAACCTTGCAGATTACAATAAATCACACTCATTATTTTTTGTATTAGTTTATTGCTTAATTTAATTCAAATCAGTTTTTGTCTCTAGCAACCACAGTCAAAACTTTGTAACTGAATGTGACTGAGTACTGTATTTTGTGGTACTGATATAAAGTACAATAAAAGCTAAAAGAATGAACATATTACTGTAAGCCTAAAGAAATAAACAAGAATGCCAAGATTTTAACCATTTGTTCTCCAGACGCACTGTTTCTTTTTTTTCCTTTTGTCTCTCTCTCTCTTTCTGTCTTCTTTGCTTTAATCCTTCCTCTGTGTATTCTCCTAGTCTCTGCAGCCAACTGTTCTCATCCAACAGCCCGAGAAGATCCTTATTGTGCCAGAACAACGAATGGGGTTTCTAAGAGTCATATGTCTAACTAGTATGAGATTATTATAAAGGATGGTTAGTGCCTAATTTCAGCAGATTTTGTACGGCAAGGGCAGGGCTGGTATCAGAGAAAAGAAACAGATCACGAACAAGAAAGTTCAGGTCCTGCTGCAATTTATTCCATGTAGAAGAAATTATACTCCATAGCTTAGTTAAGATACCTGATCCTTCTATGCTTTTAAGCCTAGCATCCTTTGTATTTTTCCACTTTCTTTCTAGCTCAGTGACATTTTCCTCATCTTCCAAATCCTTAATGTACTCGTCTGGAAGCTCTATGAGAGGGAGAAACATACCTATTTTTGCCTTGGTGTCCCTAGTGCTAAGCGTGGATCACAGGGGATATTTCAGTGTGTGTTTGCCTGAACAGATAAACCTACTTATTAATAAACAAATGTTTAGATTTTTATCACTATAGTGTATTTTATATAAGTTGTTTTATTTAACCCTGATGAGAGCTGACAGCTCTCAGATAAACTGAGACCCCAAAAGAATTGCCCTCAGACAGATCCAGGGCATGAATCCAGTGGGGTCTTCTGCATAAAGAGCCATTTAGCCTTTCACTATGACACAGCTGCCCCCTTGTTAGCAAGAACAGCAGCAGCTAAGGAGATAGTTCCCTCCACTCAGTCAGCTGCCTCCAACAGTGAGTAATAAAAGGAATATAGCAAAACTTCCTAGGATACAAGCAGATGAAAATTACACGTCCCTACTCCAAAAATATAGTTTTATTTTACTAACATAAAAATGAATGAAAAGTGAAGGAGGTTCTTTCAAGCCCCATATTGCTTGCTGGAGTTGGAAGACTGAAGACTCCATCTGAAGGCCCACTGAAGCCCAATTTGAAGTGCTCTAGGATATCTGCAGTCTCTTGGAAACCAGATAGGCTGACAGACCAAGAGGATCTGGGGCAGCTGAGTACAGTAAGCGATGAGCGAATGATTACTGGGGACTAGGTGAGACTTCAAGCATCCTGGAAAATGCAAAATAGCAACTAGTGTTTAAAAGAAAGCTTCAGTCTCGGAAAGGAGCACAGGATTCATCAGTGCATGAAAAGGCAATGTGGAGCCTTTGACCTAATCAGTGCCTGCTGTTACATTCTCAGCACAATGGTGTCTCCTGATTATCTGGCATGTGCATTTTATGCTTCTCTTTTAATCTTTCAAGCTCTCCCTAGGTGTCTGTTTCCATCCCCTCACTGCTTCTTCCCATTTCCCCCTTGAGTGGTTCCAACTGACAAAAGCCAAGGGGCTCACCCTTGCCCATGCTCCCTTGCCCTCCTCCCCTTTTCTAAAGATGATCCCTCATTCTATCTATCCAGAGTTTCTTTAATTACTACATCCATACTTCTAAGAATCACAAATATAATCTGAAAGACACATAGCTCAGCCTTTTAATTTCTACTGCTTTACTCTGACATTTTTTCAGGAATGTGTGTCTATAATATATGTTTCTGCAGGCCATGCATTGTGTTTGTAATTCTTCCAAGTGAGTCAGCATGTTACAAGGTTACTAGGACACGCTTACCATAAAGTGACAGATTCATATGTTATCAAGAATTATATATGTATAAACAATATTTGTTCCCTCATCCTATAAAATATATCAGTTCCCTACCCTTTTACAAATATCTTTTGGCATCATCAAGATGCTTCTGGAAATGAAAAGAGATTTGCTGTAAACATGAACAAACATAAATGTCATCAATAAAAAGACACTATAAATTACACACAAAGCCCCTTCTAGTGAATCCAGCCATATCTAAATTTTTTTGTATGTTTGGTACATTAACAAAACTTTTTTTCTTTAATCCTGCTCATATTTCAGCAGTAAAATTAATGCAAATCTTACACATGTTATGAATGCATTTTTTTTCTAAATTTACTGAATAATTTTACTTTATTTTCTTAAATCTGCAATCAGAGTAGTAACGCTTAAGAAATACTGTTTTAGGGGCGCCTGGGTGGCTTAGTCGGTTAAACGTCCGACTTTCGCTTAGGTCATGATCTCGCGGTTCGTGGGTTCGAGCCCCGCGTTGGGCTTTGTGCTGACTGCCAGCTCAGAGCCTGGAGCCTGCTTCAGATTCTGTGTCTCCCTCTCTCTCTGACCCGCCCCTGCTCACGCTGTCTCTCTCTCTCTCCTAGAAATAAATAAAAATATTAAAAAAAAAAGAAATACTGTTTTATATGGAGCACTTTAAGTTGCTTTCATGAAAAAGAGCTTCACAAATCACCAGGTAAGTGTGAGGTGGAGTTTAGCAAGCTATTTACCTCCTGTTGCCATGACGGTGACGTCTGACACGCGCAATATGATATGACGTAGTGAGTGCTGTCTGGTCTAATAAAAGACGAGTTCCCCTCCAGTGCTTCAGGACAGAGATTCAATCAGCTCACAGTCTGAGACTCAATCAACCCTCAGGTTGAAATCATGCTGTCGGCAGCATCTCAGCTTGCCATGAAGAGTGCTATTGGAAGCATGTTTGCTTGGGCCGGCTCCAGACTGAGAAAGCCTGCAGCAAAAGATAAACTAACAAGCAAGGATAAGGACATTTTCCAAGTAGTGAGACTCCTGATCACATTCTTAAATTCATCCCCTCGTTGGATATGGCACATGTAGACTTTGATCTAAAGTCAGTCAAACTCTCAGAAGACTGGTGTCTGAAGGGGAATGTATCTGATGTGATAAACAGCAAATTTCCACCTTTACACTGCAACTCAGAATCTTCTACAAAAGAGTATGAAGAAAAAAGAAACTCGGTACAAAAAGTATTCTCTCTTCTTGGCTGAGGGTCTTGTTGACTGCAAAGATGTGCACCAAGCTATGCATCACATATATCCAGCAACCAAGGCTGCCCTGTCATTGCCACATCTCCTCAAAGTTACAACCCCATAGGCGTTTCTCACATTAGGTCAGAGCTCCAACATTCATATGAAGGAATCACACTTCTTTGAGTCTGACACAGTTGGACTCAGAGCTCTGTTGTCACAGAGAAAAGGGATTATTGACCTCTGCAGTTACCCATTAAACCTAGACAGGTCAGGAGACTGAGGCAGTCATTCCTAGGATCCCGATTCTTACTGGAGTAGAGCACGACAACGTCTTTGGAACTGATGGGCTGCAACCCTCTTGCCTGTTTGACTCACTGCCCTGTTGGGTCTGAAAACTGTCATTCCAAGGAAGAGAAGTCTTTTCAAAGACTGATGATAAAGGAACTACCCAGCAGTAAGCACATGTAAGCACAGTCAGGTATGGGAAGAACAATGTTTGGGTAACGCAACATTAATCTGAAGATTCTATTTTGTCTATTGCAAGGGGGTCCAGGCATGGAAGCAGCTGCACTATCTTCCGCCTCACCTGGACCATGCACAATTTCATCCCTGTAAGGAGAGATCTGCCAGCCTGCTCTAACTGGAAGAACAAATAAATCAGTAGTAAAATATGTAATTCTTACTGTGTTAACTCAGTTTGGCCCTCTTTGGTACTGTCATTAAGATCAGTGATTTTGGGGGGCATCTGGGTGGCTCAGTTGGTTAAGCATCTGGCATGGGTTCAAGCCATGATCTCACGATTCATGATTTCAAGCCCCGCATCAAGTTCTGTGCTGACAACTTGGAGCCTGGAGCCAGGAGCCTGTGTCAGAGTCTGTGTCTCCCTCTCTCTCTCTCAAAAATAAATAAACGTTAAAAAAAAAGACAACTGATTTTTTTTTTTCTGAATAATGTGGTTAGCAGAGTATTTCTACTAGAATACTGAAAGCTCTGGCCCTGCATTAAATGCAGAGTTACAACCAAAACCAGAAGGAGAAGTAAGCAAGGGTGGGGCACGGTACAAATAATAACAATGATTTAATACATTTGTAATTGTTTGAAAGATAATATAAGAAACTGGAGCAAAAAAGCATTTCTATATTATGTTTTATCCACATGCTTTACTAGATGATTTTTATAGATCTAGATAATATGTAATTCATACTGTGACATAAAGTTGATGAGATTCTCTAAGTTTATATCATACACACACTTATAAGCAATAAGCATTCATTAGTTTATTCAAATACTCTTTGTTCATTAGATATTTGAATGAAGTTCATCCTTTTGTAGCTATTAGGTACCTAATACATAGAAAAGAAAGCACTGGTAATTGTTTTCATCATTTCAGAAATCTTGGAGGCTCACATGCCTTTTTTGCTTGGCCATGATATTTTGTATAGTATGCTCAACTGTATTGTGCTCAACCTGTATTATGTGTAATTACTAAAATCAACAAAAAGTCTTTATGTTTTCAAGTCTTTCAAAAGTGTTGTTTGTCTAGTGTATGGTGATTGAAAAAAAATAGTGGTGTGTTCAAATAAACAAGAATTTTCCAAAGTCTCCCTGTGGGATGCTATAGCTAGGAAGGGTAAATGAGGGTCAGGGTCTAACTAATGCCTTTAATGAATTAATGTTCTCCTTGTCATGACAGAACTTACACAGAAGAAGCCAGTAGAAGTTAATGTAGGAGCGCTTATATTCAACCATGAGAAAATTAGTGCTATCTTGGTGGGGTAACCTACTTGCCTATAATTGTTGTTGAAATCCAATCTAACAAAGTGTCCAACACAAGAGTGAGAAAGTTGAATAGCATATATTTATCATTCATTCCCAGGAGTAACCCAGGAATGTGAGAAAATTTATTTTAGGCCATCACTATAATACAAATGTATGTAAGTGTCATGCTAACTTTTTTCACTCCAAAACTACATACAAATTATCTAACTCAAATTACAATTTAATTTTTTTCTTTGTCAGTTTTTTCTTGGTGGGGGCAATATCTTCTTGACTTAATATCATGCAGAATTTCCTTTATTTGCCAAGACTTCAAGGGTAATTAATAGTTTTCTTTGCATCCTTGCTTATAATATCATTTTATAGAAATTTACAAGCATATTTACTCAGTAGGAATATCAAATAAAGAGAAATATTTACCTCAAATTAAATATACTAAACTTAAAGCCATTCTAAAATTTAAACAGTTTAAGAAAACAGTCTAAAAAAGACATCTTTAGAAACTAAGTAAAAAAGCATGATTGGCTCCAGCCTGTGACTGAGAATAATAAATTTGATCTTTACAGAATGTCCTGTACCCACCTAGATGAGAAAATTGAGTCAGCTTCAGTGAAATTAAACAAATCATTCAGAATTACATGGTTGTTAATATGGCAGAGTCAATACTTGAAGTCCAGATATCTAACTCCCAAATTGATACTGTTCCATTACTGGCATTTAACGTTAATAAAACTAACTAGTTTAAATAAACTAGTTAAGCAAGATTAAAAAAAAATACAGATCATGTGGTAAATAAGTAGCTGCCATCAAATACGAATGGAGGAAAGTTTAGATCCAAAGCTCTGGATTTGCTAAGGGAAAGTGGGATTGGTGCAATACTGTTATGGGGGCTCTGAGTATCCAAGGATTAGCAAACGCACAGCATCAAGAACAAGATGCAGCAGGGAGGTGTTGCAGAGGATAGTGGAGAGGCAAAGAATAAAAACATGGGCCAAGTTTATAACTTCTCTATATGCTGGACACAACATCCATGGTTCTCTAGAATTGTAGTGCATAGAAACCAAAAGGCAGTGCCCTGCGTTGGTGGCACCAGTGCACATACTCTCACACTTAGCAGATGTAATGTTTAGCCTTGTGTCAACTTGGCTAGGCTATCACATTCTGCCAGTTATTCATCAAGAATTAGGTGTTGCCATGAAGGTATTTTGTAGATATGATTTATTCCTACAGTCAGTTAGTTTGAACATGCTTAGTTGCTGTTATTTTCTCCAAAGGACTTTGCAATTTAAGCTTTATCTGTTATCCTTTAATAACAAAGTAAGGTGCTATTAAAGGCTATCAGGCAACACCAAGCAAGTAGGAGGGCAAGGGCTCCCCTGCTGAAAGTCTGCTGTATGTGCCCCTCTCCACTTATGGATACTCTGGCTTTTTGATTAACCTGGGGAAGGTAAACTATTAATTAAAACTAATGTTCAAATAAACAAGAATACTGTCCTATGGTATCTATGCTTACAGCATACTAATTGAATCAATTGTCCTCTCAATTCCATTATCTTTACCCATGAAAAACTGTTAATACATCTTAATCTTATACCCTTTGAACATAATGGAAGACTAAATATTAACAATAATCAATGGTCAGTATATCCTATTATCACTAAAATAATTTCATATATTCTATGTCACTGAGACTCATAACTTATGAAATATATGTTATTAATATTTCTATTTTATGAATGTTGACATTGTTAATTTTGGTTTCTCATGATTGAATGTGGATTTTCTCTCATCAAAGTTCAGGTCTTTTCTAAATCTGAAGGACGTACTACTATCTATTAGTAAATTCAGATACTTATGTCTTTTGCCGAAGTATTTTTTTATGGTATTGACAGAAAATTCATAACTTTTACATTTTGCTACATGATAGCAAAAATAATGAATATAATATAATCATTGTTTCCAAAAGTGGCTTACCACCTCAACACAGTAGAAAGAAGTGAATATTAGAATAGCATTTAGAAAATTAAATTAGCATAGGGGTACCTGGTTGGCTCAGTCGGTTGAGCATCCGACTTCAGCTCAGGTCATGACCTTGTGGTCTGTGAGTTTAAGCCCCATGCCAGGCTCTGTGGTGACAGCTCAGAGCCTGGAGCCTGCTTCAGATTCGGTGTCTCCCTCTCTCTTCCCCTCCCTCCCCTCACTCTTTGTCTCTGTCTCTCTTGAAAATAAATATTAAACAAAATTAAAAAAAAGAACATCAAATTAGCTTTTTATACTTATATTCCAGTGAAAAGAGTAAAAAAAAGTTGTTGTGTGTGGTTATTAGTCAATATTATTTGAAGGTGAGCCTTTTTCACATTGTTTTGAACTACCATGTTCAACTGATCAATAATTTAGGGTTACCTTCCTGTGTACCTAGCACCATTCTAATTGTTAGGAGTATAAAAAAAATTATACAGGGGCATCTGGGTGGCTCAGTCGGTTGTGTGTCTGACGCTTGATTTAGGCTCAGGTCATGATCCTACAGTTATGGGCTCGAGCCCCACATGGGTTGCATGCTGAGCATGAAACCTGTTTAATGCTCTCTCTCTCTCTCTCTCTCTCCCCACCCCCCACTAGCACTCATGTGCTCTCTCTTGAAAATAAAGAAATTTTTAAAAGTTTAAAAAGAAAGTACAAATGGAAGTATTTGGCCTCAACATTAATAGTTAAACAATGGTTAATCGATGTTCATTATATGCCTGACACTCTGCTAAGTGTTTAGCAAGCATTATCTGCTTTACCCCTATGTCATGAATGCCCCTACTTCTATTCCTGGGAAGCTTAATACAATGATAAACTTGTCCACTATCACACAACTAGAAAATAGCAAAGCAGAACCCAGACCCAGGCAATAAGACCATAAATCTTGAATTTCTTTACCTCTAAGCTATATCAACTCCTTAAAGACAAAACATACAAACAAACCAATTAGAGATGCATAATACAGCAAACAACACAACATGAAATACTAATAGATATTCTAATGTCAATATTCAAAGGTGGCCAAGAAAGGAGAAACCCATGGAGACAGAACTTACCCTTCACTAGAATGAAAGGAATGGGCACAACCACTTTTTCTGTCTTGTTTACTGTTGAATTTCTAGCCCCTAATCCATAGTCTGGTATATAATAGACAGTTAATAACAATTTTCTGAATTAATTATTTAAAAATGATTAGCAAATCAACAGAGGAATAGATTTTGAATGTATGGAGTAGAGAAAGAGGGTCATTCCTACTGGTGGAAAGCATGATTTTTTTTTCTTCCATTCATTTATTCTACCAACAGACATTTGGTGACTTTCACAATGCTCGTGACCTATATGGAGAATGGTGATGAAAATAGTGTGGGTACTAATTATTCTTAGTCTGATGAAAGGAACCATCCAAGCTTTTGGAGGAAGCAGACTAAAGCAAGGAAGTTTATTTGGACATAGGCAGATGGTGGTTTGATCTTGCTTATGTCCTGGGGCAACCGCATTAACTTGGGGGAAGGTAATAATTTACAAAGACAGTCCATCTTGTGACTCCATTATATATATGCTGAAATAGATCATAAGAAAATCTTAGCTAGAAATCATTTGAAAGCATACCTATAATTGATGAAATCTGAGTATTGGTTAGATGCTCTTATTTGTCAATATTATATTTCCTGATTGAAATAATTCTAATATGGTTCTGTAACAGGATGTCCTTGTTCTTAGGCAATATATGCTTAAATGTTTAGTGGTAAGAGGTATATTATCCTCAACTTACTTAAAAATGTTTCAGAAAGAGAAACACAAATATATGATAAATTCTAAAGCAAATGAAGCAGAATATAAACAATTAGTGAATCTGGGTAAAGTATACACAGGAAGTCTTTGTACCACTTTGCAACTTTTCTGAAAATTTGAAATTATATATAACTATACAATTTAAAAACAAAACAAGACCTGCAGATAATTTCTTTATGTAAGGTTACTTGTATCTCCATCTAGGACTTGGCTTAGAATTTCCTGTTTGATGCTTGAACAAGCAACATATTAACAGATTACCATATCCATCATCATTTCTAAACTACATGTAGCCCACGTAGTGATTTTTTTTTTGGTCTTTTTTGTAATTTCTGCTGAGAAAAACAACCAGTTGATTAGGGGGAAATAAAGGCATTGTGATAGACACATTGTATATATTATATTAAATATGTCAGTGCTAAGTTTTGAAGGATGAATATTTAATTTTTAAATAAACATCTAAGCAGGGGTAATTATTCCTATTTCTTTTGACAGGTAAAATAGAAGCTGAAAGAGGTTAGCTACATTGGCAATTACCACTAAGCCATGGAGCAAAGTTTCTCTGTTCTGTGTGCAAGCAGAATGATAGGGGGAAATTTGAAAAACTACCATTGCCTGGACCCCAATCTAGAAATTCTGGTGTAATTTTTCTAGTGTAGGTCCTGGGCTTTAGGTGTTTTCAAAAGTTCCTAACTGCTTCTGATGTACATCTTGGGTGGCACAACACAGCTGTAAGGATAAGGTTGCAAATAAACAAGTAATTGACTCCAAATCCTCTGATCTTTCTATAACAATATACGTGATAAACTAAAGTAACAATTACAACTTATCCAAGTAGAGCTTAATGGTTGTTCATTCTTAATAGTTTAAACACTATCAAAACCAGATAACAACTCAAAAGCAGCTTAAAATTTTCATAAACCTGTGCATAATAATTATTGCAGATATTACTCTTAAGTTTTAATTCTTTTATTTTCACATAGTTCTACAAACTTCAACATAATTTCTTTTGCCTTAGAATTATTAGAAGGTAAAATTAAGTTTAAAAAAAATTATCAGTGGTGCAACCCCACCTCTCTCCAGAAATCGCCAAAGTATTCCAAATAAATACTTTGAAGAAGAGGTCAAAAGTCAACCACTTTGCCAGAGAGATAAGCACAACTAATATCGTGATGCTTTCCATTCCTGTCTTCCTCGGGTTCTGAAAGAAATCTGAAACCCCTATATGATTCCTGATTTTCCACACTGTCCTTAAACTATAGCTCTGAACATCTCCTATGATCCACAATCATGTCCATCACAACTCACATGCATTTTTGCTACATTTTGTGATACTCACTCTCCACCAAATGTCTGCTTCATAATCTCTCTGCTAAACATCGTATGATCTTTTTGCTGTAAGGTAAACCTGGCTGTCTTCTGACCTGGACTTCCCCAGTAGGCCTCTCACCTGGTGTCTGCTTCCTCCTTCACAAATTTGAACTACAGAGACCATTATATGCAAAATCTAAATATCAATGCCCTGTGATTGTTAAAGAAAAAGATTATTACAACACTTGTTAAAATGATAAGCAAGACTTTATTGGGATTGTAACAGGTACAAGACTCACAATAGGGGAGAAAGATCAACTCAACTCTGAGTACAGGAAAGACAGCTGAAGATTTATAGCCAACAGAGTGAGGGCATGAGTGGGTGGAATATACTAAGAAGAGGCATCAAGGATAGGGGCATTTTTGTTAATCCCACTTAACAGGATTCTTGCTGAAGGCAGGCCAGGGTGATAAGATAGCAAGGGTGAATGATTCTCATTAAATTAGTGAGATTCTTTTTAAATCTGGATTCAGCAAGAACAGGGGCCAAAGTCAAGACTTTGGGAAGAGAACTCAGGGGAGCCTTACTAAAAGTTGGCCAAGGGCAGAGTCTTTGTTATAAGAATTATTAAAATAAGTGAGAGGAGTAATGGGTTGATGTTTCCCAACACACTTGTTTTTCAGCTATCTATTTCTATCTTGTTGCAAGCAGGCACAGGCAGTTTGCAGAGTTAGGTGGAGGTAGATAGAATTTACAAGCATACTAAAATATCCTTCACGTAGTAGAGAATACTCCTTCAGGGGAAAGAGCCGATGTTTATTCCAGCAACCTCATGGCATCTCTATGTTGTTTTGGCACATTACCTATGTTGTTCCATTTGAAAATCTTTAAGGGTTGGCATTAATCATTGTTAGGGAGGGGTGTCTTTAGTATAGGAGAATTGGGTAGAAAAAAAATGAGGCAGTTTAACTCTTCTTGCCTTCAGAATCATTCTCCTTGAATTAAACTTCTGCACTGTCAAAATGTTGATCTAGTTCAGTAGTTAACTTAGTGTATCTTACTGTTTTGCTCCACAAAGTAGAACTGTTTATTGAAATCTCATTTACTAATTTATAAATCCCATAGAGAAGTGACTGATGAGCTGGTCCCGCTTCTTTCGTGAGACTCCGTGATCACAAATTGTTAAACCCAGATTGCAGTATCCTCACCGACCAGAGACCACCAGGGAGACCGAGTCACGCATGCAAAGGCAAAGGGCTTTATTACGGGCTGGAGCTCGGGCTCACAGACTTCACCAGCGCATGGATCTGTGCTGAGAGCCCCGAACAAGGGCAGAGTAGGGTTTTTATGGGGTTTGAGATGGGGGAGTTACAGAAGTTGTGACATGGGAACAGTGATCCAATCATAATTATTCAACATCTTTGGCAGTGGGTTTGACCATACACATTGTCTAGAGTATTCGTTACTTTTGGCAGGATCCAATTACAACATTTAGAGTACCTTTAAATTCAACCAATCACAGAGCGAGCCTAGGGTCTTGTTCTGCGACTAACAGGTTAACTTTAACATTAGGTAACAGGGTTCTATCTATAGTTTCTATCTCCAGGCCTCTCCCTTAACAATGTGGAAGGTGGTCGCTGGCCTTTCTGGATTGGGTGTTGCAAGGGTGGTTACTCCTGCCTTGGGCAATGTGTAACTACCTGATAGTTTCAGGGAAGCCGAAACTCAGGCCTTCTAGTTTAGAGGGGAAACTTAAAGCCTGTCATGGAGTCAGTTTGGTTTAGACATTTAGACTTGTGGCCTTACAAAATCACCCTCTACTCCAAGGAGCTGTTAATAATCTCCTCAAATACCCTGGTTCTCACATTCAAACCTTTTCATATCAGCTGTTTTACTGGCCGAATTACTCTGTGGCAAATAATAATAAGAAAAACATCAATAACAACCCTAAAATCCCAGGAGCTAAACCAACAAAACTTCATTTCTTGTGAACATTCACTGCATTTGGGCATAGGCATGTGCTCATCACACAAAGACCCAACAGGCAGAGTAGCCACCATGTGGAGTGTTTCCAGTCACAGTGCCAGAGAGAACAGGAAGAAGCTCCATGCCCTGGCTGATCTGGTAGAAGAAAGGAGAAAGGGCCCCAGTGGAGGAAGAACCAAAACCCTGGCTAACAACACTAATGACTACCATACAGTGATCTTCTGGTGAACTCACACAATTCTTTCAAAATTCAACTCAAATATTTCTACCTTTTGTGATCACTACCCATGTACCTCCACACTCTTAGAATACTTAGCATATCATACCGAAATTAATTTACATGCTAGTTCCCCAACTAAATTATTAGTTTGTTAAATATAGAAAGTGTATCTTATTCTTGCATTTTGGCACCTAGGCCATTGTGTGCTTTATTGTGGGGGGTATTGTTGAACCAGTGAGAAATAAATAAAATCAATCTGGCTAACCAACTCTTCATTGGTGTGTGTCGTTTGTCATTAGACATGCAGACTTTTGGTTTACAAGGCTGTACATTTCCTAAAGATGTCCAACGGTGCCATGAAAAATTACTTCTGCATTGTTATAAATGAACCTGCTAGATTTGTCATTTAACAAACATTTATATAACCCTAAATATATACCATTTTACAGACAAGGAAAGTGAGACACAGAATTTAAAGAACTTGGCACAGTTAGAGAAAGGCAATGCGCAAGTGAAATTCCAGGTCATCTAGCTTCAGATTCCTTGCTTTTGACCACTAGACTGTACTGATATATTTGAGCAGCATAGCTTCCTAAAAGGATATTTGATTATTTGTTTGGGTAATACTAATTATAAGGGTTTACATTGACCATATCAATGGTACCTAAACACTATCTGTTTGTAGATTAATATTTGGATTACTGTGTTAGGATCTCCCAAGGAATCAAAGATTCTATTTGATAGATCTGAAATTTAGAAACAAACAAAATTCAGATTATTTTGATGCACAACCATACTCGTAAATCATTGCTTTAAATGATTTTACCAAAATATGTTCCTGTAAAGCACAGGAGGCTATTCATTTACTCCCATACTAATAACAGCAGAAAAGGAGACAGTTTATCACAATGAGTAACAGTCATAGTAAGATGAAGTCTTAGTTATTTCCAAAGAAATTTGTTCCAGTCATGTCACAGATGGAAGCTGAAAAGTCCCAGAGGTATTAACTCTCCCTGTTGCTAGCTTATGGAAATGTTAGTACCATTTTTAAGAGCATATGATATTTCATAATGATAATGTAATTATATTAGAATTGTTGAGATAAAATAAAAAAAACTTATAAATGTATATCTTTATTTGTGAAGAATTTTTCTTTATGCTAGCTAGTATATAAAATATTTTTAAAGAACCCTAATGTATTAAGTGAACTGAATAACAATTAAAAAGGTGCTTCAAAAATCATACGGCTGTTTAAGCAATGGGATAATTTAGCTCAACTGATGAAACTAATCTCCACATAAAGTCTTCATGCTAGCCTGCACTACCATAATGTTACATGTTATATATATGGGGTATTCAGCTTAAAATGAATATGTAGTATTACAACAATAAAGCATATTGACACCTTAAAAAAGACATAAACTAGGAAAGTTTATCTAAAGATATAATAATAAAATAGATGATATCAAGTCCTTTTTACATTTCAGTCCTGAAACAGTCCATTGGCAAGATATATATTCTGAAAAATGAAAACATACACATGAACACACGCACGCATTTCTGCATGTGCATTTCCAAAATGCCACCAATTAGCTTTAAGATAATAATATGACCAGTCTACAGGGCTGTATAATGGATGGCATTGCTTTAATTAGTAATAATTGATATATTTATATGCATTCAAGGTGCAGGAGAGTCCCACTAAAGAGTCATCGACTTCATATGACACCCCTGAAATCATACCCCAATGAAAGCTAATGACACTCATTAAAATAAAATAGGATTCATAGAAAGACATTGGGAATTCAAATGATCTTCCATAATATAGGATGTTGTCACTAGACTGCTTTAGCTGTAGTGACAGGAGAGCATATGTGAATATTTGGAAGAAGGAAATGCAACATTTGCCTTTGTTGTATTTCACATCTTTCCACATCAAACCTAACCTTATTCCTTGTTTCTGCTATGTCCAAATGTTCCAAAGCTTTAGAAAGCCACCATCTCCCTTTGGGCCAGTTCCAAATCCATGTTACCTTCAATAATCATAAACATGATCCCTTAAATGTATCCACAGTGTAGTATCATTTTAGATTCTGCCTCCTTCGCCATATTCAGACAGCCACTCCTGTGTATTCCGTGCCCCTGTTGCAGATCCCATTCAGGTTCTCATTGTTCCCTACCTGGTAACTGTGGCAATGGGCTCCTGACTCTATTATCTCTCCTTTACAATCTTTCTTTCACACTGTGGCCCAATTTATCATCCTAAGTCTCCAGTCAGATAATGTCTGTTTCCTTTAAGAAATTCTAACAGATGTATACACTAATCATGCTTTCACAAGAGAAATAAACTCTGACTGCCTGTAAGGAGAGATCTTTTATGGTTGGTTGGGAAAGGAAAGGTGAGCTATGACTGCATATTCCCGAATGTGGGTGGTTTCTATTGACCAGGACCTGAGCAAGTCACAAAGTGATCATGGCAGAGAACACACTTATGACCACAGGTAGATGAAATAAGAGGCAAGAGATGGAGGGGTGCAAAGAAAGTGGTGCATACGTACACTCTGCCATCTTCCATCTTTTGTCATGTATGAGAAAATTATGTTTTTGAGGTAAATGTATTTATATAAAATTGTACTGTTTTTAGTGACCAAAGAGGTTCCATGATGCAAAGAAGACAAGAATTGTGCCTATGACAAGAGGAATTAGAATATATAATGCTTCTTTGAGCACATAAAACTCTCTGGATTTGAGAATTCCATGGTGGCTTCCAGAATCAGAGGCAATAAGAGGTAATAGAGGGCCCAATTCTATGAGGCAAAACCCAATTTTAGAGGCCACTGAATGAAGAAGATATTTGGTACTTTCACTATATTTTTGAACCACTCAACACCATTAATGCTCTGATACCAATTATCTGATAACAACTGGGTGACATTGCAATTCAATTCTGTTCTCACCACTAATTACCCAGAGTCAGTGTAAAACCCCACAGGTTTAAGGTCTCAGTCCCACAAGACTGCTCTCTATTTCAGATGCCAACCCAAAAATAGGAGCCACCTGCACTTACAACAAACTGGCTATAAATTGCAGGGTTCCCACAAATCTGTCAGGTTCAAGAGTTCACTACAATGACTCACAGAACTCACTTAAAGCACTATTGTCTCTATTGCAGTTTTCTTATAAGCACTACACATAGGACAGGGTCTGAAAGTGTCCCCAATATGGAACTGCCATGCCTGCTCTCTATAAAGTCATGGAATAACAAACACCCCATGAAACAACCAGAAAGCTCTACCATGTCTTCTGCCATGTCTTCTTGGTGTCCAGAGTTTTTAGTAAGCATGTAGGCATGGTTGATTGAGTCATTGGCCAAGTGACTGAATTCTATCTCTAGTACCCCCCCATTCTTAGAGGTCAGCCTGCCTCAAAGTTCCAAACTTTTAATCTTATAGTTGGGATTTGTCATCCTGAAACTATCTAGGGGCCCACCTTGTCATCTCATTAGCATTACAAAAAACATTCCTATTACTTAGGAAGTTCTAGGGCTGTAGGGGCTTTGTGCCAGTAACTCCATGGGACAAGCACCAGATATATTCTCCAGTGTAACACCATTGTTTCATCATGGAGCAAATTTTGCCAACAAAATTATGCATTATTTTAAAATACTCATCATTTAGTAGATTTATACAATGTGCCAGAAATAAAAAAAAGTACAAGATATATCCATATACCCTTTATTTAGTTTCATCTTTGTTAACATTTAACATTTAACCTCATGTGTTTACTTCACCAGTCTCTCTTCCCTTCCTCCCTAACTTTCCACACACACACATACACACACACACACACACACACACACACACACACACACACATGCTTTTTCCCTCAACCATTTCAGGATACATTACATGTACCATGTGCACTACTCTTAAGGTTATGATATAAGTTTTCTCTACTAAAAGACTTTACCCATGCAAATGTGATTATGTTTATTAAAGCAATTTCTTTTTCTATTTTGTATTGTTGGTACTTATTTGCATTCCCATTTTTACTAAGTGTGGTAAAAGGACTCTTAAGGGCCCAGACATCTGTATTTTTAGAATACCTCCACATTATCCTGACTCAGGTAATCTTTTTTTAAAAATGCTTTGAGTCAAGTGACATTTTTAAATCATCTCTACATCTGACATCATGTCTAACTAGTGCTCAGTAAACGTTTTTGAAAGGGAGATATTTTATAAAGCAAATTATTTCATAGAATTCTCTTAGCCATTCAGTATGCAAACTTGATGGATTATATCATATTTGCAATATGCATAATTCTCCCTTATAATGAAAAATGAGAGAATGAGATACTAGTCAGCCACTGATATTCTCTAAAGTCAGAAACACTATCAGAAGTATTTTTAATTTAGTTCAATCTCTATGTGAGGTTAGATTCCCTAGAAGAAAAGCCTGACAAAGATTCAAGTCCATGTGACTTTTAAGGCATTGTCTTCAGGAGTAAGAGCATAAAGAAAGCAGGACAGGGCAAGGAAGAGAGCCAAGCCAACATGTATTTCAGCTAGAGTCTAGCTTTAATCTGATTTCTATAGGAGGTCTGAAACATAAATTATGCTACACAGAGGAAAACCCCAAAGTCAGGAAGCTGGCAATTTGTATTTTCATGTTGGTCAGTTCTGGGTGTGATACAACTAGTTCTGGGTGTGAGGAACATAAGGCAAGACAGTTCCCATTTGGCTGACAGTAATTCTCTCTAGAAAATAGTGCAATTGTGAGCATTAGCAACCAACAGCACCTGGGGGGACATATGCACCAGGCTGGTGAAGGGGATCTGAGAAAGGCACCAAAAGTGTCTACTACAGCCCCAATATCTAAACAATTATTTATTTAATATTTAGCCAGGATCCAGAGTGTTCTGAACACTGCAAGTTCTCTTTAGATGTCCATATAAATTTTAAATTTTAACATAATGTTTTTGGGGTAGTCCTTCAAATATACTCACTTTCATGACTCTTAACTAGTAATTAAGCTTTATAATAGACCAGGTAGCTATTTAGAAAAGGGATTTCAGGGATTATGTACAATACTATGGTTCTCCAGAATAGAATCTTGGGGACGATTATCTACATTTCCAATGTACACCAGACACTGCCCTTTCCTTCCTTTCATTCTCTTTAATTGAAGTTGTTTATTCAAGTATCCTTTCTCCATTTAAATGCAGTCTTTTGTAGGCAATATTTGCATTTTATTCAAATATACCCTAGTGTTGGCATTTTTATTCAGTAAGCACTCAATTCATGACTAATGAGTAACTAAACTTATGTATGAATGTATACAACTATAAATGATATGGTGCCTGGATTGGAAATTCTTTTGGTACATCTGAGAAGGAAGACAAACATATGGAATAGTAATTAGTTAAATAAGACATAATTTACTTCTAAAATTGGTTAGAAGAGCTGTGTCTAGGAAACTAATGAAATGATAACACAGTCAATCTTACTTAGATATTTCTCAGGCTGAGAATCAACAGGGATGAATAATCTGGTTGTTGAAATATCTAAAGAGAACAATAAAGCCTTGCTTGCAGGGAAAAGATAGGAATGAACTAAAATAGCTCATTCTTAAGTTCTGTGTAAATACATATTTTCAGGTGGTGGATTAAATATGGAATTGGGATAGGAAACTGTTTTACTTCTAAGCTCGCACATTTGCACATCATTTTTTTTTCAATTTGTCAGATTCTTGGTACAGATGGTGTACCAGGTGGTTTACAAATGTGTCTAACAACAAAAATCTAAAGTCATTGCTCCTTCCCTGCAGATGTTGATTTTTGCTCTTAGGGCAGCTAAGATCAATAATATCTTTCTCCCTTAAAATAACAACACACTTTTGATTTGTAGTTTATGTATGCTCAAACTTTAATCGAAAATGATTTTAAGTTGCTTATAATGATATTTCAAAACAAACATACTATTCATTTAGTTGTTCTGAGCATTTAGTTTCCATTTTCTGAATATTCTTGTAGTTGCCTTAATATTGATTATTGAAGCTGGGCTTTAGTCTTTATCTCTGCACCTAATATGAATCTCCATTTTCTATCTCACACCATTAATGGCCAGAGCTTAGGATTCAGGACTCATTAGAACAAAAGCTGTAATGCACAGATGGCATGTTGTAGAAATGGTGTTGGGCCTTTGCCAACACTGATACCTTGAGTAGCAAGGAGGAACTTTGGGACGAGCATGGGGGATGGTCATGAGCCAGCCCAGGTAAGCATTAGATTGGACTTCTAAACAAGCTGCTTAGATAATTACCAGGTAGTAGATGTGATTGGAGGATTACAGGAAATCATTTCAGTGAATTAGTCAACATAGTAGTTCAACTCAATTACTCCTTTTTCATTAAATTTTATACCTATTTTTATTATATTTATAGAAAATAGTCCTTTACATATTATTTCTAATTTAACAAATGCTTATTGAACAACAATCATGGACTAAATATCTGAAGTATTAGAAATGACTTTTTATTAAGCTGGATATTACATAAATTCATTTGAATTACACTGGTTTATAAACCTTGATATTTAAGAGAGTATGGAACTCAGAGACTATGAATGGAAGGACAGTTTCCTCAGCTCTCATTTCAGGGCTTGGGTTGTAAGGATCAAGAAGGAAAGAACCAACAGTGGTGACCTCTGTGAATATTTGCTAAATATGGATTATAAATCCCTTGAACTCACTCTAATTTGCATGGAAAATGCCTAGGGTATATCATGTTATAAGATCAAACTAATACCAGGATAAGTCCTGCTTTAGTAAGCAGAGAACTCCCTCTATAAGGCAGATACTACATGGGGTACAAGAGACTCAAGAATGAAATAAACATGGTCTCCTGGTTTCATGGGGCTTATAGTCCTGTGGGTCTCAACCAGGAGTGATTAATCTCCTTAGGCAGGGTGTAGAAAAATGGCAACAGGTAAAGCTTTGTGTATGCAATGGGGGAGGGGAGAGCTTGGGTGCTACTGATTGACATAATGACTGGGCAGTGCTGTGGATCTTTCGTGGTTAAGTTCTAATCCTGCACTGCACTGAAGAGACCTATATAATGAAGAATTGACTGCTCAAGGTGTTTATAGTGTCTCTCCTGAAGAAACACTACGGGGAAGAAAGACAATGCACACCTAAAATATCACATAATTCACATAAATTAAAATATAGAATCATAGTTCATATGAGGGATATTACAATATATAATTAAGATGTCTAACCCAACTTTAGAGCTTTAGAGAATTAAGGGATTTCTTTCACAAGATACAGCAACTGAAGGACGAACAAATTTAATCACATCAAATAGAATTGAAGAGATGTCCTGTATAAGAAACAAACAAATTTGCATAGAGGTGATATGATTGCTGTGTGGAGAATGGGAAGAGATGAAGCTTGACCAAAGGCCAGGACCAGGTTATCAATTTATATGATAGACCCCTGCATGTTATCCTTAGGGAAACAGAAAGTCACTGAAGAATTTTCATTTTAAGAGTGACTTGACCATAGGTGTAGCATAAGTTCTTTTCACTGATAGTTTGTGGAATAAATGGGATGATCTCTCACTATCTGTTTACCTTTTTAATAGTAGAAAGCACTAAGCATGAAGCACAAACACTAAAAAAGATGAAGAAAGGAGTAGACAAGAGAAAACAAACATTGGAACAGAACATAAACTGGATGCTCAATATGGAAAGAACACTTTTCCTGCCTGGAACTTTCCATAGCCTGATAGAAATACAATGCAAGCCACATATACAACCCTAGATTTACTAGCAAACACATTTAAAAAATAACAAAGAAATGGGTGAAATTGATTTTAATAACACATATTTTTAAGTTAACTGAATATATTCGAATATCATTTAAAAATGCAACCAATATAAAAATTTAATGATATAGTTTACATTGTTTGTTTCTAAATTTTTGTACCTAATATTGGAAATGCAGCATGCATTTTCTACTTACAGCACATCTCAATTTGGACCAGTCAAATTGTGTGTGCTAGCCATATGTGGATAGTGATTATCATATTGAACAGCAGAGGCATGATATTTGTTAGGGAAGAAAGAACAACAACAAAAAATATTTACTGTATAATTGAATAGAACTTAGGTTATTCAAATCAGGTTTGCTTAGGAAACTAAACAAAAGCGAAATCCCTATTTGTACAAATTGATTTAAAAGGAAGAAAGAAGGAACACATCATGATTCATTTTCTTTCTGTCTGTGAGTAACTCTATTAGGCTAACTTCATGTAACAAATTGATGATTGTTTTCTTCATAAATCAGGGCCTATAGTTTCATTGATTTTTCCAAATGACTATTATAGAACTAAAACAATAAAGAAAAATTCCTATTTATTTTAGTGCTTTGCTTGTGTGAATGTTCAAGTTCTGAGATAAGTGTAAATAGATTTGGAAAAAGAAAGGTATTCATTCAAAACCCAATGTCCTGTTATTATCATTTCCATTTTAAATATTTTTTACTGTTTAAAGTCATGATGAAGGTTCAAGGAGTTAAATATATGTAATGAACTAGACCTGTACCTGGAGCACAAAGATGCTGAATAAGATATAGATGTCTTTGTTTTTCAATTAAATTGTTGGGGAGAAAAGTAGTCAGTGTTCTCCTTTATGCAGGGACTTTTCTCCCTTGCCTTTTTCTTATGCAAAGAGTTCTCCTCACTTGACTCTAAGTGTATTCAACTATTGTTATTCATTTCCCTTGTTAAGGCTTTGATTAAATCAATAAAGTTATCTACCTTTGATACAGGTGTTAATCTCTCCTGTAAGCACTTCATAATATATAATTTGTAGATGTTGCTTGAGTGTTTTCTTTCATTAGAATGGGGTCATATGGAGTTTCTATATTGCTGCAGAAGACCTTCAGCATATTTTCTCCTTGAATACCAAAGGAACTTTGATCTCCTTTACTGCTTATGTTTGTCAAGGGTAATAAAGCCTCAGATATACTCAGGAATATATCAGCCAGAGCAACCATAGGAATCAGTGGGAGTGAGACTCCTTCCTGGGACCACTAGCAACTAATCCTGAAGCAGATAACTTTGCAGGCTCACTGGGATGCCACCCCTGGGATGATTATTTCTATGAGTTTCTTCAGATAAAATATATTTTCAATGCAAACAAACATTAACATCTGACTATGTTGAGTAAACCTATGGAATACTACATACAACTGTTAAATATAATTCCTTGTGCTTACTTTTGCTTTTACATTTCAGATTTCCTCGGTATGCATTATCTATTTGGACATTTGGGCAAGCCCTATCCTCCTTTATCCAAATATAACCTTTCATACTTAGAGTCCAGATCTAGATCAGGCAGGCGCCCTTTGCCTTTGAACTAACAAGCCCTGTCCTGGCTCTATAATAGCTACATTCAGTCTTCTGTGTGTGCATGAATATTAGGTATTGGGGCAGTAAGACATTAAACTTTTTGAGGTAGCATTGCATTTCATAGATTTCTACTCTGGCACCATGTTTTATATGTAGTTATGTTTTATAAGTTTTTCCTATAAAACTTCTGAGAAACCAGAAACTTTTGTAACCTTTTTAAAACTTAAAGGAATTGACATGAACTTAGAAAGAATACTGCATTTGGAGCAATTATTTATAACTGCTTCCAACTAGAAGTAAAGCTGTGACAGATTTGGAAACTCTGAGAGGAGATTTCTTCAATGCTTTTCTGAGTGGTGAGGTATTTTAAATGAAAACTTCATGGAAACATTGCTTATTGACACAGTGTTTTATGTTGCAAGTACTGGCTGCTTAAATTTTCCTGTTTCTGACAGTTTGTAGACAACAGACAAAAATTCCCAAATGGACTTATGCTTCACATAAAAATGTTGAATGTGTTAAAGTTTTCAAAAAGAATATATTTACCTGATGTGAGTATATTGAAACTGGGCTGCCATGTAAAGGAAGAAACCTATGCCACAGGCATTCTACTTCTGTAGCAGTACAATTGTAAATTGGCTAAGGTAATAGATGTCTTGGGAAGTTGAGAGTCTAAATTTGTGCATTTTTTCTGGGCAGAAACCCATTTAATTCCCATTCTTTAATCTCATGGGGCTTTCTTTTTGTTGTTGTTGTTTAAAATTGTACAGAAAGAATAAAAATGTACAGGGCTTAAAATTGTTTTATTCCTTGGGATTCATTGGTTGGTGAACTTGAACAGGTCAGTTGACCTACTGGATCTCAGTGTCCTTATCTGTAAAGTGAGGCTAAACGTTGTAAAGACAACCGTCAAGTTGTCCTCCTCACTCCTCAGCTACTTCAAAGGCTATGGTCAATCATTATAATCTCTCCCTTGCATGTGTTCTCAGAAGTGATGCTATGCACTTCTTAGTTCATCACCAAGGCACATGATGTCAGCTAGTCCCAATTTTGGTGACATTAACTTTAATCACTTGGTTAAGGAGGTGTTCACCAGGGATCTGCTCTATAAAGTTAGCATTTTATCTTTTTAATTAATTACCACTTCTAAGATACTTTGAGAAAATGTTAATTTGCTTCTTATCAATCACCCAGTAGTTTATGAATTCCTTGATGACTGTTTAACTCCACCATGACTTCTGAATCTGAAAGAGTTTTTCCTTCTTTCCGTTAATTTATTTATTCATTTTTTTTATATCCATACAGTTTCATGGATTCTTACTTTCTTCATTGATTCCATTATTTATTTTGGTGCTCAAACTGTCCCAAGTTTGGCAAGTGGGAGAACCTTCAACTTGGTCTCTGTGTGCTTTTGATATGTGCCATGAACATTGCCATGCTTTCCTTGGAGAAACAACACAATCTAGGCTCATTCACTGCCTTAGTGTGAGAGTTAACCTTCCTTTCTAAGGACTCCTGTTTCTTTTAAAGGAGAAAGATATTAAAGATCTGGTATAGTCCCAATAGTTTATTTTTTGCTTTTCCTTCCCTTGCCTGAGGAGACACATCTGGAAGAATGCTTCTATGGCTGATGTCAAAGAAATTACTTCCAATATTTTCTTCCAGGATTTTTATGATTTCAGGTCTCACATTTAGGTTTTTAATTCATTTTGAGTTTATTTTTTGTGTATGGTGTAAAAAATGGTACAGTTTCATTCTTTTTTGTGTGTGTATTTATTTTTATTTTTCTTGAGAGAGACCATGAGCTAAGGAGGGGCGGGGGTTGGGGGGAGAGAATCCCAAGCTGGCTCCATGCTATTAGCACAGAGCCTGACATAGGGCTCTCACAAACTGTAAGATCATGCCCTGAGTCAAAACCAAGAGTCAATTGCTTAATGGACTGAGCTACCCAGATGTTCCAGTTTCATTCTTTCACATGTAACTGTCCAGTTTTCCCACTACCATTTGTTGAAGAGACTATGTTTTTTCCCTTATATATTCTTGCCTCCTTTGTCATAGATTACTTGACCATAAAAGTGTGGGTTTACTTCTAACTCTCTATTCTGTTCTTTTGATCTACATGCTTATTTTTGTGCTAGTACCATACTGTTTCAATTACTACAGCTTTGTAGTATATCTTGAAGTCTGGGATTATTATACCTCTAGCATTGTTGTTCTTTTTCAAGATTGTTTTGGCTATTCAGGGTCTTCTGTAGTTCATTACAAATTTTAGGAGTATTTGTAATGGTTCTGTGAAAAATGATTTTGGTATTTTGATTGAGATTGTGTTAAATCTCTAGATTGCCTTGGGTAGTAAGGACATATTAACAATATTGGTTTTTCCAATTCATGAGCATGGAACATCCTTCCATTTGTTTGTGTCATCTTCAATTTATTTTTATCAATATTTTTATATGCTAAAATAAAAAGCTTTTGCACAGCAAGGAAATAACAAAACAAAACAGCAACCTACTACATGGGAAGACATATTTGCAAAAGATATATTCATTAAGGGGTTAACATCCAAAATATATAAAGAATTTAGAGGGGTGTCTGGGTGGCTCAGTTGGTTAAGCATCTGACTTTGGCTCACATCATGATCTTGTGGTTTGTGAGTTGGAGCCTCACATTGGGCTCTATGCTGTTAGCTTAGAACCAGGGTCCTGCTTCAGATTCTGTGCCTCTCTCTCTCTGCACTCCCCATCTCATGCTCTGCTCTCTCTTTCTCTCTCTCAAGAAAAAGTAAAATAATAAATACTTTTACAATTCAGCTCAATACTAAAAGGACAATTAATCTTTGGGCAGAGGACCTGAATAGAATTTTTCCAAAGAAGACATAGAGACGGCTAGCAGACACATGAAAAGATCCTCAACATCACTAATCACCAGGGAAATGCGAGTTAAAACCACAATTAGATATTACTTTACAACTGTCAGAATGACTAAAATCAAAAACACAATAAATAACAAGTGTTGATGAAGGTGAGGGAAAAAAGGAACCTTTATGCATTGCTGGTGTGACTATAAATTGGTGCAGTCACTGTAGGAAATAGTATGAAGTTCTTCAAAAAATTAAAAATAGAAATGCCCTATGATCCAATAATTCCAATACTGGGTATTTACTCAAAAAATGAAAAAACAATTTGAAAAGATATTTGCATCCCTATTTATTGCAGCATTATTTACCAATAGTGAAGATATGAAAACAACCCAAATGTCCCTCAATAAATGAATGGGTAAAGAAGATGCGGTATATATACACAATGGAATATTACTCAACCATAAAAAATAATAAAATCTTGCCATTTGCAAAACGTGAATGGACCTAGGGTGTTTTTCCCTTTTCTCGAGTATCACAATCCTGCACTTCATGTTTTGACAGCAAACAAAATTTACACATTTTGTGCAGTCTTACTGTTGTGTTCTATGGAAAGACAAACAGGTATCAGTTATGGGATGGCCCTGAGTAAGCTTTTGGTTTCTTTTACAGTACATGAGAGGCTATTATAGGATACAAATTTTAACAAAGCTTGTTCTAATTCAAGTCTGCTTATGGGAAACAAAGGCAACATTAATAGAACAATGATCATATTGTGGCAAATTTACCATGAGGTCAAGTCCGGACAAATACCACATGGTCAGAGTTCCCATAGGCCTAAAATTTGGTCTCTGAAGGACATCAAGTAAACATGATGTCTTTCCTCAATCAACTTTGTCTTAAAAGGTTTTTAAGAAGGACTTTTAGCAAAGTCCTGTCCCTCTCCAAATTCAGGCAGAGAAGTGAAGGAGATGGAGAAGAACGGAGGTTTGTACATTTCACAGCATTCCATTTGTTCCCTTTTCATAAACACATCAGAATTAGAATTGTTCATCTTTTTTATGGTACCTTAAGACTGAAGAGAGGTAAGCTAAGGAGGTGTGACAAATTTTGTCAGGCATATCAAGCTTTTCCTCCCAAATAGGTAATTCTACTCAAAGACTAAATAATTTTAAACTATGTAACCTTTTTCTCAAAGATATTGACAAGTTGTATTATTTTACTCCTCCAGGCACTTATTTAATGTTCACTAGCCAAGTGGGTAATAAATTTGATGGGGGTACCTGGGTGGCTCAGTCAGTTTAGCACCTGGCTTTGGCACAGGTCATGATCTCACAGTTCGTGAGGTCATGATCACATGGTTTGTGAGTTTGAGCCCCTAGTGGGGCTCTGTGCTGATAGCTCAGAGCCTGGAGCCTACTTGAGATTCTGTCTTCTTCTCTCTCTGCCTTTCCTCCTCTTGCACTCCATCTGTCTCTCTCTCTCAAAAATAAACATTAATTTTTTTTGAAAGAGAATAGCTGTAAAAAATATGTTACTTGATAAAGGTGGCAGGATTAATTTCTCTATCTACCTATTATTTCATCAATAAGGTGAACAGCTGAGAATATAAAATTCTACCTATAAATCTTAGCTATGCTATTATTATCATAGTCATTTAGTCTGGTAAAATAATTTACTTATTACCATAATATAATCAGAGTGATTCATTTCTAATATTTCATTATGTCTTTATTAGCCTAATAAGAGACCTTCCAGCTAAGGCATAATCCAAGGGAAGAAAATTGTAGAAAAATTAAAACCTTGTGTCTATACTTCATGTTACTTTGTGTGTCAACTTTAGTTGAGGTTATTAATTCTATTTTCATTCATTGTTCACTCTTTAGTTTATAGATGAAATTTGCAACAGGGCTGGGGAATACACCAACATACTGTACCACTTTCAGAAAAATTTGGGAGCTGAAGTTATATTTATTCAGCAAATATTTATTAATTACATGATGTATAAATCATAGTGCTTTAGATATATGGGAAAATATATAAATATATGAAGGGTCCCTCTGGACCTAATAATTATATTGAAAAGTCAAGTTATACTTTGGCAAAGTATTGCAGAGTACCTTCAGATATAGTATGCTTTCTTCTGATTATTAAGCATTATTATATTATTTTATACCAAAACATTAATGACAGACAATAACAACAATATAACATAAGAACATAAGTAGCCTTTCTGAGGCTATGTGGCTTATGTGATGAAAGCTGAAGGCTAACTCAAGTCTTCTGATTTAAAAGCCTTGTGTTTTAGAACTACACTAGCTAGATAACTATTATATTACAGTCAAAGGATTGTTGTTATCTGAGTCTGTGGGTGTTTTCTGAAAGTTAGCTTTACAGAGATAATGAGAGCTAAGCTAGGACCTGAATAATGAACGGAGTTTCATAGAGAATGGAGGATGAGGAGACCCTTGGCAAAGTGAAAAGTGATGGGCAAAAGACTCAGGACCATGCCAGCTATCATTTTTATGAATATTCCAATGAGAAGAAAACAACAAGATTAAAGAGTCAGAAATCCAAGAAATGTCAGGTCTGGCTATGGTCTGCAACATGTGTCAGTCATATAAGAAAAATCAACTAATCAATTAGTTCTGTTTTTAGAGGAAAGTATCCTATATACTTTAGGGTTCATTATGGATATGGAGGGGGCTAATTGGAAAGCTTCTTGACTTGACTCCATGGGAAGACATTTTATATCCAGCAAAACCAACCCTTTTTGACTCTCTTTGAAAGCTTTTGAAATGACACAGTGACTTTTCTCAAGGCTACTCATTTTCAGGGTGTGAGAATCTTGCTCACAGGAAAGCATATTTTCAACTCCTTCTGAGACTCCCACAGAGGTTCAGCCTTAATCATAGGGAGAAAATGATTACCCATGCTTTGTGACTTCAGAGGCAGCAGAATGGAAAGAGAATAGAACACAGAAGATCTGAGCACTTAAAACTGTGGCACTGTGAATAAACTGCTTAAGTTTTCTGAGTCTCAGTTATTCATTTACTTTGAAACGGAAATTAATGCCTTCCTGACTGATTTCCCAACTTCCTTATATTACTGAAAGGGCCTTCCTTATTCAGTAGTTCCCATCTCCAAATATTTTCATTTTTATGGGTTTTGGCGTTCATCTTTAAACCATCTCTCTATAGTAACAAAAGGAAATGTATTTAAGCCAGGAGGGTGCATACTGGCCCAAACTGACCACTACATATGATGTCGGGCAGCTCCCTCATTTGAACCCCATTCTTTCGTAAAGGGAGATTTCAAAATGGAGCAAGCAAGCCTAGAGAAGAAAGTCTCTTTTAAAATAGGGTTGGGAAGCCATAACAGGAGGAATTTATACATGTCGTTGGCAGAGAAATTATAAACTTTTTGCTAGCTACAAGTCCTCAGCCTGGATTTAACCCCCTCCTCACCAGAACACTTGAATCTTCCCATTCTTCACTTTGAAAATAGCCCACAAGATTTGACAAGTTTCAGTCTCTTATTTGCATATTAACTACTGATTCCTGTTAACCTATTTTTGATCCATGTTTTGCATAGAAGACCTAAATGAGAATTGCACTCATGACGTTTTGTCTTTACAAGTCTGTCCCTCTTTGTCTTCTTCCTAGGAACATGAGTCAGCTTTCTACCTGAATCTATGTCTCCCAAATTGCAATTCTAATTGCCCCAATAAATGCCTGTTTAAATTTTCAGTGAATTACTTCTTGGTTGACATTTCCATTCTCACTCCCATGGTCTTAGATCAGGTTCACAACATTTCTGGCCCACATTTTCCCAACAACTCCTCAGCCTGCCTTGCAAGACCAGCCTACCCTTTTCAAATGGTTCTTCTCACTCATCCAGAGTTCTTGTTCACTGTCCTACTCAAAGCCCTTTAGTCCCACTGATCCTCCTCCCTACTTCCACATCCCTAAGAAAAAAATCTAAATTTCTTATCCTTGCATAACACATAGGACATGCCATGATCTGTCCTTTTAATGTCTCCACAACAACACACAAAGGCTGAGGAAAAAGGTTAAATCTTGTACTTAAATCCAGGTTTTCTTGCTCGAAGACCAAGACTTAAAAATTTTTTTAAGTTTCCTTATTTTTTTTCCTTAGAAATTTTTTAAACAGTTATTTATTATGGAGAGACAGAGAGAGATAGAGCATGAGCATGGGAGGGGCAGAGAGAGGGGGAGATAGAATCTGAATCCAGCTCCAGGCTGTGAGCTGTCAGCACAGAGCCTGATGCAGGTCTCAAACTCAAAAACCTCGAGATCATAACCTGAGCCAAAGTCTGATGCTCAACCCACCAAGCCACCCAGGTGCCCCAATTTTTTTTTTTCAGAGAGAGAGAGAGAGAAAGAGTGTGCAAGCTTGCACAAATGGGGGAGGGGGCAGAGAGAGAAGGAGAGAAAGACCAGGACTTTTTTTTGCATGCATGATGCTGGTAAAAGGTGTAATTCATGAAGACAATGTTATTATACAAGTAAGTATATGAAGATCAACAGCACTGGTAACATATCAACATTTTTACCTAAGAAAAACATGTAAGTAGAAAACAATATATATTAGCCATATTCATAAAAATATCATAACTATGATTAATCAATACATATTATTGCCAGTCATGATGAAAAGAATGATGAAGGAAGGAGAAAAATGTTCACTTTTAGCCAGAAGGCTGACCTATAACCTGCTAACTTCCCATAAGGATCATATATGGGCTAGTTGCTACATTCTTAAAGGGTCTCATGACTCCCCGTAAATCTCACAGATATTTAATATTGAACAGAATGATAGGCACCAGAGAAATTCTGTGGAAGTAGTTTTGTGAGTAAAATTTCGAAGAAAACATTTATGACCTAATACTCCCTGAACATCTCCTCCCCCTTGAGCACTAAGCATATATAGCCTCCAGCTTCACACAGCAAAGGTGCAGCTCTTTTTGCCCCTGGGTCCTTGCTGTCCCCATGCTACTTAAATGAGCTTACTAACCTACACCATACAATGTCTCAAGAATTCTTTAACTGTCCCACTCAATGTTACCACAACAGAACTTTGCACACAGTATCTAATTTAATTCTCATTGTAAGCAAATAAACAGGTGCCACTTTATCCCTATTTTATAGGTGAAGAAATAGAGAGATTATGTTGCTTTTTCAAATTCAGTAACTAATGAGTAAGGGGTGCATGCATCTGTGCTTTTAACCAATAAGATTTGTAGTTACTGAGGTAGCCACCAGATGCCAGATGAGTGTGTGGAGAGGAAAACATTTAACATCTAGTACAATATAAAATAAACTGCATGTTTGAAATTAGAAGTCATCAGTTAAAACAAATCATGGACATACTACGTTTTTAGTTTCCTAAGTGGATACATCCACACTTCTAATTTTCTAAGTATCCCAAATTTTCCCAAAATAAAACTGACAATAATATTGTTTATAATTAATTTTAGGTATATAAAAATAGTTTCTATTTTTGCATTTATTGAAATCATTGGGTATATTTTGTTGTTATAGATCTTCCTGAGTTATTTATCAAATATCTTTATGGTTTATGGTTTATTTTTAAACGATATTTGACTAAGAGAATGTACTAAATTATGCCATTCATGAATCTAAGCAAGTAGTTCTTGACATAAAACATTTTACCACCTTAAATTCAATTGATATGTTCTAAAAAAGGGATTTTAAATTAATCTCTGACATGTGGATTAAATTTTCACATTTTAAGAGGAAATGGTGCTGTATAGCCATGCTTCCTCCTGATACCTAATTATCCTCTCCCTCACCTTGTTGTAGGATTCTTGCTCAGAGAGTCGTGACACCGAGGCTTTTCTTTCCAGGAAGCAACTTTATTCTGCCGGCACCACTCAGTTGGGTTCGTACCCAAAAGAACTGAGCGGCCCACATCATATGGCATAGGGTTTTTTTTATACATTTTCTATTTCTTTGTCTCCCATATATGGTAATACACATAAACATGCAGTCTGATTAAGTTGTTTCAGTTTACAAGAACATGGGGGATGTAGGCAGCTGGACTCATATCTAGGTGACCTTGAAGTCTTCCCTTCTCTCTTCTTCATTTTTTTTTCTTCCTCCTTAGGGAGGGGTTCCTACCACAACCTGAGTAATATTAATTGTTCTGGACACCTATATTCAGATGATGTGTACATGGTGTAAAAGAAAGGAAGGTAATAAATTTCTTTTCACCCCTGTCTAATTTATGTCTCTTGTCATTGATCAATACCCCTGGTGTGTGGTAGTTTAAATTTCTATTTTCCATAATACTTGGAAGATTTTTTTCCAGTCAAATATAGGTGCTGACACATGCCTTGGGAACTCTCAGTGTGGACCTCTTCCCATTTATTTAAGTCGAAAATACATCTGAAAACCCTCCTTCTCTAGATTGTTGAAGCCAGAGGGCTGTTTGAGGACTCCTTTTGTGAACCTGATGAAAATACTGCTGAGAATCTTCTTTACAAAGCTAATATTTAAAGACATTACAAATCTCACATTGACCTTTGCTTTGTAGAACAAGTGCTTTGCTTTGGTTAAAGTGCATAGATGGGTTCCACACAGGAAGTTCCTCATTGTGAATAATCTTACTGAAAGGAACTCACTCATTCTTAATGGAATAAATACTTGACATTTCTCTCTGTTAAAAAAAAAAAAAAGATGTTCTCTGATGAATCCTTTGAAATTCTGCTTCTTTGTAGAGAGGAAGGAGAATTCTATTGAGTGAAATATGCAAACTATAATCTAGAATTCAGTCTTTTGGTGGCCCTGGAGAAAATGATTAGAAACAATCAAGGGTGATCATTTAATTTATTTGGTTGATTTCTCTCTTTCACTTCCCACTGCCATTTTATTACTTCCTTTTAAAAATTTAATTACAAGGGCGCCTGGGTGGCTCACAGTTGGTTAGGTGTCCAGCTCCATTTCAGCTCACTCATGATGTCATGGTTTGTGGGTCTGAGTCCCGCATGGGTCTATGTGCTGAACAACCACAGCCCTGAGACTTCTTGGGATTCTCTTTCTCTCCTTCTCTGCTCACTCTCAATCTTTCTCAAAAATAAATAAACATTAAGAAAAAACTACAGAAATGTCCAAAGGCTGATACAAAATATATTTGTGTACTCAGAACTATAAGAAGTTAAATTCTATATAAAGTATTACTTGAGACAGTTTCTGAAATTTTATTCAAATATGTAAATAATGCCAAAAGGGAAGCAAATGGGAGTTTACATGTAACAAATTGATGGGATCTGACATTGTTGACTCTGGGGTGTTGGATACATGACTCTTCTGTGTACTTTGGTGTATGTTTCTATTTTCACGACAAAAACTTTTTAAAATTTTTATGTAAATAACTTCATGTTTTTGCTCTTCCTAATAAATCTACCACAACTTCCTGTTAATAATAGCCCCTTTGGGACATCTGAGTGGCTCAGTTAGTTGAGCGACTGACTCTTGATTTCAGCTCAGGTCATGATGCCAAGGGAGTGGGATCAAGCCCCCATAGGCACTCTGCACTGAGCATGGAGCCTGCTTAGTATTCTCTCTTTCTCTCTCTCTCTCTCTCTCTTTCTCTCTCCCTCTGCCCCTCTCCCTGGCTCATGCTGTCTCTCTTTAAAATTTAAAAAAAAAAGTTCTTTTAAAGGAAAGAAAAAAAAGAAAATATACTGTAAAAATATCCTTTAAAAGTAGCCCCATTAAATTGAAGCCTGTATAATTTTGGGGGAAAGTACACAACAAATAATGTTAAAGCCTTCTCATTCTGTCCTTTAGCCCTGTCTTCCTTCCCATTTGCACAAATAGAATTTTGGTTATATTTCAGTCCATTTGTTTTTAGGTTTATTATTTACATATGTGGGAGAAATGAGCCCACTGCCCCAATCAAAGGAGGGACAGATGCAGAGACTTGGAGCACAGTGAAGTAAGGCTTTAATCAATGTTCTTGCAAGAGCAGATGTCTGATGGACAGGCACACTTAGGGAGGTTACAGCAGGCAGTTTATCTCCCCAGATTCCTCATTGGTTGAGTACCACAGAGGTTACAACCTTACCTGGAAGTCACCTATGCCCATGCAAGGCCAAAAAGTAGTCTGATTGGAACAAATGTACATTCCTTGAGCTGATATAGAGATTTCAGTTCTTTGGCGCATGCTCATTCCAAAGCCGGCAAAAAGTACACCCATGAAATGGAGAGGGGAAGAACCAGGAAGTGAAGTGTCTAAGGGTTTGGAACTCCATTGGCGGGGAGGGGAGAGGGTTCATACATATTTCCAATAGGTTGTAAAACCTGTTGTTAACTAGACAGCCCAGCTTTTATTTAGTATTTCTGAAAATGATTTGTCTCACTTATTCTCACAATATATATCTATAAATAGTATATTACTTTGTGTATTTTAAAGTTTTTATAATGTTATATGTTACCTTATGCAACTTACCTTTTCTTATAAGTAATTTACTTTTACATTTATCCATGTCCATGCAAATAAATCTAGTTCTTTCATTTTACCTGATGTATAACAGTCTGTGGATGAACATAGCCAAAACGTTGAGTTTTGTTACTACAGACGATGCTACAATGTAACAATTATAGAACTACTTATACACCATTGCAAAGAATTCCTTCAGAGTATATACCCAAAAGTGAAAATTTTCAGCTATAGGACATTTTCTTGTTTTCCTTTAGTAGATACAGCTGGATTGCTTTGTGGAGTAACTGGGGCAGCCCAAAGAATGACAGAGCCCCTGTTCTGCAGTATCTTTTGACCAATGTTTAGAATTGATTGGTTCTTTTTTTTTTTTTGCTAGTCTGATAGTATGAAGCATATCTCCTTGTCATTTTATTTTTATTTCTTGTGTAACTTGTGAGACTGAACATCTTTTGAATTGTATATTAGCTTTTCAGATATTTTCTTCTATGAATTTCATATATATACATATATATGAAATATACACATACATATATATTTGGAATACTTGATTTTTCGTACTGATTTGTAAGCATTCTTTATACATACAGGATACTAAGTAGATAATTATAACAAAGAGATTATGCCAATCAATTGAGATATGTTTTATCACCAGTCCTAGGTCACTCAGATAATAACTATACCTATAGCACTTAGCTACAAACCCTTTTTGTCCTATACTATGCTGCCTTCCAAATATCAAATAATAAGGCTAAAGAAAAAGATGTCTAACACATTTTCCATTTTTAACACATCATGGTTTTATCAATTGTCAAGTTCATGAAGAAGCTAATTTTTCCTCCATGTGAAATTTTAGTTGGTTTGTATTGATGAGTGCGTGAGGATGACATTAAGAAGAGCAAGAAAATGTAACACTTCCTTTTCAAAGATAGCCTCCTGGATTTGGAGGTTTCTTAAGAATTTAAAATATAGCAATACAAACAGGCACATGAAAAAATGCCTTACATCACTAATGATCAGGCAAATGCAAGCCCAAACCACAATGAGGTACTATCCCACACCTCTCGGATTGGCTACTATCAAAAAGACCAAAAAAAAAAAAAAAAAGTGTTGGCAAAAATGTAGAGTTTTAAAAGGTACCCTTATACACTATTGGTGAGACTATAAACTGGTGTAGCTACTGTGGAAAATAACGTGGACCTCAAAAAAAAAAAAGGAATTATCATACAATTCAGCAATTCTACTTTTGTATATTTATACAAAGTAAATAAAAACAGCAGTTTGAAGAGATACATGCACTCCTATGTTCATTGCAGCATTGCTTATAATAGCCAACATGTCAAAGCAATATAAGTGTCCATCAATAGATGAATGGATATATGATACACATACAATATGTGATACACATGTGTGCATGTGCACACACACACACACGCACACATTAATAAACATTTACAATGGAATATTACTCAACAATAAAAAAGACTGAGATTTTCCCATTTGTGACAACACAGATCTAGAGGGTATTATGCTAAATGAAATAAGTCAGAGAAAGACAATTACCATATGATTTCACTTATATGTGGACTCTAAAAAAAAATGAATGAACAAACAAAACAAAAACAGGCTCACAGACATAGGAAACCAACTGTTAACCAACACTAGAAGGAGTTGAGGGGGTGCACTAAATAGATAAAGGGGATTAAGAGGTACAAAATCTGACTTATAATAAATCATGGGGATGTAATGTACAGCATAGAGATTATAGTTAATAATACTGAAATAATTTAGTATGGTGACAGATGGTAACTAGACTTATGGGGATTCTTTTGTAATGTATAAAAATATTGNTGTGGAAACTAATTTGACAATAAACTATTTGTAAAAAAAAAAAAAAACAAAAATAAATAAAACATTAAAAAAATATTGAATCACTATGATGTACGTTTGAAATTAATAGGATACTGTATGTCAATTATACTTCAATAAAAAAATAAATAAAAATAAAATATGAGAACAGAGCATATCTATATATTATTTCCCTGTAGTGAATGCAGCTCTAGCTGTGTTACACAAAGGATTTGTGTTTGGTGAATATTAATAAAACATTAAATTATCTATGGGCTTGCTGTATATACAACAGATAAACTCTAACACCGTATTTATTTTAAACACAATCATGACCGTGTTCCCACTAAAATACCTGTGCTTCTTGACATCACTTGGAAAGCAAACAGGCAACATTAATGTGAATTAGCAGAAATATGGTACAAGGTGCCAAAGAGATAAAACTCCTCCTGATTGTCATCGAACCTTACTATGTTTGTACAATAACATGATTCCTGTGTTGCCTTAAAGGCTGTGAAGAATCACCATAGGGATAAATAATATTCTTTCTTCCCTAAGCACCTCATAGAGACGAGGGGAACTCAGAAGGATGGCTGGCCTCAGCTGCTTTTGCCCTGAGGGAGAAAATGGATGCATGTGGTTGTACTAGGTTGTTTGTTTTTTTGTTGTTGTTGTTTCATTTCTTCAGCATCTCATATGAACTTGAATTCATTGTCCTTATTGATCCTTAAAGGTCTGTGATGTACTAAGCAACATGTGTATTTCCAGGCTAAGTATAAAAACTAAATGACAATTTCATGGATTTTCAAGTGTTGAAAAGGAAAGACTAAACAAAGGACATTTTGAAAGGCAGTAAAGAAGTTTGCCCCTACTAGTCCATTTTTTGTGTGTCTTTCCACACAATTAGTAGCTTAACAATTCCAATCAAAATGAGTGTTCCTTGCAGTTTTTGGCACATCCATATTAAAGAATATACAAAATTAATATATTCTATAGGTCAGTGATATAAGCAGGGGTTTCCAGATGGTAAACTTTTCCTGGAATTCATCCCTTTAGTTTACCATGAGTAGAAAAAGTCACTGCTAATGAGAAGTTTTTTTTAAATAACCAAAACTTAGCCAATGTACCCTACCTCAAATCTGTCACTCTCCTATATCCTTGTTTGCGTCAATGACTTCTACCATTATTAATCATTTAGGCTTAAAAGAAAACTTGGAGTTATTAGTAAATTCTTTTAGTCTTAAATTTCGAAAATGGATTAAATGAAACTTTTTCATAGGATAACTAGTAGGATTTTAAATTTAATCACACTGATATTTGGATATATGAAGAAAATATAGCTGATTGACCCAGTATTGTTTATCAGGAAAAAAAAATCTTTCCTTACTGCTCTGTAGCAGCAGCATTATTGTTGTAAATAAGGTAGTCATAATTATGCTGGTCTGCTTCTGAACCATCTATTCAGTTTTATTGGTCAGTTTGTCCCTCTGTACTCATAATATATTATCTCATTTAATATATCTTTACAATAGGTCTTATATTTAATGTTACATGTCCTTAGATTTTTTCTTTAATATTGTCTAGCATATTCTTGACCTTTTGCTTTTTCAGAAGAACTTGAGAATTAACTAGTTAAATTTGAGAAAAAGAGAAACATTTAGATTTTAATTTTGATTGGCTAAATTTATAGATTAATTTTGGGCAAATTGACATTAGAATATTAAGTATTATGATATTGAGTATGATACATCCCTGTATTTATTTAGATTTTCTTTTATTTCTCCCCCAAAATGTTTTTTAGATTTCACTGTAGAGGTATTCATATTTTCATTAAGTATTCTGATATGATATATTTTTGATAATACAGAGTTCACTCAATGGCAATAAAGAAGAATTTGGAGACTAATCAAATTCAGACAGGGAGAGAGGTAATAAAAAGCAGGTATTAAGCTCAAGAACTATAGGGAAAATAATTTTGTTTTGGTGACTAAACATGGAGAACAAAGAAATCGAGGGAGTCCATAAGGGCTCAGATATTTTGGAGTGAGTTAAACTTTGTAGAAAGGTTATGTTTTATGCAACTGTAGAAGGACATGCAGGTGATAGTTTCCAATTAGGGGCTGTGTATAAAAATTCTGGTTGTATGACGAGATCACTTAACTTGTAAACCTCATGAGATGAGTGACATTGTCTTGTTCACTGTGTTATCTCTAGATTCTAGTGTGTGATATGTATATAATTCTCAATAAATATTTGATGAATGGGAGAAAGACAAGAAAGAAAATAAAGGAAAGAAAGAAAAGAAGAAAGGAAGGAAAAAAGGAAGAAGAGACGGAGAGTAAGGATATAGAGATAGACACATGGTAGAGGGCAACATGGGAAAGGAAATAAAAATAAAAGAGAAAAAGAACTCAGAATATCTCAGAAAAGAGACAGGTCCTTTTCCAGGAATATAAGTTATTTCCTCTTAAATAGTTTTAGCTTCCTTCACTACTCTGATCACACTGTTCATCTCATTTTCATCGGAGATATTTAATATGATCATAATGTAAAAGGGAAATTTAGATGTCTTTATTATTATGAAAATCCTAATAAAAGGGAAATGTGATCATTCAATGAATATTTATTTGTTCAGGTTAGTAAGTATAATGATAATAATTTTTACATAGCAATAAAGCGAAGAATGAGAATGGGTTATTGCTTTTATAGCTCAACGTTTATTTCACTTGATTCAGATACTTTCACATTATTGCATTTAAGAAACAATTACTGTACTATCAGGTTGTCATTTTATTAAGGTAAAACCATCTTAATACTATGACAGTTAGATGCAAATTTCAAGGTAGGAAATCTCTTTAATGAGTCTATATCCTGAAAGTTGCAGGAGTTCAATTGGTTTCTACTAAATGAAAATATTTTTGAGCTTTCTTTGTTGAAGTCGGAGAAGAGAAATAGATTATAAAAGGTTTCACAGGTCAGCCTCTCACTTTCAAGCAGACTTAAGTATATTTTGCTGCAAAAAGGTAAAACTCTATTCTATTACATGATTTTTTCCTTTCTCTTGATTATAAATCCATGAGCATCAGGCTTTACATATCTGGTAGACTTTGTTTGTGTGAGGAGCTGAGTCCAAGAAACTTTGACATGTAACATTTGGCCCAGCCGATGACAGAATGGAGAAGCCAGCACAGAGTACAAGGAGAGAGAATAAAGGCCTGAGTAAGCCAAGAATCATCTTAATGACAAAGTCAATCATAGCTGTGACTAAAAGTGATTAGAGAAATTCTTACTCTAATTCTAGCTCAATTTAAGTAACATGGATTGTTTGGTAAAGTGATCAGTAAAAAAAAGTTAAAGGAAGTTTCTAATCTTAACAAGGTAGCCATTTTTTTTAGAAAAATAGATTCCAAATATAGAAAATATTTAGCCTAAATTCAATGCCGTTATATTTCAAAAGAAAATCTATGAAACATGGAGTAAATTAATGTTCAAAAACATGTTATATGGCATGCCTATCTGGCTCAGTTGGTAGAGCATTTAACTCTTAAATAAACTTTTTTTATGTTTATTTATTTCTGAGAGAGAGAGAGAGGCAGAGTGAGACCGGGAGATGGGCAGAGAGAGATGGGGACACAGAATCCAAAGCAGGCTTTAGGCTCTGAGCTGTCAGCACAGAGCCTGATGTGGGGCTTGAACTCACTCAAACTCACAAAACACAAGATCATAACCAAGCCAAAATTGGATGCTTAACCAACTGAGCCACCCAGGTACCTCCATTTAACTTTTGATCTTGGGGTTGTAAGTTCAAGCCCCATGTTGGGTATAGATAATACTTAAAAATAATCTTGAAAAAATGTTACACACCACATATGTAAACATACAGACATACATTTAAATGACTGAAAAATATTAGTAATATATGTGTACTCAGAGCTTTCTGCTTTTTGTTTTGTTTTCCTGAATGTAGTCTTCTGTCTTTAACTTTCACTTTAGTCCTGACCTCATCCTCTAGGAAGAATTTTGTTGACTATCTTACATCTAGGTGTCTCAATTTTTTAAATTAAAATTTTTGATAAGATAATTATAGATTTATATACAGTTATAAGAAATAATACAGAGATACCTTGTATAATTTGACCAGTTTCCCTAAGCAGTAACATTCTATAAAACTGTAATAACTTAATATTGTTAAGATGCCAGTTCTTCCCAATTTAGTCTATAGATTCAATACAGTCCTAATCAAAATCCCAGAAAATTATTCCGTGGATACTGACAGACTGATTCTAATGGTTATATGAGGAGGTAAAAGATCCAGAAGAGCCCACACACTATTGATGGAGAAGCACAGATTGACAAAACTTGGAAGCAACCAAGAAGTCCTTAACTAGGTGAACAGATAAATGGTGCTATATACAGACAATGGAAAATTACTCAGCACTGACAAGAAATGAGCTATCAAGTCATGAAAAGGCACGGAGGAATCTTAAATGCATATTATGAAGTGAAAGATGCCAATCTTGAAAAAGCTACATACTATATGATTCCAACTATATGACCTGGAAAAGGCAAAACTATGGAGACAATAAAAGATTAGTGATTGTCCAGGGTCAAAAGGAGAGAAGAATGAGCTGCTCTGTATGGTATTATAGTGAAACTACATGTCTGACACATATCATTTTAAATTTGTCCAAGCCCTTAGGATATACAACACCAAGAAAAAAATCTAATGTAAACTATGGACTCAGGCTGATAATCAAGTCAATGTAGGTTCTTCAGTTGTAGCAAATGTACCTTCTGGTGGGGGATGTTCATAATGCAGGAGACTATGCCTGTGTGGAGGCAGGGGGCATATGACAAATTTATATACATTCTACTCAGTTTTACTGTGAAGCTAATCTATTTGAAAACAATAAGTCTATTTAAAAACCAAAATATAATATAACCAGGATATTGCCATTTATTAAATCAGTTTCATTCAGAATTCTCTAGTTTTACTTATATTGTGTCTTTTGATCAAATTCTGAGCAAAAGATGAAAAAAGGAAACAAGGAAGAACCTATCATTGAGGATTTGCATAAGAAATGGCTGATATTTCACAAGTTAGAAATATTAAAGGAGAAACAAGTAGAAGAGATTGGAAGGAAAGAATCTGTTAGTTTGAAATAATCTTTTAGCTGTGGACAGAAAATGAAGGAAAGAGTTTTAGGACTATGTGGGCTATCTTGTGAAGAACATTGAGAATAATAGCAATGGACATTGAGGGTTTCAAAGATTATAGTTCTCTCTCTTCTGTGTTACATAAAGAGTCTGGGATTAAAAACTGGATTTTACCTCATTATTTTTTCTGTTAGATTGATATTTCTTCAAATGATCATTGACAAAGTCAGGGCCAGAGAGACCTGTAGAATTAAAACAAAGACCAAACAAAAGAGAACAAACACAGGTTATTTATTCAGAGCTTGCTATAGCAAGGGAGTCAATCACCATCATTTGTATTTTGGCAGAGCTTCAAAGGCAGGAAGGGGAGTGGGAATGCTTTATAGTGGAAAAAAGGGAAAACTTCAGATATAGTATTATTAGAGGTTATTTGCTTGGTGAATCTGGAAACAGGCTGACTAGACAGAATATCTTATGTGATCGGTTTGGGAAGCATATTTATCTTCCTCTGGCCAGGTATTGGAAGAGGGGACAAAAAATAGGAAATCTGAGAGTCCTTCACTTAGTCTTGACTATTCAGAGCCGATTGCTGCAGAGATTTGGTTTGGTTCACTGAGCTGGTTGCTGAAGACATCATAGGTCAGAGTTTTTATTACATCTGATATGGGTCTTGTCATTTGTATATTCAATCTCTTAGTCCTGTATGATCCATCCATCTATTCACCCATCCTCCCTCCCTCCCTCCCTCCCTCCTTCCCTCCCTCCCTTTCTTCCTTCCTTCCCATCCATCCATCTCTTTGGCAGGCCTTTCCAGCTGCCTTTTAATTGCCTGGCTACAGTTCAATACTTGAATTATGAGGCAAGGTTTACTAACATGGGATTGTCATCAAATTATTTGGTTAAAGTATAATGTGGATTTCCAAGGATGGGGTGTTCAGCAGAAGCTGAAAAAATAGAGCAATCCTTAAAGAGGAGGTAAGACATTTTTTTTTCAAATACACACTGAGCACTTAAAAATAAAGATTATACCTGGGTGATAATGTAGTCACAGTTTTATTTACCAAAAATTTCACAGTGCAGACAGGAAGATAGACAAAACAAAGCAAAAAATAATTAGGAACTCATATATAAGTGTGTATATATAAGTGTACATAATATATATAGGTATATATAGTATTAAAATAATTATTTTAATAGAAGTTTGAACAAATTTCTATAATACAAAGGAGAAGACTATAAATGCTGACCAAATCAGATGGAATGGGCTTCACAGAAAGGGGATGTGCAGGGCTTTCTAATGATGAGTTGGTGCTTGCTAGGTGTAAAACAGAGAAAGGGCAATCCTAACAGAAGGATAATATCTGCAAGGTGCTGTAATATTAAAGATCTGGTAGACTTGAGGGATGGTAAGAACTGTGATGTAGAAAAATATTCCTCTGCATTAAAGGCTGGGTAAAGATTTTAGAAGACACAGTTTCATGTGTGGAGATGATCTTTGCTCTTTTAGGCAACCAAGATACTTTTTAAAAGCAGAGAATTAATATGATTTGACATTTCTAACTGATAGTTCTAGTAATAATGTGGGAAGTAAACTTGAAGGAAGTGATATGCTGCCAGTAATGAGAGTTAGAAAAGTGTGCAATACTTCAGAAGAGGAATCTGATAAGACTCTGACCTCAGACATTCTAAAGGAGATGGAGAGGTGAGTCATACAGCAAGAGATACTTTGAAGGGAGAATTTGTGAGATCAGGTGATCAAGTAAATATGCAGACAGAAACAGGGATTAAATGGTACTAGTTTGTGAGTTCTGATGAATGATGACAGTAATTAAAACAGGAAATACAACAGAGTAAACAGATTGTGTGTTGTGGGTGGGCATTGGGGGGATGAATAATGTGTTCACTAATTTTGTTTGGATTATGTTTGTGGAGACTTGGGACATCAGTTTGGAAATGCAGATTTTATATCTGGAAAATAAACAGGAACTGGATAACACATATTTGGATTTTGTGTCATATATCTTGGACTCAGAAACCTCAAATAAAGTTTTTGAATTTATAAGATTATTGATGGCATTATCCAGTATTCCCAGTGGGAGTTGGCTGTGATATCAGCATTAGCAAAAGTACAACAGTGGGATTAGAAAGCATTTTATCATGAGACACATAATTAGTTAAATAGCTCCATGCCCTAATTTTCTAAAATAAAAAACAAAAAATGATTGTCATTCATATTTCTATAAGCTCTTCAATTAGAATCAGAACTTCAGAGAAATGGAAAAACATTCCATGCTCACGGATCGGAATAATAAATATTGTTAAAATGTCAATACTACCCAAAGCAATCTATGCATTCAATAAAATCTTAACTAAAATTGCACAGGCAATTTCTCAAAGCTAAAACAAACAATCACAAAATTTGTATAAAACCACAAAAGACCCCAAATAGCCAAAGTAATATTGAAGAAGAAGACCAAAGTGGGAGGCATCGCAGTCCCAGACTTTAGCCTTTACTACAAAGCTGTAATCATCAAGACAGTATGTTACAGACACATAGACCAATGGAATAGAATAGAGAACCCAGAATTAGACCCACAAATGTATGGCCAACTAACCTTTGACTAAGCAGGAAAGAGTATCCAATGGAAAAAGATCTTGCAGAAGAATGCACCTAGACCACTTTCTTATACCACACACAAAAATAAACTCAATATGGATGAAGGACCTGAATGTGAGACAGAAAACCATCAAAACCCTAGAGGAGAAAGCAGCAAACAACCTCTTTGACCTCAGCCACAGCAATTTCTTGCTCTACACATCTCTAAAGGCAAGGGAATCAAAAGGAAAAATGAACTATTGGGACTTCATCAGGATAAAAAGCTTCTGCACTATAAAGGAAACAATCAACACAACTAAAAGGCAGCTGATAGAATGGGGAAAAAATAGTTGCAAATGACATATCAGATAAAGGGCTAGTTTCCAAAATCTATAAAGAACTCACCAAATTCAACACCCAAAAAACAAATAATCCAGTGAAGAAATGAGCAAAGACATGAATAGACACTTTTCCAAAAAAGACATCCAGATGGTCAACGGACACATGAAATATTGCTCAACGTCACTCATCATCAGGGAAATGCAAACCAAAGCCAAACTGAGATACTATCTCACACTGGTGAGAGTGGCTAAAATGAACAAATCAGGATACTACAGATGCTGGCAAGGACGTGAAGAAATGGGAACCCTATTGCACTGTTGGTGGGAATGCAAACTGGTGCAGATGCTCTGGAAAACAGTGTGCAGGTTCCTCAAAAAATTAAAAATAGTACTACCCTATGACCCAGCAATAGCACTGCTAGGAATTTACCCAAGGGATACAAGAGTGCTGATGCATAGGGACACATGTACCCCAATGTTTATAGCAGCGCTTTCAACAATAGCCAAAAAATGGAAAGAGCCTAAATGTCCACCAACTGATGAATGGATCAAGAAGATGTGATTTATATATACAATGGAATACTACATGGCCATGAGAAAGAATGAAATCCTGCCATTTGCAGCAGCGTGGATGGAACTGACTGGTATTATGCTGAGCGAAATAAGTCAGTCAGAGCAAGGCAGGTACCATATGTTTTCACTCATAAGTGTATCTTGAGAAACTTAACAGAAGACCATAGGGGAAGGGAAGGGGGATAAAAGTTACAAACAGTGAGGGAGGGAGGCAAACCATAAGAGACTATGAAATACAGAGGAAAAAATGGAGGATTGTTGCGGTTTGGGGAAGAGAGGAAAGTGAGTGATGGACATTAAGGACGGCACTTGTGGGGATGAGCCCTGGGTGTGCAATGGAAGCTAATGTATGGAAGCTAATTTGACAATAAATTATATTTAAAAAAGAATCAGAAACTTTGTTTTGAGAGAGAGAGAAAAAAAGAGCGCTCATTCGTGCATGTGATCATGAGAGGGATGGGAGGGGAAGAGAGAGAGAGACAGGGAGAGAGAGAGAGAGAGAGAGAGAGAGAGAGAGAGAGAGAGAATCTTAAGCAGGCTCCATGAGCAGTGTGGAGCTAATCACAGGGGTCAGTCATGACCTTAGCTGAAATCAAGAGTTGGACGCTTAACAGACTGAGCCATATAGGCAACCCTGGAATCAGAAACTCTCAGTCCTCTCAGACTATATCTACACCTGCAAATTAAGTGAGGACTGAGTTACATTTTATTTTATTTTTGGCAATTCTCCTCATTTTCCCTCAAATATTAAAAAGATGCAGAATACTCTTGTGTATATTCTATTAATTCAATTCATAAATTATATTTTTGTATACATTTCCTATTAATTCCTCAATTGATAAATTACCTTTCATTTTTAGTGCTTAGCTTATGAAAGTGTTCTAGTAAAAATAACATTCTTGTAATTCCAAAAGAATTATCCTACAATTATTCTTAAAAAGTAAGACTTTGAAAATACTTGACAAGAAACTTGGCAGTAGGCTCTTTGAGATTGCCTCAGGTAAATGCATAATAATTGAATAATAACTTGTCTGCTTCTTGCAAATGGAAGAAAGATACGTGCAATCATTTTTAATACCTTCCATGTGCCTGATAAGAATCTGTGGCTATTTTATTTTCTAAGCACGCTAATTATCAGCAGGGGGAAAAAGCCAAGAGAAGCAAGAGCATCAATATGTTTTTTTTTCTCCTCAGAAATAAAAGTAAATTCAGTGTGTGATAACAACAGCTAGTAATGCCCTTCTCACTTTTATATTAATGACTAGCCATGTAAATGCCTGAGGCACCGCCTTCAGGTTTTGATAGTTGTGAAACCCAGCGCTAAGTTTTAACAATAGAAGAAATGGCTTCTTCTGCTCTGTAAAGATTAGGGATATTCTTTATGATAATGCCTCGGGTACAAGGCCAATAGCTTTCTCCAATCTGTGTGGATTTTGAAAGAGCCTTTCTCTTGGGACTCATCAATAAAACATTCCATTCAGTTTCATCTTAGAACAATCTTTTAAAGTATGTAGGTTTAATACAGAGTAAAGATTACAATATGAAAGCCAGCAGAAGTACATTATGCAAACGAAAATGAACAGAATGGGGCAGCACAGGGAAAGAATGTTTCAAGTGATAAATTAAACTTAGGAAATTATAGCTTTAATTTAGCAGATGCATTTTTTCCAAGGGAGATATCAAAATATTTAGATGAGAACACATTTTTCTGAAGTCAAACTTTTGAAATAAAACGTTTTCTTAAAAGCAAATAGATTTAGCTACACACTTAAAACACTAATCATAAATGTAGACCTTAATTGGGTCTAGCTGGATCTAGAAAAAGATAAATATTGATTAACTGAATAAATAATTGAATAAATTGGGGTTGGGTTGGGAGTGAGTTATGTATCTAGGTTTTGTCCTAAACTGTTGAGCCCTTTGACTGAATAGGTACAAATATCTATGTACACACTCACACACACACTCTCACACACACACACACTTAAATTTAGAACTTTTCTTCTAGGAAGAGTAATTAAGAAATGTTAAATAACTTGGCTTCACAATAGGAACTTGTATTATGTGGGACAAACCTATGTGTCTAGAGATCTAAATGTAGGTTTGTACTCAGAATACTTGGCAACATGGGTTTGTTCAGTAGCCAGCAAGCAATTGAGCAAATAACAACAATAACAACAAAACAGATTTTAGGCCAAGTGAATAATCTGTGGAGAAATGATGTTGTTGCTTGGGACAGGTGATAAAATTCCAAATGGGCACTATTAATGAGCAGAGTGAGTCTGGAGTGCCAGTAGGATGGTTTTAGGCAAGGGAACAATAAATGCCAAATACTGCCTTGGTACTCGTTAAATGTAAGACTGCTCTATTATTAATCAGGCTTTTGCCATTCGGGAAGCTAATAAGTTGTGCTGGACCAATGGGGCACTGCTTTTGCCAGCACTGCAGATCCAAGTGGCCTTGGTTCTCTCAATCTTCAATCTGAATTTTGAAATCTGTAGCTTCAGTGAGATGCAACACTAATGCTTTCCCATGTCAATATAATAACTTTTGAACTAGGTATCAAACTAAAGAACAGAAGAAGACTTGAAGAGAGATAGGAGACTGGACTACCTCAGACTCTAATCATTCTAACCACATGGAATTCATCATTATTCCATTCAAAAAATTGAGCCTATGTTCCAAGTACTAACTATTCTAGACATTGGGATAATGTAGTAAAAATCTAAAGTAACAATAGAAAAGTACCTCCTCTAATGGTGCTCACAGAAAAAGGAAAAGATGCAAAGAGAGCACTTCAGGAGGTTAAAACAGCAATAAAGCACAAATAAGCACGTTACAGTGCTGGGGAGGACTGGATGAGGGCTTCCATTTCTGTCTACATGGCAGATTTGGAATACTGATCAATATCTCAATTGTGTTGGTAAAAAATGTAAAAATATTTTCAAACCATATTGTAAAATATTCCAATGAACTAGAAAAAGGAAAAGAATTTCACAATTCAAAAATTAAGGAGAGAGGAAACATAAAGATAAGAAGAACATAGAGTTTGGCTTTTGTCTTGAGAATGTTTGTCAAACCCAGTGAATATAAACCTCTGCTTATCATTGCCTAACTGGACATGTGGAAGAGGAAAAAAAAGTCATGTTTGTGAAACAGGAAGGGGATAAGAGAAGATCTCTCCACATACAGCTGAGGCCCCAAAGTGCTAACTTTTAGTGAGGAAGTACAACAAATAAAACTTCTATCCCTTAGTATAGACCAAAGAGAATTTTCAGTGATGACCTGGCTGCTGAATTAAAAGGGAAAAAAATCTTTTCTGAGAATTTATAAACATAATCAGGCTTCCCTATAGCTCTGAAACCCAAATTCATGCTACCTGAATGGTAGAGGGAAAAAAAATCAAGCCAATAATTTGTGGTTAAGTGACCTCTGGTATGTAGTCCCCCAGGAATTAGGCAGAAGCAAATCCACCCATCAAGGGCCCACCTTGAATTAAGTCTTAAAGATTTTTCGAACTTATAGTGCCAAGTATTGTGATCCTACAGTAAATTTAAAAACCTTCAAAAGAGGAAGTGGTGTTATATAGACAAAGGTAAGAAAGACAGACAGACACACACACACACCCATACACACACATATGGAACCAGTCCTGTGAATTACTTGGATGTTAACATTGCAGACTCAGAAAACAAAATAACTTTTAATATACATTTTAAAAAGAAGGAATCGCACATATGATTAAAGGTAAGAAACTATGCAAAATGACTGAAGATAGCTTTTTAAAATTAAGAGGAACTTATAAAAAACTTTCACAACTTATAAAAATAAAAAAGTATGTAATAAAAATTTAAAACATAAAATATTGACAATAGCAGTTTAAACCCATTTAATAAAGGAATTAATAACCTGGAATATAAAATTAAAGAAGTCATCCAAATGCAACAGAGAATATAAAACAAATGAAAAATATGAACAACTAAGACACCGGAATATACAAGGAGAAAATTTAATGCATATCCAAAAGGAGAATGATATAGAAGGATAACTGAATATTTAAAGGCTGAGTTTTCAGACATGATGAATAAAAACAATTAGTAGATTCAGAAAGTCCAAATAATCTTGATCGTGATTTTAAAAAGATATTTAAAAAAATGGCTACACATTTGGCCAAATATCATAAAGGAAATACCAGTAAACCTCAAAGAATTGATAGCATATAGATCTTCTCACCATACAATTTATTTTTATTTTTTTTCCTTTTTTTTCCTTTTTTTTTTTTTTTACAAATAGTTTATTGTCAAATTAGATTCCACATAACACTCTGTGCTCATCCCCAAAGTGCCCTCCTCCATGCCCATCCCCCCCTCCCCCCCACATCCATCAGTCCTCAGTTTTTGTCAGCATTCAAGAGTCTCTCATGGTTTGCCTCTCTCCCTTTCCCCCACCATTTCCCCCCTTCTTCTCCCCCTTGGTCCTCTGTCAAGTTCCTCCTAATCCTCCTATACGTGCAAACATATGATATTTGTCCTTCTCTGCCTGACTTATTTCGCTCAGCATAACACCCTCAAGGTCCATCCAGGTTGCTACACATGGCCAGATTTCATTGTTTTTCATTGCCATGTAGTATTCCATTGTATAGATAAACCACATCTTCTTGATCCATTCGTCCGTTGATGGACACTTAGGCTCTTTCCATGTTTTAGCTATTGTGGAGAGTGCTGCTATGAACATTGGGGTACATGTGCTCCTATGCATCAGCATTTCTGTATCCCTTGGGTAAATTCCTAGCAGTGCTATTGCTGGGTCATAGGGGAGTTCTATTGTTAGTTTCCTGAGGAACCTCCACACTGTTTTCCAGAGGGGCTGCACCAGTTTACATTCCCACCAACAGTGTAGGAGGGTGCCCGTTTCTCCACATCCTCGCCAGCATCTAGAGTTCTCTGATTTGCTCATTTTAGCCACTCTGACTGGCGTGAGGTGGTATCTCAGTGTGGTTTTGATTTGTATTTCCCTGGTGAGGAGGGATGCTGAGCATCGTTTCATGTGTCTGTTGGCCACCTGGATGTCCTCTTTGGAGAAGTGTCTGTTCATTTCTTCTCCCCATTTCTTCACTGGGTTGTTTGTTTTTCGGGCATGTAGTTTGGTGAGTTCCTTATAGATTCTGGATATTAACCCTTTATCTGATAGACACATTCTTTTTAAATGATAAAGACAGGATGGCCTCTCCCATCACCATCATTCAGTTCAACACTGTACTGAAAGTCCTAGTGAACACAGTAAGACAAGAAAAGAAAACATGCAAGGTTTGAAACAAAAAAAAAACCAAAAGTTTAATATATTTGTCTGTATGAAATATGTACAAACAAAATCTATAGACAAATCATTAATTAGAATGAATGAGGTTAAAATGTTGGATACACAATATTTATCTATCAATTGTATATGTATATGTGTATATATATATGTCTCTGCATATCCACTATACACACATATATGACAACAAAATAAATCATTTTCCAAAAATACAATGTATATAATAATTAAATTGTAAACTAGTTAAGAATTAATATAAAATAATGCATAATTCTTTTTTTTTTTTACTTTTATGTATTTATTTTGAGAGAGAGAGAGTGTACATGTGAGTGGGAAGGGGTAGACAGAGGAAGAAAGAGAATCTGAAGCAGGCTCCAAGCATAATGCAGAGCCTGATGTGGGGCTCAATCCCACAACCCTGGGATCATGACCTGAGCCAAAATCAAGAGTTAGACACCTAACCAACTGAGCCACCCAGGTGTCCCTAATGCATAATTCTTTAAAGAGAAAACTAAAATCTTGTTTAAAGATATTTGCTAATACTTAAATATACTTAGGAAATCACTACATCCATGTCTAGGAAATCACTATTTCCATACATTGGGAATGTCAATTCTCATACATTCATATTTAGATGCAATGCAGTTCCAACATGAAAATTCACGTCTTATACATTTACTGGAACATGACAAACTAATTCTGTAATTTATACGGAAGAGAAAAAAAAATCTTTGAAGAGCCAAGGCTATCCTTAGAAAAAATAGGGGTGGGGGAATGTCTAATAAGCTATCATGACAAGGTGATATTGGTACACAGGTGGGCAATATAATAAATTCAGCATGCATTTTTTGGAAACTGAATTTATGGTCAATCTGTTGTTATAGATGGGTAAGAAAATGGTATATCAGTTCTTTAACAAATGGTCATGAGATAATTGACTATTGATTGTTTTATGAAGAGCAATGAAAGTGTACCCTATCTAAAACCATAGATAAAAACCATGTCCAGGTGCTTTAAAGGGAAAAAAATAAACAGCAACTCTTTTGGGAGATGATATAGGAGAAGATTATTACAATCTTGATTGAGGAATGATTCCTGAAATGAGCCACAAAATGTACAAGCCATAAAGGAAAGAGATATTAAACTCATATAAGTTGAAATTAAAAATTCTGTTCATCAAAAGGCATACATCAAAGACTGGCATAATATTGGGCACTGGAGAAATAAGTAAATGATTTTCAAAGCCAAATGGGAATTGTACCAATATAGAGCCTAAGTAAGGTTAGAGGGATAGATGAAAGTTTAGGAGAGAAATTCAGGCTTATTATACCATCTTTAGGGTTAGATAAACTTGAATTTGAATTTCTGCTCTTAGTTCTGTGCATGGGATGGCCAACACAACATTCCTTAGCTTTTTAAACCACAGTTGTCAATCTGCCAAAAAGAAAGGACACCCCTTACTTCATAGGCTTTCTGTGAAGCCAACTGAGGTAATTACAGAGATGACACCCATAAAGTGTTTTTTTCTCTGTGTCAGGAACTGTACCTAGATTAATGAATTTAGTCTCCATAACAGTGCTATGAAATAAGTACTAATATTATTCATGTTTTTCAAAGGTGGAAACTGACTTGGCTGAGGTCACATAGCCAGTAAATAGTAGAGACATGATTCAAACCCAGGTGATCCGACAGCAGAGCCTGAGCTCTTACCACAACCTAATCTGCCTTCCCATCTTTGTAAAGTTTTTTTTTGTAATACACATGGATCCTGAAACAGAAGACACAATAAGTGACAGTTATTATTATTTTCCAAACAACTCTTCAAAATGCATACTATTATTCACCTTTATAGCTAAGAAACATATTCTAAATTATATAGTTGGGAAGAAAAATTTCTTACCTGATGTAATTAAGGAAACGCTATATATTTTGTTCACATCTTTCCTTGAGGACTGATGACATTGCAATAACTTCTTTATGTGTCAATTTTTCTCACTATATACTGTGGGCTTCTCAAGGTCAGGGGCTGTGCCTTGAATTCACTTTTTCATTCTATATGAGTGGCTGAATGACAACATATACAGATACTTGGTATATGTGTGATGAATAAATAAATGATCATGGATTATAGAATGAGCTACCCAGTACTGGTTTGAGAGTAACATTTGATTTTTGTGTCTGTCTTGTCTTCTCAGGTTATTCTTATCTCTCAGGTTATTAAACCATGCATGCTAATAAACATGGAGAAAGAACGGAATGTGGACTGAATTGGAACTCATGTGGTTTTACTTGCCTAATAGATGTGTGCATATCTTAGACAGACAAAAGCCATCTGCAATTTCTTATTGGATTCTCAGAATACACTATTGTTTACCTGAAACTAATGTCCCAAAATATGTGGTCAAATAAAATACTGGATATAGTGAGATTTCTAATTTCTTGAATCCATTTGAAATGATTTTACCTACGATGGCATGGATTTCTGAGTTGTAAAAATGTTCTAAATCAATGTGAAGAGGCTGCCTAGGGGTTCTGAAAAGAGGTATTTCTCACATCCTACAAAAATCAAATGTTCAAACTATTGCCTGAAGCCTTATAGAGTGGGGTGCATTATTTCATTTCTCTTAAAAACACTGATGTGTATATAATTTCTACAACTTATATGAATAGTGAATGACTTAGAGGAAAGAGGACGATGCTAGATCCTAAATTCTCTGATTTTACAAAGTTCTTGCATTTGTTCCTGGGATTTATACTTTCTTTTTTCTTTCCTTTTATTTTCTTAATTTTTTTTTTTCATTTTACTTCACTTCTTAGCCAGACACACCAGAACAGCAGCTGCAACTTGAAATAATTATTTTAATTGTTTGCATGCAATAAAGCTGTTAAAAGCAATTTTAATTTTTAGCAGTAAATAGGTTTTATTGCAAAGTTATATAGTTGCTCATAGCTATCCAATGTAATGGGTACTTAGGAGAGTATTTTAGTCTGGACTGTTATGTCTCCTTTATCCACTGTATGCCTAGCCAAGTGTTACAATTTTGCCCACAGGATAACAAAAGAAATGCAAATAGGAGCAATTAAAAGATATGAATAATACTGACACCTCTTTATTATCTTCCAGGTACCATTGGAACTACCCAAGACATTAAACGGTAATGATGCAGTTACAGCTATTTGCCAATCAAAGTGATTCCTGAGGAGGCACAGAGACACTTATTTCCAGGCTTTGAAGGCTATTGACTTCATTATTAGATTTGGAAAATAAAGCAGCCGTCAATAGAATTGTCTACATGGTAACTGATGATACCAGGCTTCTCCAAGGAATCCGTGCACATGGGCTAACTTTTTATGCCAGATAATAGAAACTAAATCTGTTTCCTGTGCCCTTTCATAAGGTCACCTTCTTTTGTTTTCATTTCTTTTTCTTTATTCCTCCAGTCTTTTTCCTTTCTGTCTCTCTTTTTATGAATTCCGTGATATTCTGTGCCTCACTCTGCTCTTCTTTTTTTTTTTTTTAATTTTTTTTTACTGTTTTATTTATTTCTAGGAGAGAGAGAGAGACAGCATGAGCAGGGGAGGGTCAGAGAGAGAGGGAGTCACAGACTCTGAAACAGGCTCCAGGCTCTGAGCTGGCTGTCAGCACAGAGCCTGATGCGGGGCTTGAACCCACAAATCGCAAGACCATGACCCAAGAGAAAGTCGGACGCTTAACCGACTAAGCCACCCAGGCGCCCCCTCACTCTGCTCTTCTTGCTTCTTTTCTCTTTCTATAGTTGAACAACAAAACCCCATTACAGACACACTCCATCTCCTAGCCTCCAAAGGTGGTCCTGCCATAGGATATTTGACCCCACCACATGCTTGTACATGTTTCAGTTATGAAACATAGCTTTCTTTACAGTATAGGTTTCTCTCTCATTTCTCCTCATTCTTTTTTATTTTATTTCATTTAATTTTAATTTTAATTTTAATTTTTTTTACAAATAGTTTATTGTCAAGTTGGTTTCCATATAACACCCAGTGCCCATCTCCCCCCTCCCCACCCACACCCATGAGTCCTANGTCCAGCTCTGAGTTCTCAATTCTATTCCATTGGTCTATGTGTCTATTTTTGTGTCAATACCATACTGTCTTGATGATGACAGCTTTGTAGTAGAGGCTAAAATCTGGGATCGTGATACCTCCCATTTTGGTTTTATTTTTCAGTATTACTTTGGCTATTCAGGGTCTTTTGTGGTTCCATACAAATTTTAGGATAGTTTGTCCTCATTCTTTTTTAAAGTTTATTTATTTATTTTGAGAAAGAGAGAGGTTGTGGGAGGGGGAGAGAGAGAAGGAGAGAGAATCCCAACCATGCTCTGTGCTGTCAGTGGAGAGCCCAACATGGGGTTTGGTCTCACAAACCAAGAAATCATGAACTGAGCCTAAATCAAGAGTCAGATGCTTAACTCACTGAGCCACCCAGACTCGTTATTCTTATGTCTAAATTTAAGTATGATTTCCTGCATCCTTTTGCTCTTCCTAAGTTACTCTATTCTTTTTTTATCCCTTCCTCTATATTGATCATGTTTTCCAAAGTCCAATTCACTTGGAATCTTCCTTGAAAATCCCAAAGGTAAGATACTACATTTGCTTCTTAACCTTCCTCCCCATCCATTTGTCTTATTCCAAACATCTGTATTTCCATCCCTGGAGTAAACAAATGGATGGGTAAGTATTATTTTTAATATTGTTTCTCAATTCCACCTAAAAACAAACAATCCAATATATTGATGCTTAGGATCCTCTGTTGTATTCTGTCTACCTTTGCTTTTCTTCTTTCTGCCCTTTCTCTCTCTGGGTGGAAATACTCTCTCTCTCCAATGAGAGCTCAAGAATGGACCCTTTTCCAACATCTCCCTTCCAGTTTATACTCATGTATATACAAATTTCAGTTCTTCATATTTGCAGAGTCTGTGTCTATCTTGATCTTGTTTAGATGCTTAAGACATGTATTTTTTAAATTTTCTGAAATAAATGACTAAAGAAAAAGTTTATCCTTTCATATAGACACTAGCCTCCTTGTGAGCTGTGTTTATATCTCAAAGTTCTTTTGTCTCCCACATATATCCTGAACTCAAACAAATGCATGGTTATATAAGTAGTAGCTTATTTATGGATAATTATAAATCTCTTCTTCTGCCCATATTCATACTAACCCATATCAAAAATAAAACAAAAAATAGACAACACTAGAGTTACATTCAGCTGTCCTGAATTCCAGACACAGCTTTCTAGCTTACTAGTTTACTCCTCAAAACCTCAGCTTAGTTAGCATAAATAATATTTCTCCTAACTGATTCTAGAGTTTCCTTATTCTAGCTATAATATCCATCATTTTCTGTTCATGGCAATATCAATAGACCTGTATTTGTTTTCATGACAAAGTCACAACAGAGGGCCTAAACTGACATTTTCCAAAGAAGACATACAGATGGCCAACAGACACATGAAAAGATGCCCAACATTATTAATCACCAGGGAAATGCAAATAAAAACCACACTGAGATATTATCTTACACTTGTCAGAATGGCAAAAAAAAAAAAAAAGAAAGAAAGAAAGAAAGAAAAAGAAAAGAAAAAAGAAATAACGTGTTGGCAAGAATGTGAAGAAAAAGGAGCCCTGTGCTTTATCAGTAGAAATACAAATTGGTGCAGCCACTGTGGAAAATAATATAGAGGTTCCTAAAAACTAAAAATAGAATTACCATATGATCCATTAATTCTAATACTAGGAGTTTACTCAATGAAAACAAAAACATTCATTTGAAAAATATATGCACTCTTATATTTACTGCAGCACTTTTATAATTGCCTAGATATGGAAATAACTCAAATGTCCATCAATGGATGAATGGATAAAGAAGATATGGTGTGTGTGTGTGTGTGTGTGTGTGTGTGTGTGTGTGTGTAGTGGAATATTACACAGCCATATATAAGAATGAGATCTTGTCATTTGCAACAACATGGCTGTACCTGGAAGTTATAATGTTAAGTGAAATAAGTCAGAGAAGACAAATGTCACATGGTTTCACTCATATGTGGAATTTAAGAAAGAAAACAAACAGAAAAACAAGAGACAAACAAAAAACCACACTCTTGATTATGGAGAACAAATTGGTGATTGCCAGAGGGGAGATGGGAGGGTGATAGGTGAAGTAAAAAAAATTCTCAACAGTCAGTAAACACATTTTTGTTGCATATCATTTATGTACCTGATACTGTTCTATAGACTGAAAACAGTGCGGTGACCAAGACAGATAAAAATGCCTGCCTTTGAGAAAGTGATATTTTAAATAGGGGAGATTTATAATAAAAACTTTGGTTTTTAAGCAATAATATTTATTTAATTCTGATATTGTTAAGTGTTAGAATATAAAATGGGGTAAAAGGTACAGAGTTGCAGGCGAGAACTTCATCAAAGGTCAAGGGGAGACCTGAGCTGAGCTGAGTGATGAGAAGCTGATTCATTTAAATTAACTCAAGCATATTAGGCATTATCTGGGTGAACACTGTATCTGGGATTTGTACCTACTTTTGTTTTGTGATTATAATGCCGATCAGACCAAGTATACTACTTGACTTGACCTGTCTTAGGAGTAAAGAGCAAATGAATAGTTGTTGGGTTTTGTTTGGAAGAAAGTCCAAAAGTGCACCAATATGAAGATAAGTAATTGGAAGACAGGAGCGTAATAGGAAATATAGGAAAAATGAGTTATCACACAGTATAACTGTAAAGGCAGTCAGAGTGAAAAGATTCCATATGACAACAATCAGCCCATATGCACAGAGTAGGTGAAGATTTAGTGTCAGCGAAATACCATCTATTTCATTAAATTAATGTCCTTAAAATGAATTTCATTGATTTGTGGGATATGTGGGTTGTTTTTGTTTTTTTGCAATTGATTTGTAAATTTGATTTTGGCTATTATAAGTTCAGGTAAAAGAACACTGCAATTCATTCTAATGCACATTTAGTTTTATAATAAAAAAGTAATGTCGGGACACCTAAGTAACTCAGTTGGTTAAGTGTCTAATTCTTGATTTCAGCTCAGGTCATGATCCCAGGGTCATGGGATTGAGCCCTCATAGGGCTCTGCACTGAGCGTGGATGATAATTATTTTTCTTAAAAATAATTTAATACCCTAATAAATTTTGAAAAAAACACTGACTTTGAAGCAAGACCAGTGTGGATTTTATCTTGGTATTACTTTTTACCAGATGTGACAACTTGCCAGTGCTTTTAACAACTCTGAGCCTCTGAGTTTTTATCTACAAGTTAGGAAAAATTTTAATCTCATTAGACAGCTGTGGGGTTTATAGAATCATTTATTTAATGATGTCTCCATATTTTCATGTCTCATCCAGAACCTTTCCTGAGCTCAGTAGCCATCATATAATCTTCACTGCAATGGCGATATCCACTTAAGTTTCTCAAAGGCATGTCCAACTCGATTTATTAAAAACTTATTATCTCATTATCCCAAAATTCCTCTTAGTGTTTCCTAACTTAGTCAAAGATACCATCAACAGATGTCATCAATTAAAACTTCATAATTGACTTTCATTTTTCCTGTTGTTCATGTAAAACATGCCTAGGTCTTTCTATTTTATGTAATAACTTTTGAATCAAACCACTCTATATTCAACTGTGACAACTTTAGTTCAAGTCTCAGCCACCTTTCTTGGATTATTGGTGGAGCTCTGATATCAAACAGCTAGTCCTTCTCTCCAATCCATTCTCCATGATAAAGGAAGATTGTTTTTTAAAAAGATAAATTTGATCACATCTGTTCATCAACCTGAGGCTATTGCCTTCAGAATAGCTCAATTTGTTACTATGGCTTATAAATTCTTTCATGTTCTAGTGTCTGTTTACACTTCCCAGTTTATCAGCCTATGTCTTGGCCATTTTTTCAGCCATCTTCAACTATTTATAACAGTGGTAATTTTTCAGGTATGTTATTCTTTCTTTTACCTTTTGTATATAATCTTCTGATTCTTGGAATATTCATACTTACTCCCTATTCTCCTTGATGTTTGCTTGCCTGTTGTGTTTCAACCTGCTCTGGCTTGAAAAGACCATCCTAACCCCAAACACTCTGTTCTTTGTATGATATACCAATTACCCCATCATGTTTATTTTTACTTTGTTAAAGTTTATTTATTTTGAGAGAGAGAAAGAGAGAGAGAGAGGGAGAGGGAGAGAGAGCACGAGCTAGGGAGGGGCAGAGAGAGAGGGACAGAGAATCCTAAGCAAGCTCCACCCTGACAGTGCCTTGGGGCTTGAACCCTTGAACCCATTTGAACCATGACCTGAGCTGAAATCAAGAGTCAGACGCTTAACCGACTGAGCAACCCAGCCATCCCTCATCACGTTTAATTCACTGCTTAGTATTATTTTTAAAGAAATATTATTATTATTATTAATATTACCTTTTAAGAAATTTTACTGTGATCTATTTGCAAGAGAATGTCATTCATAGTCATATTTTCTATGCCTTTTACAATTTTTGTTGAATGAATACTTAGTACAAATCAAGTGCTAACTGAATATTTGATGATGTTTTTATAGGATGCTTATTCTAACTGCATTTATTTATTTGTTTGTTTGTTTTATTTATTTCTGAGAGAGAGAGAGAGAGAGATTGACAGCGTGAGCATGGGAGGGTCAGAGAAAGAGGGAGTCACAGAATCTGAAGTAGGCTCCAGGTTCTGAGCTAGCTGAGAGCCCGACGCGGGGCTAGAACCCAGGAACCGTGAGATCATGACCTGAGCCGAAGTCAGATACTTAACTGACTGAACCACCCAGGTGCCCCTAACTGCACACATTTAAAATGTTTTTTCTATTTTTTTCTCTTTTTACCTCTTTTGTATTTTATCCTTGTGGAAAGAAGTTACCTTTTATATTTCTTGAATATCCTATGATTTCTGGGATAGCTTGAAACTCACAGTAGGTGCTTAAAATACTTACTATTAAACTGAGCAATCAAATTAATTACAATGACAGTGAATTTATAGGTATATCCATCAAAATGATTATTTGAAGCTGTTCAGACAAAGGCACTGGTTGAGTAAATATTTAATCATTTGATTAAGTATTTTTATACCATTTACTTCTTATGATTTGAGAGAGATGGATTCTTTTAGTGGAAAGACCGTGACTCTGGAAATTGTTTAATCAGTCACCAGAATGTTGTTCAATTAGCCAAACACCATTTCAGATACTTCTGATTAACAATGTCCAGAAAAAAAAAAAAACAACCCACATCTCTTGAATATTACTTTTCCCTCCAGTTTTTGCTTGTCTGCTTTATAAAAAAGATTGGAAATGGGAAGTCATAATAAAGTCTCTTTATATGTACTTTTAGTGATAGTTCTAGTCAGAGAAATAAAAATATAATAATAACTTTAAAGGTTTCCATATATTAATTGTGGAGTTTTGCCCTTGTCATGACTCATGACCTTGTTTTAGATATATCTGAGAAGGGAAATGGAGAACAGGGAAACGAGATGATTCTTTTGACAGATAAACCTAAGTGATGATAGCTAATTATGATTAACATCTGGGAATCACACTGTATTAAAAAGCTGGAGAAGGGAGAATTGTCAGCATTTCAATTTCTTCTTCATGTCATTCTCTGTATATAAGCCCATTTTGAAAGGAAACCTAAAAGAATAATTCTCGGAGGATTCTGTATCATTTAGAATAATAAATGCAAAGACATATAATCTATAATGCTTTATCATGTGGTTACCCAAGACAAAGTAGAGAGTATAATTAGATATATAATCATAAAAAAATGAGGAGGTAGTTAAAAATATTTCTCCCTTCGAAAAATAATAAAAGAATACTTTTCAGATGGTTTAAACTTTCAAAGAATGCATCATGCAAAACACTGAAAATATTCCAAGCAAACGATAAAAAGGAAGAATTTTCAATTTATTTTACAACTCTGAAGTAAACATCAGACAATAAGAATATGGAAATGAAGATTTAGATTCCAATGCATCTGTGGGTGTCAGAGTCCCCAGCATTTCCCCAGTTTAAGGCATATGAGTCTAATATGACACGGTTCTTTTATGTCTTGATTTCTGAAAGCTCTTCTCAAAGAGAAGTATCAGGGATGTTTCTAACCCTTTCTCTAACAACGGTACTATTCTTAGAATTAGGGTTTGAGTTTTTCATTTATGAAGGTTTTTAGTCATTAAGTGCAGAAACTGTCTAGATTTGTTTTTAATTTACAGATTCGGTTAAAATATTAATAAATAATACTATATGAAATAGAAAGAACATTGATATCTAAGCAAAGGTAAGCAATTGTTATGTCCAAAGGGGAAGAAGATGAATGTTCATTAGCATCAGAAATGTCTCTGAGACTGTTATAAACATATTAATTACCTTCTTTAATTTTCCTAACCTTATACAACAAAGACTATTAATCTTATTGTATAAATGAAAAAACAAGCTAATGGAGGTTAAGTTACTTGCCTAACTTCCCCCAGCCTGTAAGAAATAGACCTATAATTCAAAGGTGAGTAACTTTTGGCTTCATAGCCCAGGCTTATACTGTGCCAAGTGGTTTATTTAAGTATTATAGAAAATTTAGATTTTAGAGACTAGAAAGGAAAGTGCATGTTTTCAGAATATGACACTCACCAACATTAACAAAGGATCAATCTTCGTTCTTTTTCCCATCGTATTTAGGCTAATAAACCTAATGAGTTTTAAAAAACTTCCATCTTGAAATAATTTGGGAATTACAGCAAAATTATAAAGATAGTGCAAAGATTTTCTTTATATGGCTCACCCATTTGCCCCTAATATTAACTACTTGCATATCATGGTTCATTTGTTTACTTATTTACTTTAAAATTTTTCTAATGTTTATTCATTTTTGAGAGAGGCACAGCATGAGCGATGGAAGAGCAGAGAGAGGCAGACAGACAGACAGACAGACAGACAGAATCTGAAGCAAGCTCCAGGGTCTGAGCTGTCAGCACAGAACCCGATGTGGGGCTCAAACCCATGAACTGTGGGATCATGACCTAAGCCCAAGTCTGATGCTTAAAAGATGAGCCACCCCAGCTCCATGGTTCATTTGTTAAAATTAAGAAACTAATGAGAGAGAGAGAGAGGCATTACCAATATCAGGAATGATGCAATAGCATTGTAGACCCCACAAAGTTAATACTTAATGGTGAAAGAATGCATGTTTCCCTCACAGGACGCAAGATCGACACATAAAAATCAACTTAATTCTATATACTAGCAATGAGCTAGTGGAGACCAAAATAAAAGAAAACAACAAAAAAGTGCCATTTACAATAACACCACAACAAATTTAAAACTTAGATACAAATGTAAACAGGTGTAAAATCTGTATGCTGAAAACTCAAAAAAATATTGAAATCAAAGAAAATTTTTGCAAATAACATATTCAGCTAAGGACCACTATTTAAAAGAAAAACTCTTGGACACCAACCGCCTCCACCATGCCGCCTAAGTTCGACCCCAACGAGATCAAAGTCGTATACCTGAGGTGCACCGGCGGCGAAGTCGGTGCCACATCTGCCCTGGCCCCGAAGATCGTCCCGCTGGGTCTGTCTCCGAAAAAGTTTGGTGATGACATCGCCAAGGCAACCGGTGATTGGAAGGGTCTGAGGATTACAGTGAAACTGACCATTCAGAACAGACAGGCCCAGATTGAAGTGGTACCATCTGCCTCCGCCCTGATTATCAAAGCCCTCAAGGAACCGCCGAGAGACAGAAAGAAGCAGAAAAACATTAAGCACAGTGGAAATATCACTTTTGATGAGATTGTCAACATTGCCCGACAGATGCGGCACCGATCATTAGCCAGAGAACTCTCTGGGACCATTAAAGAGATTCTGGGGACCGCCCAGTCTGTAGGCTGCAATGTTGATGGCCGCCACCCTCATGACATCATAGATGACATCAATAGTGGTGCAGTGGAATGCCCGGCTAGTTAAGAACTACAAAGGAAAATTTTTAATAAAGGATCATTTGACAACCAAAAAAAAAAAAAAAAGAAAAACTCTTAAACTTCAATAATAAAAAATAGTCTTAATCAATAGGCAAAATATTTGAATAGACACTTTACAAAAAGGGATATATACATGCAAATAAGCACCAGAATATATATTCAGACTCAGTCATTATAAAAATGAAAATTAAAACATTAATGAAATGCCATTATACACCCATTAGAATGAATTAAAAAATAAATAATACAAAAGTTAGTGACGTTCCAGATCAGCTGGAACTCATACGTTGCTAATGGGAAAGCAAAATGGTATAGTCACTTTGGAAAAGTTTGGCAGTTTCTTACAAAGTATTACCTACAACTTAAGCAATATGGCCTAACAATACAGCTTATATTTAACAAAGTTAAATGAAATCTTCACACAAAAATCTCTATGTAAATATATTAGACCTTTATTCATAATTGTATCCAACAAGAAAGAACCCAAATTTGCCTCACCTGCAGAACTGGGTGGTTGGTACATTATTCAATGGAATACTATTCAGTAATAAAACGGATCAAACTACAGATATATGCAACAGCACGGATGAATTTTAAATGCATAAGTTAAGTGAGAGAAGCCAGAATAAAAAGAATGTACACTATATTAATCCATTTATATAATATTAAGAAAAAGGCACAAACTTAAAGAGACAAAAAGCAGATCAGTGGTTTCCAGGGATTGGATAGGGTGGGAATGACGGGAGCAGAGACTTTCACTAAAAAGTGACCCAGGTGAACTTTTTTGTAGAACTATTCTGTCTTAATTTTGATATGTTTATATGACCAAATATACTTATCAAAACTTTCAGAACTATACACTAAAAAGGGTAAGCTTTATTTATGCTAATATATTTTAATAAAAAATGAGAAATGAAACATTTTGGATTTTCATGAAAAATTATTGAACTTATTTTGTAGATTCTTCTCCTAAAACTAAATGGACATTTGTTTACTTATCCCTCCTGTCAGTGAATATTTGTTTCTGAAAAAACATACTGAACAATCAATCAATCAAAAAGGAGGGGAGAGAAGACAAAACAAAAGACAGGAAGAGAAACTGACAGCCACATTCTTAAAAGCATTACAAGTAACAGCAAACTGTGTTGTCCAATCTTTCTTTTTTCTTTCCCTTTGTTTCCCATGAGGAAAAAGACTGCCACAATATCCAAGTCTTTCAGAAATCTAATCAATTCAATATTTTTCCAAACACAAAATTTAATTGGAAAAGCAAATTATTTTGTATTATAAAGAAGATTATTTTGAAAACCATTTATATACTAATTAGAACTCTAATTAGTTTTCTATAATGAGAAATATGTGATGAAAATTTTATTTCTCCAGAGAATGTCTGGGAATATTAGTAAGAAGTTAGTTTAGAAGGAACAACCAATTAAGACTCTTACTTTGGATAGAAAAATAGTAAAAAGCATTTTACCTAGCTAGCTCTTTAGTAGTAAAACTAAAAACAGATCACTATGAAGTAATTAGAAATGAGAATACTGTAATAATCTTCATTTGGTTGTGACCTAGCACAAAAATCAGGCTGATGTATTTTTTCTACTGGATCAGATCTATTTCCCTTTATATATTTATCTGGAAACACCACCTCAAATACACACACACTTTTTTTTTTTTTTACATACTAATTGCCTCCCTAGGTTCTCATCTACCTCTGATCTATTTGCAGCCTACAGATAAATTTATATTCCTAAAGCACACCCTCCATCATGTACATTCTCCCCTAACTACTTCAAGATGTGCTGCATCTTCCTTTACCTCTCAAAGAGACACTACACATCATGATTTGGCTTGACAGCAGTCTTGCTTACCCACCTTTTGAACTTCAACTCCATAATATTAAAAAAAAAAGTATCCATTCTCTCTTTTAACTACACTTCTCTATTTACTTTACAACTTAGGTAACAGTGTTTTCCCTGTCCTCTCCCATATCTGACAAAACAGAAAAAAGAAAAAAAATTGAAAAAAAGGGAAAATGAAGAGACTCAGAGAAATCTGGGTTATCATTAATCACACCAACATATGTTATGATGGAAATACCAGATGAGAGGAGAGAAATAAGGGAGTAGAAAAACATGTGAAGAAATAACGTCCGAACATCTCCCAAATTTAATGAAAACGTTAATCTACATGGTCAAGAAGCTCAACAAACTCTAAGTAAGATAAACACAAACAGATACATACCCACACAAATATTAATCACAATGTTGAAAGTCAAAAATAAAGAGAAAATCTTGAAAGCATTAAAAGAAAAATGATTCGTTATATACAGGGAACCCCATTAAGATTAACAGTTGACATCTCAGTAGACAGTGAAGGTCAGAAGGCAGTGGGACTACATATTCAGAGTGCTTAAAAAACTCTCAGCCAAGAATCTTAAACCAGCAAAATTTTCAAAAATAAGTAGAAATAAATATATTCCTAAATTACAAAACAAACAAAATATAAAATTCATTGTTAGCAGACTTACAAGAAATGCAAAAGGAAATTCTTCAGTCTGAAAGCAAGTGATGCCAGACAGTAATTTAAAGCCACACAAGAAAATAGAGTGCCATTAAAGTAAATATGAAGGTGATTACAAAAGACAATATAATTACATATTTCTTCTTTTTACTTCTCCTGATTTCAAAAATAGGTTGCATGAAATGATATGTAGCATATGACTGCATTAATGATTTTATATTTGACAATAACAACACAAGTGAAGTGGTTGGGAAAAAGGTATATGGGAATAAGGAAATGACAACGGATGGTAGCATATATGCATAAGATAAATGAAAAGAACCAGGAAGGGTGCCTTCATTTACTCTCTCAAAATCATTAAAAGTGATAATTATTATCTTAGTCAGTCTGAGCTGCTATAACAATTACCTTAGACTGAGTGGCTTAAATGACAAGTATTTGGGGCTCCTGGGTGGCTTAGTCGGTTAAGCGTCCGACTTTCGCTTGGGTCATGATCTCGCGGTTCATGGGTTCGAGCCCCGCGTCGGGCTCTGTGCTGACTGCCAGCTCAGAGCCTGGAGCCTGTTTCAGTCTGTGACTCCCTCTCTCTCTGACCCTACCCTGCTCATGCTGTCTCTCTCTCTCTCCTAGAAATAAATAAAACATTTAAAAAAAAAAAAAAAAGACAAGTATTTATTACTCACAGTTCTGTAGACTAAGAAGTTCAAGATCAAAGTGCTGGTAGAGCTGGTGTTTGGTAAGATCTTGTTTCCTGGTTTGCATATGGCCATCTTCTTTTTGTGTACTCATATGGCAGGAAACAGAAAGGAAGCAAACTCTTTTGTGTCTCCTTATGATACTAATCCTATCATTAGTACTCCACCCTCATGACTAATTACTGAAGGCCTCATTACTGAAGGAAATGAGGATTGGGGATTAAGATTTCAACATATGAGTTCTGGGAAGACACAACATTTAGCCCATGGCAAGTAGAGAAAGTAATAATTATAACAATATGTTGCTGTTTTAAATCATACATTTATATATATACATATACACATTATATATATATACAGTCTATAGTTTATCAAATAATATATAATATATTTTGGTATCTATTTAATATAATATAGTACTAAATAGTACCAAAAGGGAGAAGAGGGAACAGGCTATATGAAATTAACATTCCTTATTTTATGGGAACTAATTCAGGATAGATCTGAAGTAGACTTTGATTAGGTAAGATATACTGCAAACCATAGAACAACTATCAGAGAAAATAAAAACTTAGGGAAATAATTTTTATTTTTTTAAAATGTTTATTTATTTATGAGAAAGAAAAAGACAGAGTGTGAGAAGGGGAGGGGAGTGTAGAGAGAGGGAGTAACAGAAACTGAAGCAGGTTCCAGACTCTGAGTTGTCAGCACAGAGCCTGATGCAGGGCTCAAACTCATGAACTGCAAGATCATGACCTGAGCCGAAAGTTGGACAACCAACTGAGCCACCCAGGTTCCCAGAGAAAATAATTAAGAAAAAAAAAATTGCAAGAATTAAAATGTTACATTAGAAAATATTCACTTAATAAAAAAGAAGGCAATAGAAGATAATGAAACAAATTGTCATGAGGCATGCGGAAAACAATAATCAACAAAAGCTCTTAGGTATATATCCAACCCTATCAATGATATTGAATATTAATAAATTAAACAATGTAATTAGAAGGCAAAGCTAGTCAGATTGTGTAAGTGCACACATTAAAATAAAGATTCAACCATATGCTGTCTGTAATAGATATATTTTATATTAAAAATTCAAATAGATGGTAGGCAAAAGCATGGCAAAAGGTATACCATGTATCAGGAAGAAACAACAATAATAAGAATATATACACTGAAAAAAAGCTTCAGAATACATGAAGAAAATCTTGATATAACTGAAGGGTGAAACAGACAATTCAACAATAGATACTTTCACTCTTGTCTCTCAATAATGGAAAGAACAACTAGACAGAAGATCAACAAGGAAATATTAGACTTAAGTGATACCATAAAACAACTAGACCTAGCAGACATCTACAAAACACTCCATCCAGGCAGCAGCAGAATATATACTCTTCTCAAGGACACATGGACCTTCTCCAGGATAGACTATATGTTAGGCCATAAAACAATCAACAATACATTTTGAAGAACTGATGTATAATCAGCTGGAAAGATGGCTGAGTAGGAGAACACTAAGCTCACCTCTAACCATGAATACAACTAGATAACACACATATCAGTATGAATAAAACAGCTAAAGGTAGGAAAGAGGTAACATCCAAGAAGGTACAGAAGATGCGGTCTGGGAGAGAAACATACTATGGCTATCATCAGTGGGGAGAGAACTGATGGTTAAGGGAAGGGTGAAAAACAGACTTTCACACCAGGAAGCCCATGAACAGGGAGGATGAATCTGTAATATTTACCTTTGAAAGTGAGAGAGGTAGGATTTCATGAGTTCTTAAAATCAGCAGGACTTAAAGCCTGGAATTTTAAAAATTGGTGGGCTCAGCTCTGAATGGGCCTAGAAAGCATTAAAAAGCAGAGATCCCGACCTTAAAGATACAGCATGACAAATAGTAGGTCACTTTAACCCCCCACTTGTTCAATGAACAGATCATCTAACCAGAAAATCCACAAGGAAGTAGTGGGTTTGAATGACACACTAGACCAGATGAATTTAACAGACATATTCAGAACATTCCATCCTAAAACAGCAGAATGTACATTCTTTTCAAATGCACACAGAACATTATCTAGAATAAATCACATATGAGACCACAAAACAAGCCTCAACAAATTAAAAAATACTGAAATGATACCATGCATCTTTTCTGACCATAACATTATGAAACAAGAAATCAACCAGAAGATAAAATCTGGAAAGAGCACAAATATATGTAGGTTAAATAAAATGCTATTAAACAATGAGTGGGTCAACCAAGGAATCAAAGAAGAAAAAGAAAATTACTTGAAGACAGGTAAAAATGAAAACGTAATTGTCCAAAATCTTTGGGATACAGCAAAAATGCATCAAAAGTTCAGCAAAAGACCTAAAAGAGAAGTTTATAGCAACACAGGCTTACCTCAAGAAGCAAGAAAAATCTCAAATAAACAATCTAACCTTACCCCTAAAAGTAACTAGAAAAAGAAGAATAAACAAAACCTAACCTAGCAAAAGGAAGGAAATGATAAAGATTAGAGCAAAAATAAATGATATAGAAACTAAAAATACAACAGAACAGATCAAGGAAACCAGAAGCTAGTTCTTTGAAAAGATTAACAAAATTGATAAAACTCTAGCAAGATTCATTAAAAAAGAGAGGAGACCAAAATAAACAAAATTACTAATAAATGGGGACAAATAAACAACACTGCAGCAATACAAACAATTGTAACAGAATATTATGACAACCCATATGACAACAGATTGGGCAATGCAGAAGAAATGGATCAATTCCTAGAAACATAACCGATCAAAACTGTAGTAGGAAGAAATGAAAAATTTAAATAGACTGATTACTAGCAAGGACATTGAATCAGTAATCAAAAGTCCAGGACCAGAGAATTCTACAGGTGAATTCTACCAAACATTTATTGAAGAATTAATACCCATTCTTCTTAAACTATTCCAAGAGGAAGGAAAACCTCTAAATTCATCATATGAGGCTAAAAGCACCCTGTTACCAAAACCAGATAAAGGTACCACACACACACAAAAAATTGTAAGCCAATATTTCTCATGAACATAGATATAAAAATGCTCAACAACTGTGGATTTGGTAAACCAAATCCCACAATATGTTTTAAAAATTCATACACCACTATCAAGTGGGATTTATTCCAGGGATGCAAAGGTAATTTAATATTTACCAAAAAAATCAATGTGATATGTCAGATCAGTAACATAAAGGATACAAAAAAGTATATGAATAGAAGAGGGAACACTTCCAAACTTATTCTCTGGAGTCAGAATTACTGATATCAAAGCCAGACAAAAAGGGGAAAGAACAATTTTTTCAACAACAGTGCTAAGACTGGCTGTATACAAAAGAATAACATTTGACTTCCACCTCATACCATGCACAAAAATGAACTAAAAAATGGATCATAAACTTGTATGTAAGAGATAAGACAGTAAAACTCTCACAAGAAAATATAGGCATAAACCTGTATTACCTGAGTTAGTCATGATATCTTAGACACAATACCAAAAATACAAGTGACAAAAGAAAATTAGATAAATTGTACTGCATCATAGTTTAAAACTTTTTCCCCCATAAATGATGCCATAAGTAAACTGAGAAGACATTGCATAGAATGGGAGAAGATACCAGAATATCATTTATCTGATAATAGTCTTGTGTTCAGAAGATTTAAGGAACACATATGACTCTTATACAAAAATACAAATAACCCAGTTTAAAAATGGACAAAGTATTTGAATAGATATTCCTCCAAAGAAGATATACAAATGGCCAATAAACACATGAAAAACTGTTCAACATCATTAGTCATAGGAAAATTCTATCAAAACCAGAATGAGATATCACTTCACAACCACTAGGGTGGCTACAGTAAAAGATTATCAAGTGTTGGCAAAGATCTGGAGAAATTGTAACTTCATACACTGCTCAGCGGAATGCAAAATGGTATAGCCACTTGGGAAAACAGTTTGGCAGCTCTTCAANTATATATATATATATATATATATACACACACACACACACACAGACACTCAAAAATTTGTACACAAATATTCATAGAAGCATTTTTCATAGTAGCCAAAACATTAAAAACAACCCAAATGCCCATCAACTGATGAATGGATTAAAAATGTGACACATCCATACAAATGAATAGTATTCAGCCATAAAAGGAATAATACTAATATAGGCAACAACCTGGACTATCTACGCTAAGTGAAAGTAACAGATACACAGAAACAGAACGATTGGGAAAGAGAAGTAGAGAGGGAGACAATGAGGAGTGACTGTAAATACACACAGGTTTTCTTTTGGGTAAAACAAAAATGCTCTAAAATTGTATTGTGGTAATGGTTCAAAAGCAATGAATGTACATTATTAAGTGGGTGAATTGTGGGCTGAATTATTGACCTCAATAACACTTCTAAAAACATAATTCACAACATGCTAAATTTCTGCTTAAAAATTTCTGATAACTTTTCATTTTACTTGAAGTAAAATCACAATGGTTATATTCATCACTAGGCCCTTCTGTAATATGATTCCATGTTAACCTCTCTTTTATGATCTGCCTACTATTCTTTCTCTTTGCTACCTCAGTGCTTTGCAGGTCTTCAAACATGCCAGCCAACTCTTGTTTCAGGGACAGTATGTTTGCTATTTTTCTCACTTGGGATATTTTTTTCCCTATATACTATATGGATTGTTCCCTCATCTTGTGCTTTTTGCTCATCAAAGTCTTCATGAGACAACTGTGCTTTAGGAAACTCCTTTGACTAAGGCACTACTATCCCTTTCCCATGTCACTTGCCATTGTTTTGCCTCCTTTCTTTGTTTTGTGTACTACCATCTATTTGCACTAAAATGTAAATTCCAAAAGGCATGACATCATTTGATTTTTCACCATGGTTTACCTAGTACCTAGAACTCTAGACTCTACATTATATGGTAGGCATGAAACAAATATATTTGTTCAATGTATTACTTATACTATGTGGCTAATATCTTTAATTTTCTACCACAACCAGGAAATGTAGTGACCTTGTAGAGCTTAAAGTTCTTGCATAAAAATAAAAGCATTTTACTTAAAAAAATTTTTTTTTCATGTTTTTTATTTATTTCTGAGAGAGAAAGAGACAGCATGAGCAGGGAGGGTCAGATAGAGAGGGAGATACTAAATCTGAAGCAGGCTCCAGGCTCTGAGCTAGCTGTCAGCACAGAGCCTGACATGGGGCTTGAACCCACAAACCATCAGATCATGACCTGAGCTGAAGTTGGATGCTTAGCTGACTGAGCCACCCAGGCACCCCAGCATTTTACTTTTTGAAATGAAAAATATGTGTTAAAAGTCACACAACATTATTTTCTCAGTTGATGTTACAGCATGAATATCTGATAAGTCATATCAAACACATAGGACAAGATCCAACTAATTGACTTTTGCTGCAAACACAAATTATAATTTGTTCTTATATCACAGTTCTGACAACATCAGTTAATCTTTGGGTACTATTCCCTGAAATATCTTTGTCTTTACCGCTCCAGGTTGAAGAGAATTAATCGGTTTGTGCCAGACAACAGCAACTTCTGCCAGTGCCTGCAGGGGCTACCAATCAAAAGATAGAAGGGGTGAGGAGAACAGCTCATTCTTTCACAGTCACCAGGGTAACCAGAGGCATAGTGGCTGGCCTTGTTGACATTTCAGGCAATGATGTTCAGGATTAACTTCTGTTTTCATTATGAAGACAGAGCAGAAAGTGTGACTCAAAAGCCATGAATTGATTATTGCCCAGGTGTGACAGTGTTACTGCCTTAAAACAAATGATGAAAGATGAAATCTGAGGGGGTGCTGGAAGGTCACCCAATGCATAAAATATGTTCCCCACTGTCCTGACATGATGTGTGTACCTATCAACAACAGTGGTTCAGTCTTTTGATTTAAGGAGTTTTGTTCTTAGCAGTCCTCTGCCAAAGAGAAGACTCAAAGATGCTATGCATAAAAACACATCATTTGCCATTAACAGTATTTTAACATTTAACATAAAACATAAAACCATTACCTAATTTGTAATTCTTTTGCCTGCAAATATAAGAAACTGACTTTAGCTTTTTAAGAAGAAAGTAGTAACATGGGCTAGAAGGAACTAAAATCAGATTAGAAATATCATTACTCATATTTTCTTGCCTTTACAGAGAGTTTCATTCTATTTCCCTCTCTCTCCCCAATCCATTTCTTGCCTGCTTCTCTAATCTATAGGGTAGGTTAAAAGTGCATTCCCTGCAGCTTCCAAATGCACATTTCATACCTCCAGCTAAAGAAAATGAGGATTTTTGTCCCTCTCACTCCCAATTCCAAAATTCTTACAGAGATAATGTGTTTGTCTACTGTTCTGTGAGGGGCCCATAACCTGATGAGCTACGATTTACTAAGAATCAAGGTCACATTATGTCAAATAGCTTCCACAGTGCCCAGGCTGATTAGGGTGGACAACAGGAGAGCCTATGAATTAAACTGACAAAAGACAGATTAGCAGGAGAAAAGATAAATTTAATCACATAGGTTTAAGAGTTCACAAAAATGTGGCTCAAATAGGTGGTTAGAATTTTGGGTTTATATACCATCCTAATAGGGGAATGGGAAGGAGGAGAAAGGGCACTTAAGGAAAAGCAAGTGACTTTTTAGAAAGATAAATGGACACTTAGGAGTATAGATGAGGGAGGTGGTAGTTTTGTGACCATGTCTGTTTAGGTGTGGTATACAGACTTCTCATCACTAGTGATGAGTCAGTCTTCCCTGGTTGTTCCCAGGAAGTGAACTATGACATCTGAGTTTTTAAAAGGAGGCTTTGCTTTTAGGCATGTAAGAGATTTCAGGACCTCAAATGCCTTATGCCCAAAATAATGTTTTTTTAATATTTTTTTAATGTTTTTTTTTATTTATTTCTAGGAGAAAGAGAGAGAGACAGCGTGAGCAGGGGAGGGTCAGAGAGAGAGGGAGTCACAGACTGAAACAGGCTCCAGGCTCTGAGCTGGCAGTCAGCACAGAGCCCGACGCGGGGCTCGAACCCACGAACCGCGAGATCGTGACCTAAGCGAAAGTCGGATGCTTAACCGACTAAGCCACCCAGGCGCCCCTGCCCAAAATAATTTTTATGCCATAGTATCATATTCTGGACCCCTTCAGTATATTAACATGATGTCTCATTAAGAGCAATTAAATTACCCAGTAGGATGTTTAGAGGGTAAGTGACTCTCTGTTATACAGAAGCCAAAAAGCCAGAAAATGTTCTGAGCAAAGTCAACTCTCAAGAGGTGGCGGGAGGGATGCTGGAAAGAGGGCAGCATGCAGGATGGCAGGCACCAAGGGGAGACAGAACAGGAACGCTTTATAAAGTACAACAGGTCCTGGCAATGCCAGTCCATGTGATTCCTGAAACAAACATGATTGCTGTCTTTAGCTCTCCTGGGTGGATAGAGCCTACCAGGCATGTGGTTACGTAGCTTTAATGATTCACAGTGTAACTTCTGGAAGGAGTACCTGAAAACAGAACTTCTAATTTTCAAATGGATCTCACAGTCTTTAACAAGCAAGGTCAGGACAATACGGCAGAGGTACCTACCTGAGATAGGCACTGAAAGGAGTATACAGTTACATACATGGAATGCACTGAGGCAGTGTCTAGTACACTGTAAGCACCTCAGTAGGCAGCACCTCTTTTGAGGTCAACCTTTGAAAGGCTGTATAGGTTAGTGGTCAAGAACATGAACTCTAGAACCAAAACTTCAGGAGGTAGTACTTGTTTCTTTGCACATTGAGTGTGCTAACCTCTCTTTACCTCATTTTCCTCATCTGTAAAATGGAACATTTTTTAATGTTTATTTACTTTGAGAGACAGAGAGAGACAGCATGAACAGGGGAGGGGCAGAGAGAGAGGGAGACACAGAATCTGAAGGCAGGCTCCAGGCTCTGAGCTGTCAGTGCAGAGCCCAATGTAGAACTTGAACCCATGAACCACAAGATCATAACCTGAGTCACAGTCAGACACCCAACCAACTGAGCCACCATAGCGTCCCTCTAAAATAGAATACTTATAGAAACAGCCTCGTAGGTTTCCTATTGATCATCTATCTATCATCTATCTATCTAGTTAATTAGCTTTATTTGAGAGATAAGTGTGTGTGAATGTGAGTGGGGTCAGAAGGGCAGAGGGAGAAAGAGAATCTCAAGCAGCTTCCATGCTAAGTGTGGATGCAGAGCTTGATTTCATGACCCTGGGTTCATGACCTGAGCCAAAATCAAGAATTTGATGCTTAACTGACCGAGCCACCAGAAGTCCTCTCTTATACTTTTTTAAATGGAGATTAAATGAGTTAATATATGATAAGCACTTGGAACATTTCTTGTAAGTACTGTATGTATTACTGTTACCAACAAAACTATCAACCAGGATGAAACTGGGAAGCTGCAAGTGGGGATGAATTATAAGGATGATGAATCCATGACCTCAAGGAAGTGACTGAAAACCCAGTTTCTTCTCTCTGCTCCACTGTGTCAGCCATAGGACTGGGGCTTGATTTTATGCCACATGACCTTGTGATGGAAGGGATTACTTTAACTGGTTTAAACAAGTCTGCCTATTCCTTTGAATCATGAAGATTTTACTGTCACATTTGTTGGCTGAATTCTTTTTGTCAAATAATTAGTTTTCATTTTTAAACATATGACACATCGATGAGCTTACTCTTTTAATCTGTGGTGAGGAAAACTGGTATTTTTAATGCAATCATTTGAGCAGATTTATCAGGGTGCCCTAGTGCAATAATCTGATTGTTCAATTTCACTGTCAGAAGTGGTTCATGCTATTCCCCAGTATCTATAGGTTGGTTTATTTAGAAAAAGAAGATGAAGAAGAAGAAAAAATCCTCTCAAGAGCCAGCAGGTGATTATTTTGGTCTCTGATTAAACAAAAACCATTGATTCTCACCAATGATATCAACTTATGTATCCACAATTCACTAAATCAATTTTTTTTGCAATGGTGGGATTGCATTTAGTGCCACCTTAGTTCTTTGATAGTACAAAGTTCTTAAAAATTTGAAATTATGTTTTCAAAGCATAAATAATTTATAATTACAATTATTTATTAGGAATATGAATCAGATAAGACAAGAAATTTGAAAGTTAATATTGAAAGTAGTAAAAATGTACAAGTTAATGAGAGGTAATTTAGAAAAACATAAAGCCAGAGGTCTGTAAAAAAAGAAAAAAAAGAAAATGTGGTAGCTAAGACTTCCAACAATGAGCTTGACAGTAAAGAAAACAATAGAATTGCACCAATAAGAATAATGGATTAATATATAGCAGGGCAGTCAATGAAAACAGTTTGAGAATTAATCTAGATAATTATTTAAATATAAATTTTGTTTCTATAGAAATTGGAAAGCCTACAGTTAATATATCATGGGAGAGTAAGTCATGAACAACTACCACAGTAGACTATCACTTATAGTAACATGCACTGATCTTGCATACTGTGAAGGAAATGGTCAGATAGTTTTGAAATAACATAAGAAAATTATAAACAAGGAAGTAGAAGGGCCATATTCAAATCTATTTGAACAGTGCAGCTCACCTAGTATGAAATGAACAATGTGTTCCACACTCATTCTATATAAGACTTCTCCACCTTCAAGAGATTCAGTCTAGTTAAGGAGAAAGAATATGGTCTTGGGCAGATAAATAATTTGTTTATTATCTGGCAACCTAACTATAGTATTAGAAGTGCTCTCATTTCATTGCACTGCTTAGTCTGATATTTTTTCTTATGTATGTTATATCTGAAAAATGTATGTCTTCTGGTTCACTCATGCTTTTTTTCATGAAAAACAGTATTTTTTGGGGTGCCTGGGTGGCTCAGTCAGTTGAGCGACTCTTGATTTTGGCTCAGGTCATGATCTCATGGTTTGTGAGTTCTAGCCCTGCATTGGGCTCTGCGCTGACAACAAGGAGGAGACTGGTTGGGATTCCCTCTCTCTCTCTTTCTCTCTGTTCACCCCCTGTTCATGCTCTCTCTCTCTCTCATTCTCTCTCTCTCAAATAAAAATAAATAAGTAAATAAATGTTTAAAAAAACAGTATTTTTCTTTGTTTTTTTTCCTGACCATTTATGAGGAAGCAAAAACTTCTGTTTGATCACATCTTGACTTCTGTTTGTCAAGATTGATGGAAAGCAGAGTCATTTATGCCTAGACATCAGCATTTCTCTAAATGCTGATCAGTTGAATTACTGATCAAGAAGATTCTTCTAGAACAATCTCATGTTCCTTAGACTTGGTAACAATAGCTCAGGACAGAAGCTGCATGAAAGGTAACTACAGGACAGAAGGTCTATGGGTGGGAGGATGTGAGCACTGGGGAGAAGGGACTGGGAAATATCAGCGCTCAGTCTGCAAGGTCTGCACACATGGAGAGAAATGAGCAGTTTCCATGGACAAGAACGTCTTGATGTTTTATTTCTAGTAGCAGACTTGAGGTCTGATTAGGGTGCTGCAAGAGAACCCACTTGGCAGAAAAAACAGCTTCCCATTTCAGTTTCCAGGCATAATTCCCTCTGGTATGACTAAAAGTTATGACAGCTTTTAGTTAAAGATTGCTATTTTCTTGGGTGTCTTAGATTACTCCAGTATCTGTATCTCAGAAGAGGGCTTTATTGTGAATTAATAAAGGACTTAGCAGCCTAGAAAATTTGGTGAAGTGACTTCTCATTCCTAACAAATCCCACAGTCCATGGCAGACAGGTCATTTGCAGTTCCCCTTGAATGATTCTAGCTTCCAGTCTGGAGAATGTAGATCCCACAGAGTCCCAGGATTTTTTTTCTACTTATTTCAGACCAGAAAAAATTATTTGTTGTCAACAGTGTAAACATTGCTATGTCAAGAGACGACGACGATGACAATGATGATGATGATGATAAATAGTAATAGTTATTGGTTCTAAAATGCAGACATATGATTTAGGCTCAGATAATCACATACATCCATAAGAGATGCAAAAAGGATTTAGGGTTGAATTATGTGGGGAAAAGAGAAGAGGTGTGAATGGAAAATCACTTTTGCTTCTGTGAATTGCCAGAGAGTCAGCCTGGTTTTATACCTAGCACTGTGTTGTGGCTTCTTAAATATGATATGGGTTGCAGTTCCTTTGTTGAGCCAGTTCTGGAGTGTAGAATGGAAACCGTCTTGGCAGCTCGGCCTAGAGTCAATTACTTGCCTTTTCCAGTGTTCCTGTGGATTATCTATAGAATTTATGAAATCCCTTTCTCTTTAATCTAGGTAGAGTAGATTCTCTGGTTAAGAGCTCATACAAACACACACACACACACACACACACACACACACACACGAACTCATACCCACAAAGGACCTTTCTAGTTTTTATCTTGTAACACCCTCAGCTAGACATTTCTATTTTCAAATACAGAGAAGTTCTAAACTGTTACTTTCCCATTAAGGTATCCCACCATCTGTCTTAATTGCAAATTTACATTAGTTCAGAAAAATGTATCAAGGCACACTTTATGCCTTAAATTCTGCTGGATCTGTAGCTAAAATTACAATATGAGTCTTATCTTTAAAAAAAATTTTCTTGGGGGCGCCTGGGTGGCTTAGTCAGTTAAGCGTCCGACTTTCGCTTAGGTCATGATCTCGCGGTTCGTGGGTTCGAGCCCCGCGTCAGGCTCTGTGCTGACTGCCAACTCAGAGCCTGGAGCCTATTTCAGAGTCTGTGACTCCCTCTCTCTCTGACCCTCCCCTGCTCACGCTGTCTCTCTCTCTCTCCTAGAAATAAATAAAAATATTAAAAAAAATAAAAAATAAATAGAAAGGATTTTTTTTGTGACAAAATGCACATAAATTAATTAAGAAATTTATTTCTGGAAAAAATGTTTTTTTTCCTTAGTCATTTACTATGTAATTAGCAATGTACAATATGGGAAGAATTGATCTTCTGACCCTAAACTCATGACGCGTTTGATTGACTTGTATTTCCATTAAAGTATTTATCATGTACCTTTGTAGTTCTGTGTGTGGATGTATGTATACATGTGTAGCTTTGTGTGTACAGTTTTATCTTCTCATGTGGAAGCTCCTCTGGTAAAGCTTAAATACTATTTCTATTTCCACCACTATCCTTAGTATATAGCTGGTACTCTCATAAATAGTTACTGAATGAAAGAGTGGCCAAAGTAGACAAGCTATATCAGAAAAAATATTAAAGATCCTATAGAGTAGCAGGCAGAAATACCTCTCCTTTATGATGGAGTTCTTTCCCCTTTTTTTAAATTTAATGTTGATTTATTTTTGAAGGAGAGACAGAATATGAGCAAGGAAGGGGCAGAGAGAAAGAGGGAGACACAGAATCTGAAGCAGGCTCCAGGCTGGCAGCACAGAGCCCAATGTGGGGCTCAAACTCATGATCTGTGAACCAAAGTCAGATGCTTAACTGACTGAGGCACCCAGGTGCCATGATGGAGTTCTTCCCTTAACCAGGCCTCTTACACTTCCCAACGTATCTACTAAGTAAGAGGTAATTTTTGTTGTTTTGTTGTTGCTAAGCACAGAACTAATGACAAGACAGCCATATACCTAGGGAACACATGCAATGAACATTTTCTGCTTTTGTCTCATTTTTCTAGCCCTGCCTTAGACTTTGCTTGCCTTAATTTATGACAACCAGTGCCTTGTAAGAATAATAGAGTTTCTGAAACCAGTGTTCTCATGGATTAGTGTTTTCTGGGGAGCTTTTTAAAAATTCCTGATGTCTAAGTCATATCCCAAACCAATTAAATTAGGAGCTCTTGGGGAGAGCCCTAGGCATCAGTGACTTGTAAAATTCCTAAGGAATTACAATGTGCAGTCAAGGCTGGAAACATTGCTCTAATGATTTAATGATTTAATATACTTTAATCAAGTGTATCTCTAAGATAGTCTTAAGATGAAAAGCTACTCAGATTTGCTGTTATTGAATCCATCTGAAAAAGTTTGCATTATGAATAAATGTGTAAATAACACATCTTTAAAGTATCCTCAAAGAGGAAAAGCTTAACTCCCAATCATAATATTGTGTGTGAATCATAGGCTTTTATTATGTTAAATTATTCTAGTGTAATTTAAACTTTGTATGGTTATAAATTGAGTATATACATTGTCCAATTGAACAGAACTAAATTTCAGAGTTTATGACAATTAAACTTTCTAACTAAAATAAATGTTTAGTTTATTTCAAATAAAAACATAATCAATTCCTCAAAAGAAAAAACTTCCTCTTAAGGTTTTTTTTTTTTTTTTGTCAATTAATGTAATGGGTTTCTATACATTGAGGAAGCACACATTTTGAATTAAACTAATTAGAAGTATAATGAGTGGGGCACCTGGGTGGCTCAGTCAGTTAAGCATCCAACTTTGGCTCAGGTCATGATCTCAAGGTTCGTGGGTTCGAGTCCCATGTCGGGTTCTGTGCTGACAGCTAGCTCAGAGCCTGGAGCCAGCTTCAGATTCTGTGTCTCCCTATCTCTCTGACCCTCCCCTGCTCACACACTCTCTCTCTCTCTCAGAAATAAATAAAAAAACATTAAAAATTTTTTTAAAAAGAAATATAATGAGTATAAATCATGGTTAAGTGTTTTTCATGTGCATCCATGTGACCAAATTTTTATACACTTACAAGGTAAAACAGCTAGGGGAGAACTTTAGACAGGTGTGTGACTTTGGATTCTGGTATGCCCTCTTAAACCTTAATATTTTCCCTGTTTCATAGATATTTTCCAAACAATGATGCCTCCTATCATTTTCTCCTTTTCTTCTAGGGAGGAAGACAAACCATAAAATCTAGGAATTATCTTTCCTGTCACCCCACCCTATTTTCATTACAACTACCTCCCCACCTAGCCCAATCCCTTATCTTGACTTCTTGGCTCTTTTTCCCACCTTTTTCTATATTGTTTTCTACTTCCTCTGAGTTTGAGGGTTCCATCAATTTCTCAAGGCCCAAAGCTATGAACCAAAGCCTGGAACACAGGAAAATAGGTCTAAGTGGTTTCTCCAAGCTAGATCACAGAAGGGACAGTTGACCTCTTCCTTTGCATCTGGAAAGGCTGGCTGGCTTAGTTCTTAAGTTTCCAAATAGCCTACATTTTAATCCAATCTATTTTCTTTCCTAGCACTGGATGTAAATGTATATGTAAATAAGAACCTGTGCAAATGCTCCTCTGGAAATAGAATCCAGGAAGATGGAAAATGCTAATTACTAGCCAGGTGTTCTCGAGCAAGTTAACATTTGTGTACCATAAATTTCTTTTNGGATGATTCTTTTTATGTGCTGCTGGATTCAATTTGCAAGGATCTTGTTGAGGATTTTTGCATCTGTATTCATCAAGGATATTGGCCTGTAGTTCTCTTTTTTTGCTGGATCTCTGTCTGGCTTGGGAATCAGAGTGATGTTTGTGTACCATAAATTTCTAAATATTTAGTATGGGAATGAAACTAGGTAATTTTCATGTCTATTGGAAATATTAAAGACAAGTTATATAAAGTACTAGGAAGGTGGCTGGCACAAGGAGTACACCCTCAAAAAATGTTATTTGTTATCCTTGTGCTGTTATTATGATTGCTAGGATAACATACATGACTATATGGTCAGGGCAAACCCTTCATCTGTAAATATGAAAGTAAAATATATGTCTACAATTTTTCTATGTGGAGTAAGTTAAGTGATGCATATAGAAATAATTTGCAATTTATAAGTCACATGAATGTTAACTATTATTAATAGCTTACCCTATTTTATTTCATACTAATGTAAACTATTTTGATTTTTTAAAAATGCCTTTACTAATCAAATTCCTGGAAGATATATAAAGACCTTGACTAAATTAAAGCTATAAATTGAACAGGTACAATTCCCATAAGGAAATTGATTTCCTAAAGCTGCCAGGGAAATGTCAACTATTTAGGAGAATGAAAGGGAGCTTGGAGGAGATGAACCCAGGTACTAATTCCATAAGGTCTAGTTCTTCTCTGAAAGTCCAATAAAGTCTTGGAAATCCTATAACCAACATAGACTTGATTTTTGTTGTTTGTTTTTGTTTTCCAATTAAATGCTCTGCTGTTTCCATTCTCACCACTCAGGTTATCTTATTTCATTCTCTCTGGAAAAAAAATCCCCTTTGAATTAAATTTCTAGAGCTGACATTTTGATGTCAATTCATGTTAAATTGGCCACCCACTGAATCCTGTCAAGATTGGAGATTAAATGTCTGTTAAACTCCAGATGAACTCAATAAGAGCTACAACTGGAATACTAGAATCCTATTTGTATTCTTTGCTGAATATAAAAGATCCCAAATTTGGCTATAATCAGTCCATGTGCATTATAAATTATGTATCATCCCAATTAATAGAGTTATTTTTAAGAAAAAATTTTTATTGTGCATGTAATCAATGTTTATTTAAAACTTAAGCAAATAGAAGAAAATTACCTATAGTCAGCTACCCAGAGACAACCATCTATAAAATAGTGTTACCATTCTATGTGCAGTATTTTAAACAAAAATATAATCAGAATATGTATCTTCTTTTTTTATAAACTGATTTTTCAAACATAAGTCTTCATGTTTCAGTGATGGCAAATATCATTCAATACCATATAATATTTTCATAGCATTCCACTCTAAGTTCCAAATTATTGGCTCTTTAGGATAGACTTTCCTTTTAAAACACACTATAATGGTCAAAAATGTATATTACTCTCTGTGTATATTCAATTACATCCTGAAGACTGATTCCTAGAAGTGGGATTGCTTTGCCAAATAGACATAAGTTTAAGGATTTTGATATATGTTACTAGATTTTTTTTTTTTTTACCAACTTCTGCCAATATCAATTTGAGCTCATGACAAATGCTTTCTTATATGGCAACACTGAGGATTATCATTACTTTTAATCTTTGCCAATCTTATAGGGAAAACATGGCAATACTGCTTTTATAAAAAAACATGTTTATTTATTTTGAGAGAGAGAAAGTGCTTGCACACATGCATGCATGTGTCAGCGAGACAGAAGGGGAGGGAGAGAGAGAATTCCAAAGAGGGATTCAGCGCAGAGCCCAACGTGGAGCTTGATCCCAAGACCATTGGACCATGACCTGAGCCAAAACCAAGAGTCAGATATTCAGTGGCCTACGCCACCGAGGCACCCAGCAATATTGCTTTTAACCATGTTTCTTTGAATACTAGCATAGCTCAGCATTGTTGTATAAATTGATTATTTTTGTATTTATACGTTTGATAATTACTTCTTATAGATCTTTTTCATATGATCACTTTAGGGTGTTGCCCTTATAATATTTAAATGATTTATTATTAGGGGAGTCTGAGTGGCTCAATCAGTTCAGTGACTGACTCTTGATTTTGGGACACATCATGATTCCAAGGTTGTGGGATAAGGCCCTGTGTCAGGTTCTGCGCTGAGGGTGGGTTCTGCGTAGGATTCTCTCTCTCTTTGTCTCTCTCTCTCTGTGTCTCTCTCTCTCTCAGCGCCCCCCACACACACTCCCGCCTGCTTGTGTGCTCTCTCTCTCTCAAATATTAAAACATAAAGATTTATTATTATGTACGCTGACCCTTACTCTGGATAGTATGTTGCAATCATTTCCCCAGTTAATTTACCTTTAACATCACTTAAGGTGTTGACACAGAGCCACTTATGTTTCTAAGCAAAAAATATACAGTTGACTCTTGAACAACATGAGTTCGACCTGTGCGTCCACTTATATGCAGAATTTTTTTGGATATCACAGTACTGTAATTGTGTTTTCTTTTCCTTATGATTCTCTTAATAACATTTTCTTTTCTTTTGCTTACTTTTTTACTCACTATATTTTTATGAGCAATGTTTGAACCCTGTAATATATATTCTGGGTACATTAGAAAAGCTCTCAGTGAATACCTTAAAAGGAAAGAGAGTTTGCTCTATTTTGAAGGAGCAGAGCACATACCATATTCTATAGATGAAATTTCCTTCCTAGTTATATGCTGTTGTGCATACGTTTTTGCAGTGAATGGGAAGATCATAAGAACAAGCCACTAGCTTGGCATTTGATTCATAAGGATTTCAGAAAACACATGTCAAATTACAAAACCATTGATACTTGTTCTCTACAAATCATAGTTCCTCTTTCTGAACTTCTTTCTCATCACTCTGTTTAACTAATAGCAAGCTCAGATCTCAATGTGTTTGTGGTATTCCTGTTTAGGTCATAGCACATGCCAGGATGAAAAGACAAATTTAACGTGGTGCTTAGCATCAAAGGAAATGGCCACTGAGGAGACAAGGATATTTATTCATCAGTCACGGATAAAGACTAAAAAGGAGTGAAATGAATGAAGGATGTTCCCACAACAATTAGGCATGAAGACAATCAGATTTAGGCCTGATGCAACTCCTCCTTCTGAGAATGAGAACTTCTCTGGAACACAAGCAACCTTCATGGGAACTCTGAGTTAGTACCACTGAAAAACATGAATCTCAGGATAGAGTTCAGGCATATGTACTGATATGCTGGGTTTGCTGTAACAAATCACCACAAACTGGGTGGCTTAAACAACAGAAATTTATTGTCTTCCATTTTTGGAGACTAGAAATCCAAGATCAAAGTGTTGATAAAGTTGGTTCCTTCTGGGGGCTGTGAGGGAGAATGTGTTCCATGCTGTTCCCCTAACTTCTGGTGGTTTGCTTGCAATATTGGAAAGTCCTTGGTTTGTAGAAGAATCACCTCAGTCTCTACCTTCATCATTCTATAGCCTTCACTGCGTATGTCTGTGTCCAAACTTTCCCATTACATAAGGACACTAGTCATACTGGATGAGGACCCACCCTAATGAATTTAAATATGTATGCAATGATATTTTCAAATAAGGTGTTCTAAAGTAATAAGGTCTTGATCATATGAGTTTGGGGAAATAGTTTAACCCATGGTATCATGTAAGAGTATTTCCATGTGCTTCACTTACACATACAGTATTTTGGAGTCCTTTTCTNTGAGCAGGGAGGAGGCAGAGACAGAGAGAGAGGGAGACACAGAATCTGAAGCAGGTTTCAGGCTCTAGCTGTCAGCAAAGAGCCTAATGTGGGGCTCAAGCACATGAACTGTGAAATCATGACCTGATGTTTAGCCAACTAAGCCATCCAAGTGCCCCTACAAAAAGTATTTTTTGGGACACTTGGGTGGCTTAGTTGGTTGAACATCAGAACTCAGCTCAGGTCATGATCTCATGATTTGTGAGTCTGAGCCCCGCATCCGCCTCTCTGCTGGTAGCTTGGAGCCTGGAGCCTGCTTCATATTCTGTATCTCTCTCTCTCTCTCTCTGCCCCTTCCTTGCTCACACTGTCAATCTCTCTTTCAAAAATAAATAAACATTAAAAATAATTTTAAAAAATAGAAAAAAAAATTTTTTTAAATAGTCTTGTTGCCTTCAAATACTGAGAAAAAATGTATTCAAAATCAAACTTTATAACATTAGGGATTGATGGAGTGATGGAAGTGTTTTAAAATTAATGAATAATGAAAGATTCACAACTTTGTAATATACTAAAAGCCAGTGAATTATATGCTTCAAAAAGTTAACTTTACAGAATGTGAATTATATCTCAATTCTGAAATGCTTATTTTAATATTTTAATTGTTAATGTCTATCAGAAGAAAAGCAGGTATGCATGAGAACATCATAACCATAATATTGCACCCCGCTGCCCCAAAATGAAAAAAGGCAAAAACTGAAAAGAAAAATAAAAATCATTAGGTATTGATCCTTAATACATGAAGTATTTTCCTTTTTTTTTTTTTACATGTTTTTACATCTATTTATTTTCTTTGATAGAGACAGAGCACAGGTGTGTGCTTGAGTGAGGCAGGTGTGGAGAGAGGGAGAGAGAGAGAGAATCCCAAGCAGCTCCACAATGTCAGAGCAGAGTGCAATGGGGACCCTGACCTCACGAACTATGAGATCATGACTGAGCCAAAATCAAGAGTGGGATGCTTAACCGACTGAGCCACCCAGGTGTCCCTGAAATATCATCATTTTGATAAAGCAAAAATTTCAAAGGAAATTTTCCTTTGAAGACAAATGGTGCATCTTATTTTTTAATTTCTTGCAAAGCATTAGGGGTTGATTGAAATATAACAGCCATTCAGTAAATATAATGATTTCTAATTCTGAAACCAATATTACACTATAAGTTAACTAACTAGAATTTAAATAAAAACTTCAAACCAATCAACCACATACATATATAAACCAACCAACCATATATATATATGGTATGGAAGTCATGTTAGTAATTTAAAACTCTAAATTTTAAAAGTGGTCAGACCTCAGTGTAATTTAGGTCCTGCCACATAGTAGCCTAGTGTCTCTGGGAAGATGTCAAAATCTCTCCAGGCCTGCAGAAATGGGGTGATAATAGTAACAAATATTTCAGAGTTTTAATACAGATGATATGTGATAATATATATAAATCACTCATTGTTGTATCTACTATATAATGTGTTCAATAAATAGTACCTATGTATTATTACCACTATTATTAGTAGTATTATTATAATTGATTATTATTTGACTGTCCTCCTTCATTAATTATATGTACTTTAAAATTGAAAGCCAATTTTTTTTTTTTTGAGAGAGAGAGGTAGCACATATGTGCACACAGGATGAGCAGAAAGAGAGGGAGAGAGAGAGAGAAACTCTTGATCAGGTTCTATGCTCAGCTCAGCATGGAGCCCAGTGCAAGGCTCAATCTCACAACTGTGAGAGCATGACCTGAGCCGAAATCAAGAGCCCAACGCTTAACCAACTGAGCCACCCAGGAGCCCTGAGAGCCTGACTTTTAGTTGCAGGAGCTCCTTTTTGTATTGGTTGGGCAGCTGGAAGACTGCTTATCAACATTCACTCATTCAGTCAGGTAGGCAAATATTTATTGAGCATTATGGAGCTTAACTACTGGGCAAAGTCAGGAGTCTGGGTCCCATTTCTGACATCAACTTTTGGCCCTATGCCTATTGGTCCTGATTTCTAGCTCTAAGCCAGCTGTCTCTGTGCCCAGTGACATGTGCTTTATGGTTTGTTCTGTTTCCAACTTTTATCTATTTGTCGTGAAGATCTCCTGGCTTATGTGTCAGTTTGCCTTATCATCAGCCCCAGGGCTTATGGCTTTTGATTTACGGTTTACATTAATGAGCTGATTTGGAGTTCAAATCAGGTGTGAAACCTCTTGATTCAGTCATCTATGATCCTTTGACATAAATCTTGGCAACTGAAATCTGTTTATTCTCCTATTGGCTAAGTTTGCTAGAACACTAGCCAAATGAAATTAACTCTATAATCCTAAATTCTGCCTGAAAAGCAATACTATTACTCCGGCTTTTATCTTTTCAAGTAATTTTAAAAATGTCTAATATTTCCACTAACTTCTGTATAGTAGTGTAATATAATTTACTAGCCTTGATATTCTTTCCTTTTTTCTTTTCTTCCTTTCCTCCCTTTCTCCTTCCTATCTATCTATCTATCTATCTATCTATCTATCTATCTTGAGAATACATTTGACATTCCTAAAAATACTTCAGTCATAAGCAGCAGAAAGGTTTCAGGGTTTAGGATTCAGGTGATTTCAGTTCACATGCATGTTCCTCTCTCCCATACATTTTATATCATGTTCAAGAAGGTCACAGATACCAGATTTAACATTGGAATCATCTTAAACACATCACTGGAGTTCATTAGCTGAATAACTTATTTAAGAATCCAGATTTTTTTTTCCTTCTTCTATCCTTTTGTCTTTTCTTCCTTCCTTTCAAATTATTTAAATTTTCCATCTGTTTAAAGAAATATATTTTTGTGAAAGATTACCATATATTATTATACTATATTTTTAAATAATAATATAAGCCCATTGTGGAAAAGAAAAAAATAACTACCATCTTTGAAATCTCAAAGTGCACAGAAGTAGTGCATCTACTTATATGGATGAATCTCTTCATGGCTCTAGTGTCTGTCATTTGTGACCTCCTCACAATGCTGGCAGGCATTTTATATCCAATTCTGCCATTTTGGCTTAAGTATCATGATGGGGCCTTATTAAGTTCCTGAATATAGCTTCCCAAACATAGTTATCTCCTTGTTTCCAGTTCATTCTTAACAGAATCAAAACCCATAATCAAAGAACTAAAGGTCACTGTGAAACATGCGGTCCTGTTTGTTCTAGAACATGTTTGAGTATAAATAGTACCCATTACTAGGTTCCATATGGTCAGGGGGAAATGCTGTCAACAGGCCAATATCACTCTATTGCTGCCCGACCTCTGCCCCCTGAAGACTACATTAGTTAGGCTCACTTACCTGGTATAAGATAAGTACACACTCAAGTTGCTTTGGTAAGTGGGGTAAATAGGGGGAACTACATGCAGATGTAAGGAACACAAACAAACAAACAAAAAAAGAGGTGAGAACTAATGTGAATAGACTTAGAAGTAAATAAACAGTAAATCAGGTACTTAAATGGCTTCATTATTGTGACAAGCTGTCAACAGCAACTCTATCCTCAGAAGCAGACTTTGGTTGATTTCTAACTCTAGAGTCTCTTTCTAGTTTTGGTTTTGATAATTCCTTGGAGTAGATCAGACTATCTTGGGCTATCATCACCCTGTAGGTCATACAAGTCTGGCAGAGGGCTCTCAGAAGACCCAGGCCACTATGAAGGCCCTGGCCAGCCCATGAGTGATATTCTGGTCTGTTTTGGTCAGAAGGGTGGAGTCATGTGGTATAAAGCATGGAGATTTATGAATAACAAACTTTTCTGAAGAAGGGTAAGTGCAGGGGATATTTCCTATGGCTGGTGTTCAAAAATAGTCTTAAGCAAAGGAATGGTATCTGGAAAATAATTTAGAATTTGTATCATTGTTAACAAAAAATGGCTTGTGCTCTAGTTCTCCTTCAGGACATCCAAACTGCCCATTAAAAAATGTGATAGGATGGTTCAGGCTCTCTTCTAGCTACTATTTAGCCCACTTCTTCTCCACTCTTCTAAAATATGATGTCAAGTTTTACTACTAGATGATTATCTCTCAGCACACATCAAAAAAATTAACTTTCAATAAATGTTCGAATAACTATAAAACTACACAGTTATCAAAGGAACACCCTAAAAGCATATGGTAGGGGTGCCTGGATGGCTCACTTGGTTAAGCATCCAACTTTGGCTCAGGTGACTATCTCACAGTTTGTGGGCTTGAGCCTGCATGGGGCTCTGTGGTTGACAGCTCAAAGCCTGGAGCTTGGAGCCTGCTTCGGATTCTGTCTCCTCTCTCTGTCCCTTCCCTGCTCATGCTCTGTCTCTCTGCCTCTGTCTCTCAAAAATAAATAAACCTAAAAAACCCCATAAAACTAAAAGCATCTGGTAGAATTAAAGACAGTATGACTATTTTTAGAGGCAGGGAGCCCAAGAAAAATACAGGATTGTAAATTAAGGTTAAAGAGTACCTATCTTGTTGGTTTATCAGTTACACACACCTCCTTCCTCTTCTGTCATGTCATCCATTGATTTTATTTCTAGATTCCATGACTTTGAAGTTCTCTTCTTATGATGATGACGACAACATGGGTTTATTTCATTGGGTTTCTCAATACTCCTGAAGTAAAATCTAGAAGGAACCAAGGACATTTTTTTTCAGAATACCAGCAATGAGTTGACTGTGCACCCTAAAAACCAGCAAACAAATAGCAAAACACATGTTCCCATCTCTCCATGTAATATATACAAAGGGACATGATAGGTCACTTTGAAAAAAATATTTTGCCTATCTAATTAAAACTCCATGGTGGCAGAGATAACTTAGAAATTTTTGTTTAAAATAATAAGCTGAAAATATTTAAAAATGTGTACTGTTTATTGTGCATTCTGTTGGAGTTGGACAAATAAGCCTATGCTAATGGGTAAGATTACTTCTAGAGATAAATCACCTGACATATGAAAATCCAAAGGTAGTTTCCAAGGATAACTATCAAGTAACCCACAGCAATCACATTATGTGGTTTATAGCTAACTTTGTCTTATGATTTCTAAAAGTTCCTTATGGGGCAAATGACTTTTATCAGTCAGGGATAGGCAGGAAACTCCTAACATTTTTGAGGGTTGTTTTCCTCTTAATTTCTCCATGATCTGATTCCAAATTCAGTGGAACTTGAAAAGTGCACTGGATGTGAATAGAGGAATCCTCTCATGAAAAGAGGGACGTAATCTTCTGGCATATGTACTAGCCAAATTCAGAGTTCTCAACTTTAGGCAACGGATAAACTGATAGATGAAGTCGATTGGTTTACATACATGTTAACAGAATTGTGTGCTGGGATCTATAGCTTTAATTTAGTTCTGTGATAACTCCTGGAGCACCTCTCAAAATGTGAGCATTTTCATATGCTCAATTGTCTTGGTTTTTGTTGAACTGCTATTGTCTTTCCTGGACACACTGTGAGGTTGATAAATCAAAGGCAGAACTTATACTTCAAGATAGAAACCCAGGTAGATTATGACTTGTGTTATTAACTCAAGGATTCCTATGATAACACACACACACACACACACACACACACACACACACACACACACACACACACTTTCTTTGTTTGCTTGTTTTCTACCCTTGCCCTTACTGTTTAATCCTTCTTCAGAGAAGCAAGGGTATGGGCTTAACTATCATAGATTGTCAGCAACTGATTATTATTATTAGCTCTCAAATGGGATTTCCAGTGGAAACGAACAATTTGTTAATTGTTCTGGAGTACCCAATTTTGTCAATTCTGGAGTACCCAAATTTAAAATTGTTTTTGGATTTACATAAAGGTGTGAATTCATTTAAAAATATGCTGAGCCTGTTCTTCTGAACTGGCAGGTGTTTTTTTTACAATGGGAACCAGAAGAAAGGGCTGTTGTGACTTGCATGTTAATTAATGTTACTTGTTACGGTTACTGGTTCAGTAACATCGTCCAGTCTGAGTTTACATGAGGACTAGAGTACTGGCCAACCCAATTAAGTTAACCAAAAAATAAAAATAAAAATAACATCAAGTTGATCTATTCTTGTGGATACTAATGCAATCATAAGGGTTATGGCCATATCCTCTTCTTGAACATTTCTGCTTTCCTTATGTGAAGAGCAGAAAGATCACAGTAATGGATATACTGCCCATTCTAATTTTAGAACTACTGAATCTCAGAGTGTCTAGCAAATAACCACTCCTAAGTGGTCCCAATTCCAGGAACAATACCTTCCATTATTTCTAAAACTTTGAAAAAAAATCTCAAGTGATATTAGAATTTAGTTTCCTGTTATCATTTTATCCAATAATGCTCGTTTCTCCTGAGATTAATTTTAGCCATTTCTCCTCATATTTTGTAATCTATCCATGTGCTCTAATCTCCTTTCAGTGAAATCAACTCCTATTCATCCTTTAGTAAGCTAATCCCACCCACTTAGGCTGATTATGGTTTCTCCCTAAATTTTATCATCCATTTTATATAGTCACATGAATCTCCCTACTTTTAGAGAGTTTAATACTGGTAAAATAAGTGGATTCTATAGCAACAGGATGTCACGATATCAGCAATATACTTATTTAGTAGAATAAATGGAAGTATATCACATTTAAAATTCTTGAAGCATTTCCCTGATGATGAGTGATGTTGAGCATTGTTTCATGTGTCTCTTGGCCATCTGGATGTCCTCTTTGGAGAAGATTCTGTTCATGTCTTCTGCCCATTTCTTCACTGGTTTGTTCTCAGTACACAAGAGTCTCTCATGGTTTGCCTCCCTCTCTCTCCCCAACTATTTTTTCCCCTTCTCCTCTCCCATGGTCCTCTGTTAAGTTTCTCTTGTTCCACTTATAAGTGAAAACATATGGTATCTCTCTTTCTCTGCCTGAATTATTTTGCTCAGTATAACACCTTCGAGTTCCATACATGTTGCTACACATGGCCAGATTGTATTTTTTCTCATTGCCATGTAGTATTCCATTGTATAGATATACCTTGTGTTCCTTGCAACATTTCCCTCATAGGGATTCTTGTAGGGCTGGTTTCGTTGGGACGAATTCTTTCAATTTTTGTTCATTTGGGAAGACCTTTATCTCTCCTTCTATTCTGAATGACAGGCTTGCTGGATAGAGGATTCTTGGCTGCATAATTTTTCTGTTCATCACATTGAAGATTTCCTGCCACTCCTTTGTAGCCTGCCAAGTTTCAGTAGATAGGTCTGTAACTACTCTGATAGGTTTCCCTTTGTATGTTAGGGCCCTTTTATCCCTAGATGCTTTCAGAATTCTCTCTTTGTCCGTATATTTTGCCAGTTTCACTATGATATGTCATACAGAAGATCGATTCAAGTTACATCTGAGGGGAGTTCTCTGTGCCTCTTGGATTTCAATGTCTGTTTCCTTCCCCAGGATGGGAAACTTCTCAGCCATAATTTGTTCAATTACCCCTTCAGCGCCTTTCTCTCTCTCTTCCTCTTCTAGGATTCCTATGATACGGGTATTGTTCTATTTGATTGTATCACTCAGTTCTCAAATTCTCCTTTCATGCTCCTGGATCAATTCATCTCTCTTTTTCTTGGCTTCATCTTTTTCTATAATTGTGTCTTCTAATTCACCTATTCTCCTCTCTACCTCTTCAATCCATGCATTGGACACCACCATTTTATTATGCACCTCATTTATAGCATTTTAAAATTCATCACAACTATTTTTAAGGTCCATAGTCTTTGTAGCAATAGCTTCTCTGATGTCTTCCATGCCTTTTTCAAGCCCAGCAATTCATTTATGACTATTGTTCTAAATTCTTGTTCAGTTATGTTGCTTATATCTGTTTTGAGCAGTTCTTTAGCTGTCATTTCTTCCTGGAGTTTCTTTGGAGGAGAGTTCTTCTGTTTCATCATTTTGGCTAGCTTTCTGTCTCTTGTCAGTTTTAAAAGCTTGTTATGCACTCTGCACCTACAATTACTGCTATATTAAAGAAGGCTCATTTTCTCTCCAGGGCCTGTCCATTCAGGAATTGTTCTTTTAATGGTGTCTCTTGGTCTCTCTTGTTGAGACTTTGGTTATTTTATTTCCCTACTTGTAGTGATATTTAGGACTCTCCACCATGTATACTTTGGCTTGTTTCTTGAGGTAGCCCTACGAGGGTTTCTTCTTAGTGGACTCTGTCTCTTTTCCTCCCAGACTCCTGTGGTTCAGTGTCCTATGGCTTCAGGTTTTCTCTGAGAGATGTGGGCAAGTGAAATGTACAGAGCTCCCTATTTCTCCACTATCTTGCCAGAAACTGTCAATTCTAAGGTTTTATTTTATTTGTAACTACGCTAACTTCCTCCCTAGCTAAATTGGGAATTCTCTGAGGTCAGTGTCTATGCCTGATATATTTAAAACATTTTCTCCAAAGCTACTTAGAGCAGTGTACCTTTACAGATGCACTTGATAAATACTTGTTGATTGATTATTCTATAAATGTGTTAGACAAAAGCTAATAATATTAATGACAATGTTCCACTATGGTTCCTCAGGTTTGTCCATGTGACTCTTACGATCAACCTTTGGGAACTTCTAGACATTGCTACGGCTTCATTTTCTACCAGGTTTTGTGGTTCCACTTACTGGCCAGTTTGTCCATTAGGGATATGTTGCCATCCTTCCACATTCTAGTTTAATAGCTGAGCCCTCACTGCAGCTGAACTTCTGAAGTGAGACTGAGATGGAATACTTCATTATCCAGCTTTGCTCCTTATCCCTTCATTGTTCCCTCCAGTTATGAGAAACTGTCCAGAATTAACTCACTTCAATTAGTGGCCTGCCAACTTAGTGGTGCCTATTTAAAATAAGTTAATTCTGGGGGCGCCTGGGTGGCTTAGTCGGTTAAGCGTCCGACTTTCACTTAGGTCATGATCTCACGGTTCGTGGGTTCGAGCCCCGCATCGGGCCCTGTGCTGACTGCCAGCTCAGAGCCTGGAGCCTGTTTCAGTCTGTGACTCCCTCTCTCTCTCTGACCCTCCCCTGCTCACGCTGTCTCTCTCTCTCCTAGAAATAAATAAAACATTAAAAAAATAAAATAAAATAAGTTAATTCTGGATATACACTTGATAATTTGAAGCCAAAGGTAAACCTGATAGCCTCTCTTTATCCTTGGATCCTTTGTTTTCTCTTTGGACAATCAGGAAAGGTCATGGGATTCTTCTTCAAAGGAAGTTGTATAACCAATCTTTTGGTTTCTGTTTATTGGGTTTATTTAACTAGTTGTTTACACATAGATTTCACAAGAAATAGCCTAGTGTGCTCAGTGTTTGGCAGCACTACTCAAACAGCTATAGTTATGCCATTTGTTTGGTCAGTTCCCTGGTAGGCATTTGGAAGCCTGAACTGATAAATAAAATAAATAAGCTTCTATTAGCTTTTCATTTTTTTAATTAGTAGATCCAAATTTTTAATATTGGATCTTTGAGTCACAAGGATAGTTACTGTGAACATTAGGGTACACAAATAAAGTATCTGACTAGTCTATTCTTTTCTAGATCAAGGTGGAAAATATCAAGCTCAGAATTTTCACCAGACTACTGAAGAAATAGCTAAAGGATAAAGACAGTCTAATGATGATGATGATAGTGATGCTGACCATGATAAGTATAGACCTGACATTACTAAATTACATTACTAAAAAGAACCATTTTCTTTTAGTTTAGTGTTGTACACTTGTGCCCTGTACTAGTTATAGCATTTAGAAAAATGTAATGTTGAATAAGAAGTAGGATCTGGTAAGGCAAACAGTTATGGCACCAATGAAAAATAAATCCACCTGTATTTTCTACTCAATTATTTTGTACACCTAAAACTTCTCTAAAATATTTTTAAAAAATATTTAAACAATCAAAGTAGTATTACTGATTTTAAAAATTATAATACAAAGGTCTTATTACTAGATGCTAATGTACAAAACTACATAAAATGAATAGCAGAATTAAAGGAAGATCCTGAGAAAATCTTGTTTAAATGTCATGTGTAAGCAGACTGATGTATATTTAGCATATTTTAATAAGGTATATTAACAAGTTAACCTGTCAGACAGTTAGCTGGTGTTAATAAAGCTTTCAGCTTCTAAGAACATTTTCAGCTCATGAGCCATATTTGCCCAAAGAAAGCAACGCAATCTTTTTAAAAAACTTAAAGTCCCTCTCAATCTAAGATAAGAGGCACATTATGATGTCCTGGTGTAGATTTTCTAAACGCTCCTGTCTAACCTTTAAATGTCTTTCTTTTCTGCTTTTGTCAAATGTTTCTGCATAGCTGGTAAAACTCTTGCACAAAACTTGACGTGGAATAAGAGGCAACACAAAAGACTCTTATAATAAATAATTGATTCACTCTGGTAACTTTGAGTCCACTGTTGAAAGATCTTAGAGCAGAAATGACACACGGTACAAATGGAGTAGAATGTTCCAGTTTGGATCAGTGTTCACCACTAAGATACAGTGGGTTCAAATATGTTCAGAATTTAGAGGGGCAGAGATCTATCTGTAACAAGACCTAAGCAGCTTCCAGGGAAAAGAGGTCTAGAAAAAGTAAACTTAAATCTGTAATGAAGTTGGCTTCCTAGAGAGAAGTCCATCCGTCTGAACACACACAGGAGGTCTGAAACCAGGAATGTGTTCTTGACCTAGTTGGTCCATTGTGATTTACACAGTGATAGAGAAGCCATAGTCACAACCAAAAGATCTGAATTTTAACGAAATCTACTAACGGAAAACTTTTCAGACTTTAAGATAGACGTGAAATCACCAGAGAATCCTGTTAAAATGCAGATTCTCTTTCAGTTGATAGGTTGGGCCAAGTGAGGCTGATGATGCTATAGTTTCCAGAGAACAACACATGGTCTCTGATATTAGGATCTAAGCAAAGATCTACAAAATTAGGGTCCAGACTGGTAGTATTATGGTGGTCCTTTTATATAGCATGACAAATAAAAAGTAGTATTTTTCCATATTTTGTCACCAGACACTGAATAGGTTTGTAAGATCACAGGTGTCTGCTCCACCAAGATATCCATGTGAACCAGTAGTAGCATTTAAGCTATTATTTCTCAGTGTTTAAGATGCTGTGAGAGGGCTGCCAGGAGAAGCAGCAGGCCACCCTGTTGTAGCCACAGCAGCATGGGAGAGTCAGACAAAAGGGAAGGCAATTGGAGAGTACAAGACCACAGGCCTGCTCTAGCAAACACTCTTCCTCAGCAGAGGGGAACCAAGCAGAAGTGAGAAGTGACAGAAGCACATTGTGGTTATTGGACTATTTGATGCAGACTTCAGAGAATCATGCCTTGGACATGCCCATATATAAAATGAGTAGTTGGGGAAAGTGGGATTCCATTGTACCCATTAGAATAAGAGATGCAATAAACATTTATAGAATTATAATGTTTATAGAAACCCCAAAGAACAGTTGATCAAATTTTAGAATTTCAAAGGTATTTGTACATATAAAATATCATCATATAAATTCTTTGAAGTTAAATGTAAGTTAATGTAGAGTGCAAAGCAAGAAGGTAAAATAGGCTTCTGAATGAGAGAAGACACTTTTTCCATTGATAGGCTCTGAATTGGCATTTCTTTCAAACTGAATTGTCACAATTGCCAAGAAAGCATTTTTAGAAAACTTTAAAATGTGATTCACAATTTAGGAGGCACATCAAATTGTCTGGTGTTTTAGAAACACTCCTTTCTAAATGTGAACCTCTTCCCTCCATACTGAAATATTCTAGCTTATACTAAGGGCATTCTATATCTTACAATCTCCCAAAGAATTCAATTTACATTATAGTCAAAACTGACATATTTTGTTTCAAAGTGTCAAATATCTGGAATATCAGTGTCGATTCAATAAAGCCATTTCCAGATTGTTAACT